>NC_053389.1:598225921-598527075 GCF_905171765.1 Bufo bufo | reverse complement strand
CTGTCAGTGTAAAATAAACGAGTTAGATACTGGTATTCTATTCTGTTATTTAAAAAATAAATCATTTTGGGCCAAATACTAAATTTGCGGCCTTGGCTGCATCTGTTAGTGTGAAATAAACACGTTAGATACTGTTGTTCTATTCTGTTATTAAAAAAACACCCATTTTGGGCCAAATACAAAATTTGCGGCCTTGGTTGCATCTGTCAGTGTGAAATACACGCGTTAGATACTGGTGTTCTATTCTGTTATTAAAAAAACACCCATTTTGGGCAATATCATACATCTGGGGCCTATGCTGCATTTGTTAGTGTGACATACAATCTAGAAATACTGCAATAATATTCTGGGTTAAAAAAACACCCATTTTGGGCCAAATACTAAATTTGCGGCCTTGACTGCATCTGTCAGTGTGAGATACAAGCTTAATATACTGCAATAATATTTAGCGTTTAAAAAAACACCCATTTTTGGAAATATTCTACATCTGGGGCCTATGCTGCATTTGTTAGTGTGAAATACAAGGTAGAAATACTGCAATAATATTCTGGGTTTAAATAAACACCCATTTTGGGCAAAATACAAAATTTGCAGCCTTGGCTGCATCTGTCAGTGTGAAATACACGCGTTAGATACTGGTATTCTATTCTGTTATTTAAAAAATAAAACATTTTGGGCCAAATACTAAATTTGCGGCCTTGGCTGCATCTGTCAGTGTGAAATAAATGTGTTAGATACTGTTGTTCTATTCTGTTATTAAAAAAACACCCATTTTGGGCAAAATACTAAATTTATAGCCTTTGCTACATCTGTCAGTGTGAAATACACGCATTAGACAGTGGCATTCCATTCTGTTATTAAAAAAACACCCATTTTGGGCCAAATACTAAATTTGCGGCCTTGGCTGCATCTGTCAGTGTAAAATAAACGAGTTAGATACTGGTATTCTATTCTGTTATTTAAAAAATAAAACATTTTGGGCCAAATACTAAATTTGCGGCCTTGGCTGCATCTGTCAGTGTGAAATACACGCGTTAGATACTGGTATTCTATTCTGTTATTTAAAAAATAAAACATTTTGGGCCAAATACTAAATTTGCGGCCTTGGCTGCATCTGTCAGTGAGAAATAAACGCGTTAGCTACTATCATTCTATTCTCTTATTAAGAAAACACCCATTTTGGGCCAAATACAAAATTTGCAGCCTTTGCTCTATCTGTCAGTGTGAAATACACACGTTAGATACTTGTGTTCTATTCTGTTATTTAAAAAAAAACACCCATTTTGGGCAAGATCCAAAATTTGCGGAGAATGAGGAGAGCATCGAATAACGGACATGGCCCCGGTCGTGGTGCTGCTGGTGGAGCTCCTGTTGCAGGGAGAGGATGTGGTCGATCTGTGCCAGCTTCACGCACAAGTGAAACACCTTCCTCAGGTGTGATTTGGTGACAGAACCTTCAGCGTTATTTGGTCGGGTCAAATGCGGCTCTACGAATGATGAGGCCAGAACAAGTACAGGCGATATTAGATTGGGTTGCTGACAGTGCCTCCAGTTCCTTCACATTGTCTCTCACCCAGACTCCTGCTGAAATATCTGATTTAGCACCTGCAGCCGATGTCCTTCAGTCTTTCACCTCACCCCCTTCAAAAATCAGCCAAGCAGCCTGAGCCCCAAGCCATAGTCTTCTACTTTTTGATGACTCTGCTAGAATGGTTTCGCAGGGCCATCCACATAGCCCTGCCCCAGAAGTGGAAGAGATTGAGTGCACCAATGCCCAATCACTTACTAAATTTGCGGCCTTGGCTGCATCTGTCAGTGTGAAATACACGCGTTAGATACTGGTGTTCTATTCTGTTATAAAAAAAACCTCCCATTTTGGGCCAAATACAAAATTTGCGGCCTTGGCTGCATCTGTCAGTGTGAGTTACAAGCTTGAAATACTGCAGTAATATTCTGGGTTTAAAAAAAACACCCATTTTGGGCAATATCCTGCATCTGGGGCCTATGTTGCATTTGTTAGTGTGACATGCAAGCTAGAAATACTGCAATAATATTCTGGGTTTTAAAAAACACCCATTTTGGGCCAAATACTAAATTTGCGGCCTTGGATGCATCTGTCTGAAGGGATATATGTGACTCCATTTTGTCTGTTCTAACAATATGTATTGTGATAGCATCTTGTTCATGCACGGTTTCAAGTTCCCCCACTGGAATTTGGGTTTCTTTCCCTGTCCTTGGACAGTTTCTTGAAATTCCTAAATTTTAGTGAAGACAGTCACGCTTTACAAGGTCATTCCGGCTTAATGTTTACCGGCCTATATGTGTCTACATATGATTGGTTAATGCTGTAACTATGTAAATTATACTCTCTGCCTAATAAAAGGCTGAACTGAAGGACAATAAAATCAGAGTGAATTTGAACAGACCCATGTTCGTGTTGTATCTGACAAGTTCATTCTCCTGGCGCCAGATAAGACTTAACCCAAGCTGACCACCGAAGTCCGGTACCAGGGGTATCTAGCAAGGGTCCAATTTCCTTACAGCTTTGGGGGCTCGTGTCCGGGATCGAGAGGGTCATTCTCGGGTCCGGTGAGAAAGACATCGATTTTGTCCTCCGTCTGATCCGAGGGCACTGACCACGTCTCGACCCAAGTAAGTTGAATCATCTACTTAAGACTTCGGGAGGTCACTGTGTCAGGGACACAGGAGACAAGGCTGAGGGAGCCAAAGGTGATTAAAAGGGGACTCCGGGAGTCCACATCACCACAGATAGATAAAAGTGCACTTAAAACTAAAAGATACTGTTCAGGGAACAGAAGGTTACAAGCTTGGATTAACTCTTATATATGTATAGTGTCTTAAAAGTGATAAGATTATCTGTCTGTGTGAGATATTGACCGGGTGGTAAGTGTAAGGTCACATCCCACTGTTAATTCATTCAGTTTTCATCACTGCCAACGTGTAAAATTGTTGCTTTACTGTGTTGTGGAGGTCTGCAAGACGCCCCACTCCCCCGGCTAGGAGTAATCCGTTTACCCAGGGATAGGTGAACGCAAGTGGCGTACCAAAACAACAAATTATATGTTTGATTAAACGCTCTGATATTTTGTGATCAGACCTGAGTCCTTCGTCTAAGTTGACAGGATTTGTCGGAGCCTTTACGGTTCAGTACAGCCAGTCCTAGAGAAGTGGCATCATTAAAATATCAGACAGAATGGGGGCACAAGGGTCAAAAACAGATTACCCCAAACCTGAGACGGGAGAAACATGAAAAGTTTATGCTGCACGGTGTAGTCCCACAAATTACTTCCTAGTTAACCCATGGGTAGACAATTTGGCAGGATGTGATATGAATGGAGAATTGAAAGTTAAAATGTGAAAAAGAATGTTACAGAGAAAGTGTGGCCCGGCTGGCAACAGGGATGAAAATCTGTAAGAATCTGTGAAGTTAGAGCTTACAGACTGTGGACATCAGAACTCCTGTGATGGTGAAGGGGGGGTTCTAAATAGTGAGAAAACATAGCAGTGTCAGGATCTTAATTGAAAGTGCCCCAGTGTCTGCAATCAGAAAGGCGATTGTGTTAAATGTTCAGAAATGAACTGGTTAAGTTTTGGACTGATTCACTTCCCTGCATTAACAGAGAAACATTCCTGAGATAAAAGAAGCAGGCAAAGATAAAGGGGGGAGGGAATCATGCACAGTAAGTGATGTTATATGTGTAATAACATTATAGAAGACAAAGAATTGTTTAATTATTTTCTTTCTTTCCCAAGCAGTGTAATGTGGGAATCCAACTTTTAATAAAAATTATTATATACTGTATGTGCAACACTAACTAAGACCACATGGCATGTAAGATGATTTGGGTTTAACAAAATTACTGTATGATTATAACATGTATATTGTCTTCTTATAAGAGTTGATTAATCACAGAGTGAAGACCAGAAGACATTGGAAAACACAGCACAACAGCGACATAGACCATCAGCAATTCTGGGTGTGGTGTGGCTATCTGTTTCTAGGAAAGCTGTGTTTGTCTGTGCTGCAAGTTTTGGGATGAAACAAAGAAAACTGTGTGGCTGGGTTGGAAGACATAAATGATTCAGTGGAATGTGAATGGGTGTGGCTTTGAGTTGTAGTTGAGTCGAAAATGTGTGAAGACTGATGGATGTTTTTAGCAGAGCTGTGTATGCAATTCATATTTTATGTATAAGGGCGTGGTTATGAGCTGTTTGTGAAAAGGAGTACATGAAAATGTGAATGTGTATGGAGTACGATATTTGTTTTCATATAATATGCGCATTAAGAATTTTATTTGATTTTTCTTGGAAGATTTTTGGTTTTTATTGGTGCCAACAGTGTTGATTGAGCTGTACATTATTTTTTTTTAATTGAAGTCAATGAAAAGTTTCTTATGGGCACTTTGTGTGTTCATGTCTGTATTGTCAGATCTGTTTGTTTCAATGTTTGAAGTTACGTATTACATGTTGAGTGTTGTGCTTAACATCAGAGCTCTGTTCTCACGGACGGCTGGGACACTACTGACGGACAGTAGGAGGACCACAGCGTCCGACTAAAAGGGGTGGACTTAGATGACTGAGAGTGGGAGGAAGGAGAGTAGGATTCATGGTAGATAGCAGTGCAACTTCAAGTGTGTTAAGTAAGGATTTGTACAAAGGACCATTGAGAAAATCTGAGCCCTCTATGGGAATTAATGGGGTTTTGATCAAAACTTTCAAAACTGACTCACTACCACTTGAGACCATGGACAGGGAGTACATCACAGATCGTGTATTCAGCATTATACCAGATTGCCCAGTCAGCCTGTTAGGGAGAGATTTGTTCATTAAGCTTGACTTGCAGGTATCAGCAAAGAATCAGGGCATAAAAGTACACTCAGACCTCATTCCAATCTCTACACCCGTGCCACTGATTCTTGCAAACATACAGAACCACCCAGAACTTAACAACATTAACCCTGCATTATGGTACTCAAATGAATATGACACGGGGCTCATAGACTGCACACCATACACAGCAAACATCAAAGAAGGCAGAACACCCGTATATCAGAAACAATACCCGCTGTCAAAATAGAAACTCGACAGACTTAGGCCAATGATAAAAGAATTCCTACAAAAGGGAATCCTGGAAGAGGTGATTTCACCCTACAGCACACCCATAAATCTAGTGACAAAGGTAGATGGTACTACCCGCTTTGTACAGGATTTAAGGCAATAAACAATATCATTGTGCCTATTGCTCCAATTGTCCCAGATGTCAACACACTTCTTTCTGCAATTCCTTCAGACGCTGTCTATTTCAGTGTGATAGATCTGAAGAATGCTTTCTTCTCTATCCCAGTTGATAAGGCAACCAGACTACTTTTTGCTTTTTCCTTTGAGGGACGTCAACTGACCTGGTGCAGAATGCCCCAGGGATATGCTGATTCACCTGTAGTGTACAGCATAGTCCTCCAAGCCACGTTAAAACCATGGTACCCCCCCCCCCCCCAAGGTTCTGTGCTGCTGCAATATGTTGATGATTTGTTACTGTGTAGGGGATGTTCAGGGGATGTCGGCATGTCAACTCCTTTCACAATGGGACATTACACCATTTTGCACACCACCCATTATGTTGTAGGCCTACTCAAGGGAATCCACACTCAACACACATCTGCACAGAGGCTTTCAGGATATGAGGTAATACTGCTCAGTGACCCCTCACTTAAAATCAAGTATGCTTCCCACACCTCAGGTCCAGCATCAATACTGAATGCTCTCTTAGGCCTTAAAGGACAGGAAGATTGCCTCGCAGACACACATGACTGTTTACAGGTCCGTGTAACCATTGGGAGATGCCATGTCTGGCACCTCCAACCCCTGAGATGTCGCAAATGCTTACTGATCTTCAAAGGTATGCCACTGAACAGGAACGGCAAGACTGGTGTTATCCAGTATTGCAGAAAAATCCTAAGACAGGATTAGTCTGCAGAGAGGGGAAGCCATGCATTCCCCAACACAGTGCTTCCATCTTTATAGCACATTTCCACGCAGTAGGACATAACAGCATTGAGATACTCATGGGAAGGCCTTTCCCCACGCCCTGGGCAAAACGCCCTCTGGTAGTGCAGGAAGGAGACCTGGACCTGATCAGAGATGAGTATGTTACTCACTCACTCAAAACCAGGTATTTTCAATAGGGGACATCTACTGGATCTGCGGCGATGGTAAAATAAGGTCCAGATTGGAGGGAAAATGGAAAGGAGAATGCGCCTTGGCAAAAGCTATTATGAGCATTCACATATTCACTGAAGTGGAGGAACACGTAGACTTTGCTACAAATAGGTTAAAGAGATCAATACCTAAAGGTAGTTTTCATCCACATTACATACAGTACAGACCAAAAGTTTGGACACACCTTCTCATTCAAAGAGTTTTCTTTATTTTCATGACTATGAAAATTGTAGATTCACACTGAAGGCATCAAAACTATGAATTAACACATGTGGAATTATATACATAACAAACAAGTGTGAAACAACTGAAAATATGTCATATTCTAGGTTCTTCAAAGTAGCCACCTTTTGCTTTGATTACTGCTTTGCACACTCTTGGCATTCTCTTGATGAGCTTCAAGAGGTAGTCCCCTGAAATGGTTTTCACTTCACAGGTGTGCCCTGTCAGGTTTAATAAGTGGGATTTCTTGCCTTATAAATGGGGTTGGGACCATCAGTTGCGTTGAGGAGAAGTCAGGTGGATACACAGCTGATAGTCCTACTGAATAGACTGTTAGAATTTGTATTATGGCAAGAAAAAAGCAGCTAAGTAAAGAAAAACGAGTGGCCATCATTACTTTAAGAAATGAAGGTCAGTCAGTCAGCCGAAAAATTGGGAAAACTTTGAAAGTAAGGGCTATTTGACCATGAAGGAGAGTGATGGGGTGCTGCGCCAGATGACCTGGCCTCCACAGTCACCGGACCTGAACCCAATCGAGATGGTTTGGGGTGAGCTGGACCGCAGAGTGAAGGCAAAAGGGCCAACAAGTGCTAAGCATCTCTGGGAACTCCTTCAAGACTGTTGGAAGACCATTTCAGGGGACTACCTCTTGAAGCTCATCAAGAGAATGCCAAGAGTGTGCAAAGCAGTAATCAAAGCAAAAGGTGGCTACTTTGAAGAACCTAGAATATGACATATTTTCAGTTGTTTCACACTTGTTTGTTATGCATATAATTCCACATGTGTTAATTCATAGTTTTGATGCCTTCATAGTCATGAAAATAAAGAAAACTCTTTGAATGAGAAGGTGTGTCCAAACTTTTGGTCTGTACTGTAGATGCAATAAGGGTCCCAAGAGGGGTCCCTGATGAGTTCAAGGACAGAGATCAAGTAGCTGCAGGTATTGAATCTATCATTCCTATAATCACCGTAAATAAAAATGTAGACTGGATTAATTACATCTACTACAACCAACAAAGGTTTGTAAATTACACAAGGGATGCAATGCAAGGGATTGCAGAGCAGCTCTAAGCTGACTCCATAATGACATTCTAGAACAGAATGGTTTTGGATATGATCTTGGCAGAAAAAGGTGGAGTATGTAAGGTGCTCGCGGATCCCACATAATGCTGCACCTTTATACCTAACAACACAGGCCCCAATGGTAAGGTAACTGTAGCTATACAGAAACTGGAGGATTTGTCTGTTGAATTGAAAAAGAACTCAGGTATTACAAATCCCTGGGATCAGTATTTTGGTTGGTTTACTAATTGGAAGCAGGCGTTAGCACAACTAGGCATTATTATCCTTGTAATCATTATTGTCATTGCTGCATTTTCAATATGTGTAGTACCATGTATTAGGAACTTGTTAGAACAAGGAGTAACTTACGCCACAGCCTCTTTCTACCAGGCCATCCCCCCACCAACCCCCAATAATAAGGATAACACACCCAGTGGATACATGAAATATCTGAAGATATATAGACAGAAGAAAGAAAGAAGAAAGAACCATATAATATAAAATATATAAGGTTCTAAGAGGGGATTGAAGGGATATATGTGACTCCATTTTGTCTGTTCTAACAATATGTATTGTGATAGCATCTTGTCCATGCACTGTTTCAAGTTCCCCACTGGAATTTGGGTTTCCTTCCCTGTCCTTGGACAGTTTCTTGAAATTCCTAAATTTTTGTGAAGACAGTCACGCTTTACAAGGTCATTCCGGCCTAATGTTTACCGGCCTATATGTGTCTACATATGATTGGTTAATGCTGTTACTATGTAAATTATACTTTCTGCCTAATAAAAGGCTGAACTGAAGGACAATAAAATCAGAGTGAATTTGAACAGACCCATATTCGTGTTGTATCTGACAAGTTCATTCTCCTGGCGCCAGATGAGACTTAACACAAGCTGACCACCGAAGTCCAGTACCAGGGGTATCTAGCAAGGGTCCAATTTCCTTACACTGTCAGTGTGAAATAAACGCGCTAGTAACTGGTGTTCTATACAGTTATTAAAAAACACCCATTTTGGGCCAAATACTAAATTATCGGCCTTGGCTGCATCTGTCAGTGTGAAATACATGCGTTAGATACTGTTGTTCTATTCTGTTATTCTGTCTGGTGGAGATGGAGAGTTTTAAAAATCTCATGGAGTCGGCTGTCCCACAGTACGTCGTGCCAAGCCGCCACTACTTTTCCAGGTGATCGGACCCTTCCCTGCACAACCAAGTGGGGGACAAAATCAGGTGTGCACTGCGCAACGCCATCTGTGGCAAGGTCCACCTAACTATGGATACGTGGACCAGTAAGCATGGTCAGGGACGTTATATCTCCCTAACAGCACACTGGGTAAATGCAGTGGCGGCTGGGCCTTAGGCGGATAGCAGTTTGGCGCATGTCCTTCCACCACCGACAATCGCAGGGCGCTTCAGTTTGCCTCCTGTTGCTTCCTCCTCCTACTCCGCTTCCTCATCCTCTACCACCTCCTCATCCAGTCAGCGTAACACCTTGACCACCAACTTCAGCACAGCCAGGGGTAAACGACAGCAGGCAGTTTTAAAACGTATCTGTCTGGGGGAGAAACCCCACACCGCGCAAGAGCTGTGAACGGGCCTTGAAAAACAGACCAATGAGTGGTTGGTGCCAATGAGCCTCAAGCCTGGCCTGGTGGTATGCAATAATGGGTGAAATCTCGTAGCAGCTCTGGGACTTGCCTGGCGCATGTGCTGAATTTGGTGGTGCAAAGGTTCTTTAAAAATTACCCCGATATGTCAGAGCTGCTGCATATAGTGCGGGCCGTCTGTGCGCACTTTCGGCGTTCTCACCCTGCTGCTTGCCTGTCAGTGCTGCAGCGTAACTTCGGCCTTCCCACTCACCGCCTCATATGCGACGTGCCCACAAGGTGGAACTCCACCTTGCACATGCTGGCCAGACTGTGAGAGCAGCAGCAGGCGATAGTGGAGTTTCAGCTGCAGCACGCACGGGTGAGTCGCTCTGCGGAACAACACCACTTCACCACCAATGACTTGGCCTCCATGCGAGACCTGTGTTCTTTCTTGCGCTGTTTCGAGTACTCCACCAACATGGCCAGCACCGATAACGCCATTCTCAGCATTACTATCACACTTCTATGCCTTTTTAAAAAAACGCTGCTGGCGATGATGGAAAAGGATGTGGCACTGGAGGAGGAGGAGGAAGAGGGATCATTTCATATGGTTTCCAGCCAGTCATTCACAAGTGGCTCTAAGGGGGGGTTCCTGCATCCACAAATGCCAGGTACACAATTGTCCAGCCAAAGCACAGTTCTGGAGGAGGATGAGGTGGAGGATGAGGAGGAGGAGATGGAGGAGGAGGAACCGTGTTCACAGCAGGGTGGCACCCAAACCAGCTCTTGGCCATCACTGGTGCGTGGCTGGGGGGATACAGAGGACACAGACGATACACCTCCCACAGAGGACAGCTTTTCCTTGCCTCTGGGCAGCCTGGCAGACATGAGAGATTACATGCTACAGTGTCTCTGCAATGACCGCCGAGTTGCCCACATTCTAACTTGTGCTGATTACTGGGTGGCCACGCTGCTGGATCCCCGTTACAAGGACTACGTACCATCCTTAATTCCGTTACTGGAGCGTAATCTTAAGATGCGCGAGTACAAGCGCACTCTGGTAGACGCACTGCTGGTGGCAATCCCACCTGACAGCGGGGGCACAGTGGAAGCACAAGGAGAAGGCAGAGGATGAGGAAGAAGTCGCCAAAGCAGCTGTGGCACCACCAGCACCTCAGAAGGCAGGGTTAGCATGGCCAAAATGTGGAAAAGCTTTGTCAGCACGCCACAACAACCAGCACCACCAGCTGATATGGAACGTCTTAGCAGGAGGCAGCATTTCAGCAACATGGAGGAGCAGTATGTGTGCACACGCCTACACGTACTGAATGACGGGTCTGCCCCCTTCAACTTTCGAGTCTCCAAATTGGGCACATGGCCTGAGCTTAGCCTTTACGCCTTGAAGGTGCTGGCCTGCCCTGCAGCCAGTGTATTATCTGAACGTGTGTTTAGCACGGCAGGGAGCATTATCATAGACAAGCGCAGCCGCCTGTCCACAGCCAGTTTGGACAAGCTCACGTTCATTAAAATGAACCAGGCATGGATCCCTCAGGACTTGTCCATACCTTGTGCAGAATAGACCTGTATACCGGCCTTACCCAGCCATTGTTATACTACAGCTCAACAATTGCTCATTGTTGTATTTTTGATATTTCCCACTCTTTTGGGTTGTACTCTAATTAAAAAATAAATTATAAAAAATGTTTTTTAAATTAAAACCAAAAACCAGTGTTGGCTACCTCCTTCACAGCCACTTCCACCTATACCACTACGTCCACCGCCTCCTCAACCTCCTACTCCATATGGACCTCCACCTCATACATAAAGATAATTTTTTTAAATTTGTACGTATTTTATTTTATGTCCTTTTGCTAATTTGTCTGTTACCTTTTCGGGTGAAATTCACCAATTTTTTTGCCGTGATATACTCCTGCTCTACCTAGTAGACAGGTAAACAAATTTCACTAAATTGTCTGTTACATTTTCGGGTGAAATTCACAAATTTTTGGCTGTGATATACCCCTGTTTTAACTAGTAGACTGCTAAATAAAATTCACTAATTTTCCGGTACATTGTCGGGTGACATTCACTAATTTTTGGCTGTGATATACCCCTGCTCTACCTAGTTGAAAGCCTAATAAATTTCACTTATTTTTCTGTTACATTGTTGGGTGACATTCACCAATTTTTGTCTGTGATATACCCCTGCTCTACCTAGTTGACAGGTTAATACATTTCACTAATTATTCTGTTACATTCTTGGGTGCCATTTTACCACTTTTGCCGTGAATAAACCCCTGCTCTGCATAGGTGACAGGGACCAATTTTTTTTAACCCCTTAAGGACACATGACGTATCGGTACGGCATGTTTCCCGAGTCCTTAAGGACACATGACGTACCGGTACGTCATGTGTTGTTCCGATCACTGCCGCCTGGCCGGCGGTGATCGGAACAAGGTGCCTGCTCAAATGTGGCCACAACTGAGCAGACGGGGAAGTTTCCCATGGCAACAGGACGCCTTCTCAGGCATCATGCTGTCCTGGTGCTGAACAGATCTGGGCTAAAGGCATAGATCTGTTCAGACAAAATGTAAGTAAAATACAGTACAAAACACTATATAGTGTACTGTACTGTATTATACAGACATCAGACCCACTGGATCTTCAAGAACCAAGTGGGTCTGGGTAAAAAAAAAAGTAAAAAAAAGTGAAAAAAAATCAAAAAACAGATTTATCACTGATTAAAAATGAATATAAAAAAAATTCCCTACACATGTTTGGTATCCCCGCGTCCGTAACGAACTGATCTATAAAACGGTCATGTTTCTTTACCCGAACGTGAACGCCATAAAAATAAAAAATAAAAAACTATGATAAAATTGAAATTTTGCCCACCTTACTTCCCAAAAAAGGTAATAAAAGTGATCAAAAAAGTCGCATGTACGCCAAAATAGTGCCAATCAAACCATCATCTCATCCCGCAAAAATCATACCCTACCCAAGATAATCGCCCAAAAACTGAAAAAACTATGGCTCTTAGACTATGGAAACACTAAAAGTTGATTTTTTTTGTTTCAAAAATGAAATCATTGTGTAAAACTTAAATAAATAAAAAAAAGTATACATATTAGGTATCTCCGCATCCGTATCGACCAGCTCTATAAAAATATCACATGACCTAACCCCTCAGGTGACCACCGTAAAAAAATATAAATAAAAACGGTGTAAAAAAAGCCATTTTTTGTCATCTTACGTCACAAAAAGTGTAATAGCAAGCGATAAAAAGTCATATGCACCCCAAAATAGTGCCAATCAAACCGTCATCTCATTCTGCAAAAAATGAGACCCTACTTAAGATAATCGCCCAAAAACTGAAAAAACTACGGCTCTTAGACTATGGAGGCACTAAAACATTTTTTGTGTTTTAAAAATGAAATCATTGTGTAAAACTTACATAAATAAAAAAAATTGTATACATATTAGGTATAGCCGTGTCTGTGACAACCTGCTCTATAAAATTACCACATGATCTAACCTGTCAGATGAATGTTGTAAATAAAAAAAATAAAAACGGTGCCAAAAAAGCTATTTCTTGTTACCTTGCCGCATAAAAAATGTAATATAGAGCAACCAAAAATCATATGTACCCTAAACTAGTACCAACAAAACTGCCATCCTATCCTGTAGTTTCTAAAATGGTGTCACTTTTTTGGAGTTTCTACTCTAGGGGTGCATCAGGGGGGCTTCAAATAAGACATGGTGTCAAAAAAAAACAGTCCAGCAAAATCTGCCTTCCAAAAACCGTATGGCATTCCTTTCCTTCTGCGCTCTG
Organism: Bufo bufo; assembly: GCF_905171765.1. Classification (NCBI taxonomy): domain Eukaryota; kingdom Metazoa; phylum Chordata; class Amphibia; order Anura; family Bufonidae; genus Bufo; species Bufo bufo. The sequence continues at coordinate 598,514,133 of NC_053389.1, read as the reverse complement.
CCGTGTGCCCGTACAGAAGTTTACGACCACATATGGGGTGTTTCTGTAAACTACAGAATCATGGCCATAAATAATGAGTTTTGTTTGGCTGTTAACCCTTGCTTTGTAACTGGAAACAAAATATTAAAATGGAAAATCTGCCAAAAAAGTGAAATTTTGAAATTGTATCTCTATTTTCCATTAAATCTTGTGTAAACACCTAAAGGGTTAACAAAGTTTGTAAAATCAGTTTTGAATACCTTGAGGGGTGTAGTTTCTTAGATGGGGTCACTTTTATGGAGTTTCTACTCTAGGGGTGCATCAGGGGGGCTTCAAATGGGACATGGTGTCAAAAAAACAGTCCAGCAAAATCTGGCTTCCAAAAACCATACGGCGCACCTTTCCCTCTACGCCCTACTGTGTGCCCGTACAGTAGTTTACGGCCACATATGGGGTGTTTCTGTAAACGGCAGAGTCAGGGCAATAAAGATACAGTCTTGTTTGGCTGTTAGCCCTTGTTTTGTTAGTGAAAAAAATGGGTTAAAATGGAAAATTAGGCAAAAAAATGAAATTCTCAAATTTCATCCCCATTTGCCAATAACTCTTGTGCAACACCTAAAGGGTTAACGAAGTTTGTAAAATCAGTTTTAAATACATTGAGGGGTGTAGTCTATGAGGGGTGTAGTCTATAGAATGGGGTCATTTTTGGGCGGTTTCTATTATGTAAGCCTCGCAAAGTGACTTCAGACCTGTAGTGGTCCCTAAAAATTGGGTTTTTGTAAATTTCTGAAAAATTTCAAGATTTGCTTCTAAACTTCTAAGCCTTGTAACATCCCCCAAAAATAAAATATCATTCCCAAAATAATTCAAACATGAAGTAGACATATGGGGTATGTAAAGTCATCACAATTTTTTGGGGTATTACTATGTATTACAGAAGTAGAGAAACTGAAACTTTGAAATTTGTAAATTTTTCCCAATTTTTGGTAATTTAGGTATTTTTTATGCAAAAAAAATACTTTTTTTTACTTCATTTTACCAGTGTCATGAAGTACAATATGTGACGAAAAAACAATCTTAGAATGGCCTGGATAAGTAAAAGCGTTTTAAAGTTATCACCACTTAAAGTGACACTGGTCAGATTTTCAAAAAATGGCCTGGTCCTTAAGGTGAAATAAGGCTGTGTCTCTAAGGGGTTAAATCATCTGTTGCATTGGTGAATGACATTAACCCATTTCTGGCAATGAAAAACCCCTGCTCTGCATAGTTGACAGGGACTTAAATTTGTAAAATTTGTCTTTAATTGGCCCTTTCATTCGATCCTTCTGCTTTAATAACTTGTCCCACATTTCCGCTCGTTCACGTTGCAGCCATTAACCTCCCTTGGATGTGGTCTCCCTTTCTCACGCTCCCTCTCCGGCATGGAACCCTTATTCGCCGCTAACTGTGATCAACATGGTAGGCGCAGAAAAGAACATCGAAAGTTGATAGAGAAGATATCCAATTGGATCGTGGGACATCATGGGGATGTGCGACATGGAGGAGCAGTATCTGTGCACACGCCTACACGTACTGACTGATGGGTCTGCCCCCTTCAACTTCTGGGTCTACAAATTGGGCATATGGCTTGAGCTTGCCCTTTACGCCTTGAAGGTGCTGGTCTGCCCTGCAGCCAATGTATTGTCTGAACGTTTGTTTAGCATGGCTGGAGGGGGTTATAACAGGTTATATTTCCCAATGTTTTGGGGTGTACCCTAATTGAAACAAAAAATAATAGAAAATAAAATCAAAAATCAGTGTAGGCTACCTCTTCATCCTCCACTGCCGCTTCCACCTACACCGCCACATCCACTGCTTCCTCCACCTCCTACTCCATATGGACCTCGTCCTCCAAGATCAAGATTATTATTTTTTATTGTTACGTATTTTATGTTATTTGAAGTAATTTCTCTATCCACATTTGTTTGCAGAGCACTTGCCATGCTCTTAACCACATTTGTATGCCATTTACAGCCCTCTAGACCTTTCCATTACTTTTTTACAGCCATTTTAGTGCTCAAAAGTTCGGGTCACCATTGACTTCAATGGGGTTCGGGGTCAAGTTTGGGTCAAGTTTGGGTCCCGAACTCAATCTTTTTTGTGAAGTTCGGCCGAACCCGTTAAACCTGAACATCCAGGTGTCCGCTCAACTCTAATCACAGATTTGTTTGCCCTTCCTCTGATCCGTCAGAACAATAACCCCCAAAAAACGGATCCTGTCTGTGGAGCATCCACGTTCACTCGGTCAGCATTTGGTCATCAATCGAACAGTATTGCTAAAGCCAAAAAAAAACAGGAGTGGATCCAAAATAGATGATACGTGAATGAAATATTTGCATGTCTTGTTTTGTACCCACTCCTGCTTTTAGCTACCAAATCATAAGCCAATTCTGATGCAAAATAAGGACTATGTCATGCAGGCCTTACAGCTATTACATAAACAGGATCCATTGTGCGTCTAGTTTTTCCTTCCTTTTGACAGATCAGAAGATAGGTTAAATAAATGATTATGTCAGCCAGGCCGAACTGCAAAATAACGGCCCAGTCATGAAGTGGGGAGGGTGGAAACAACATGAGAAGTCAACAGAGTGGCCCTATGACATAGTGGTGAGGTGTAAGCAGCATGAGGAGACCACATAGAGGCCCAATTACAGATTGTGGAGGTGGCGGCTGCAGGAGCATCAGGAGGAGGCCGAAGCGTGGCACAATGACAGTGTGGAGGTGGCAGCAGAAGCAGCAGCATGAGGAGACTACAGAGTGGCACAATGACAGAGTGTGGAGGTGAAAGCAGCATCATCAGGAGGCCACAGAGTGGCAGAATGACAGAGTGTGGAGGTGGCGGCAGCAGCATAAGGGGGAGGCCACAGGGTGGCACAATGACCCTGTGGAGGTGGCAGCAGCATCAGGAGACCACAGAGTGGCAAGGTGACATAGTGAGGAGATGAAAGCAGCATCAGGAGACCACAGAGTGGCAAGGTGACAGTGTGGAGGTGGCAGCAGCATCAGGAGACCACAGAGTGGCAAGATTACATAGTGTGGAGGTGGAAGCAGCATCAGGAGACCACAGAGTGGCAAGGTGACACAGTGTGGAGGTGGCGGCAGCAGCATCAGGAGGCCACAGAGTGGGAAGGTGACATATTGTTGAGTTAGCAGCAGCATGAGGAGACCGCAGAGTGGCAATGTGACATAGTGTAGAGGTGGCAGCAGCATCAGGAGACTATAGAGTGGTAAGGTGACATAGTGTGGAGGTGGTAGCAGCATCAGGAGACCACAGAGTGGCAAGCTGACATAGTGTTGAGGTGGCAGCAGCATTAGGAGACCACAGAGTGGCAAGGTGACATAGTGTAGAGGTGGCAGCAGCATCAGGAGACCATAGAGTGGTAAGGTGACATAGTGTGGAGGTGGTAGCAGCATCAGGAGACCACAGAGTGGCAAGGTGACATAGTGTTGAGGTGGCAGCAGCATTAGGAGACCACAGAGTGGCAAGGTGACATAGTGTGGAGGTGTTAGCAGCATCAGGAGACCACAGAGTAGCATGGTGACATAGTGTGAAGGTGGTAGCAGCACCAGGAGACCACAGAGTGGTAAGGTAACATAGTGTGGAGGTGGTAGCAGCATCAGGAGACCATAGATTGACCCAGTGACAGAGTGGGGAGGTGGGTGGGTTCCGTTATTTTTTTGCTACCCTCGTCACTTCCTGTTGTAACATAGCCGCACTGGAAGGTTTGGAAGGAGGTGTGTAATTTTTTCCTACCCTCGGCGCGTTCACAGCAACTCCAAGTTTGAAATTTGCCTACCCCATCGTTGTGCGCCTGCGCTGACACACCTCCTTCTCAGCCACTCTGGTGGCGAGTAGCGAGACACACCTCCTTCCAAACCTTCCGGTGTGGCTACATGACAACAGGAAGTGACGAGGGTAGCAAAATTTCGTGTGGCGCAAAAAATAACAGAACAGAGGCAATACCAGTACCAGCTGAAGATGGTGGGTGACAGAAGGAGCACTTGGCATCAGATGTGTGGCATCGGGCGGGTAGCAGCATCAGAATAGTAGCTGAGGCAGGTAGCCAGAAGAAACCGATCTCTTTTGTCAATGTGTTGGTGTGGCACCATGGATGATCTAGTCTGATGCATCAGGAATTGGTGGAACTCCTGGCTGATCCACACCTGATTCATCTTGACAAAGGTCAGTCTCTCCACATTTTGGGTGGACAGACAAGTTCTTATTGGGGTAACTATGGCCCCCGCCGCACTAAACACTTGCTCTGATGCCACACTACTGTCCGAGCAGGACAGCTTTTCCAGGGCAAACTCGGACAGTTGCAGCCACGAATCCAGTTTGGCTGCCCAGTAGTCCAGCGGATCTTCAATGACGGCTGGCAGGGTGCACTCCAAGTATGCCACCACCTGCTGGTTCAGGTTCTGCTCCAGGTCTAGATGCTGCTGCTGGTGAGTAGTTTCTTCAGGCTGCTGCTGATGGAGCTGGTACTGCTTCTGCTAACCCACCTCTCCCCAGCATCCATGGCAGTGGAACGTGAGCGCAGAGGGCCCCCCCCTGGTCAGACCTGCAAGAGGATGGATGATGGCGCAGATAGGCAGTGGCCAGCTGGATACATAGTATGTCTCTATAGTAGTTCAGTTTGTCCTCCCTCTCAGCGGGTGTAAAAAACGCCCCCATTTTGGACCGGTAGCGAGGGTCTAACAATGGTGACAATTCGGCTGTCACTATGCAAGCAAGTGAGAATGCATCGGGCCATTTGTGCAAGTTACTCGGAGGGACTCCCTGCCTTTATCTCCACTGCATACTGCCACAGTGTTTCTGGGTCCTCTGCCTCATATTCCTCATCGCCCTGTAGCTCCTCTGGCTTCTCCTGCTCCTCCTCTCAAGTCACCTGTGTAGCAAAACTACCCATTTCGCTACACATTGCTTGTGCTCCAATGTCCTCCTCCAGTTCAGCCCCCACAGGGCTTATGTGGCCGGGAGATCTAGGCGTCACGTCTCCAGCTCCCTGACCAGTCAGATTTACCAGCATCTGTTCCAGGACATGAAGCAGTGGAATGACGTTATTCATCCCGTAGTCCTGGCGAACCTCAGGTGTCATGCATGAGCTGCCACCAGCAACTTGGACAGGAGCACATTCAGATTCTGTGCCGTTGCATACTCTTGTCTCTTGGCAATCGCTTTGGTGGTCGATTGCTGATGGAATGACTGACAACTTAGGAGCATCAGGAGCAGCACATGATGGGAAGTTCAGACATCTCCCTTCGTCTGAGGTGGTGGAGCCTTAACTGTCTGAAATCAGGTGCATGTAACTAAGTGATGCAGCGGTTGCTGCGGCAGGTTGGACCACCACATTGGAGCCACAGGTCTCCCAGGCCACTTTATGGTGATGCTGCAGATGTTGACGCAGGGCTGTGGTTCCAACATTGGCACCCTGGCCACGCTTCACCTGCTGCCCACAGATTCTACAAATGGTCATGTTCACCTCCTCCGGAGGCTTAACAAAAAACTGCCACACCGCCGAGTAGGTGATTTTACCCCCAACACTCAGCACTGACTAACTGCTACCGCTGCTGCTTCCGTGAACCCCTGCACCACTATTTTACAGGCAGGTAGGCTCCTGCGAAGCAGGTGGTTGTCACGGATGGTGTACAGGAAACAAGACAATGCAATATATTCAATGACTCACTGGATCCACAAGTAAGAAACAAAAGGGAGACCCCTGCATGAGACCTGCCACTCTCCCTGACTGCTCAGCCTATGCGAACACCCCAAAGGTGGATGGGCGCATATCCACGTACCTCGGCTATCTAATACCTGAAGACCCTACAATAGTGAGGGGACACGACCACCGGCTCCCTACACTAGACACGGAGGGAGTCAGGGTCTCCTGAAATCCAGCAGACAGAAAATCACAAATAAAGGAACAGCACTTATCTTGCAGAGGACTGGGAAATAGGAACAGCATGCACACACACTCCAGGGAGTTGTATAAGCCGCACACTACTGCATTATGGGGAGGAACTTAAAGGGAAGCAATCAGTCCAACTGCATGACAGCTGAGATAGACTAACAAGATGAGGAACTGAAACCAAAACAAAGAAACTCAAGGAGGAGGATCTGGAAAGCTCCTGTCAGAGCTTCTCAGCTGTCTGGTTGTGACAGTACCCCTCCCTCTACGAGTGGACTCCGGACACTCAGAGCCCACCTTCTCAGGATGGAACCTATGGAAAGCCCTGATGAGACGAGTGGCCTTAATGTCCGTCACTGGGACCCACATCCTCTCCTCAGGACCATAACCCTCCCAATGAACGAGGTACTGGAGGGAACCGCGGGCAAGACGAGAATCCACAATCCTAGAGACCTGAAATTCAAGATTTCCATCAACCATAATCGGAGGAGGAGGCAAAGGCGAGGGTACAATAGGTTGAACATAAGGTTTCAATAAGGACTTATGAAAAACATTATGGATCTTCCAAGTCTGAGGAAGATCAAGACGGTAGGCAACATGATTGATGACAGACAGGATCTTGTAAGGCCCAATAAACCTAGGACCCAACTTCCAGGAGGGAACCTTCAATTCGATATTTTTGGTAGACAACCACACCAGATCACCAACATTCAGGTCCGGACCAGGCACACGTCTCTTATCTGCCACACGCTTATATCTCTCACTCATGCTCTTTAGATTATCCTGAATCTTTTGCCAAATAGATGACAAAGACGAGGAGAATCTGTCCTCATCAGGTAAACCAGAAGACCCCTCTCCCGAGAAAGTCCCAAACTGCGGATGAAACCCATATGCACCAAAAAATGGTGACTTATCAGAGGACTCCTGACGACGGTTATTTAAAGCAAACTCAGCAAGGGACAAAAAAAGAACACCAATCCTCCTGATTCTCCGCCACAAAACAGTGCAGATATGTCTCCAGATTCTGATTGACGCGCTCTGTCTGGCCATTCGACTGCGGGTGGAAAGCAGAAGAGAATGAAAACCGAACCCCCAAGCGAGAACAGAAAGCCTTCCAGAATCCGGAAACAAACTGCGTGCCCCTATCAGAGACTATGTCTGAAGGAATACCATGCAATTTGACAATGTGGTCAACAAATGCCATGCGCCAGCGTCTTAGCATTGGGCAAACCAGGAAAAGGGATGAAATGCACCATTTTGCTAAAACGGTCCACCACCACCAGAATCACAGTCTTCCCCGAGGAACGAGGCAAGTCCGTTATGAAGTCCATGGACAGATGTGTCCAAGGACGGGAAGGAATGGGTAAGGGAAGGAGAGGACCTGATGGCCGTGAATGAGGGACTTTGGCACGAGCGCAAGTCTCGCAAGCTGCCACAAAACCCTCAACCGACTTACGAAGCGCAGGCCACCAGAATCTCTGAGCAATGAGATCCAGTGTGGCTCTTGCCCCCGGGTGCCCAGCAAGGACCGTATCGTGGTGTTCCTTAAAAATCTTGTGTCTCAAAGCGAGAGGCACAAACAACCTCCCAGGAGGACAAAGATCAGGAGGCTCTGACTGGGCTGCCTGCACCTCTGCCTCCAATTCAGGAAAAAGAGCAGAAACCACCACACCTTCAGCCAAAATGGGACCCGGGTCTTCAAAATTCCCACCTCCCGGAAAACAACGTGACAGGGCATCTGCCTTCACATTCTTAACTCCAGGGCGGAACGTGACAACAAAATTAAACCTTGAAAAGAACAAAGACCTTCTGGCCTGTCTCGGGTTCAGACGCTTGGCTGACTCCAAGTAGGCCAGATTTTTATGGTCAGTAAACACGGTAATAGGGTGTCTGGCTCCCTCTAGCCAATGGCGCCATTCCTCAAAAGCCAACTTGATGGCCAACAATTCCCTATCTCCCACATCATAATTTCTCTCTGCGGAGGAGAGTTTCTTCGAGAAAAAGGCACACGGTTGCCATTTGGCAGTAGAGGAACCCTGAGACAAAACCTCACCCACCCCTACCTCAGAAGCATCAACCTCAACTATGAAGGGTAACGAAATATCAGGTTGTACCAGGATGGGAGCGGAAGCAAAACTCTCCTTGATATTAGAAAAGGCCTTACGCGCCTCTACCGACCAGGAAGAAAAATCTACCCCCTTTCTGGTCATATCAGTGAGTGGTTTAACAACAGAGGAATAATTCAAAATAAATTTCCTGTAATAATTGGCAAAGCCCAAAAAACGCATCAGCGCCTTCTGATTCTCAGGAAGCTCCCACTCAAGCACAGCGCGGACCTTCTCGGGGTCCATGCGAAAACCAGAAGCGGAGAGAAGAAACCCCAGAAATTGAATTTCTGGAACCGCAAACACACATTTTTCCAGTTTCGCGTATAATTTATTCTCACGCAGGATGAGCAAGACCTGACGTAAGTGTTCCTTATGAGTCTTGAAATCAGGAGAAAAAATCAAAATGTCATCCAAATACACTAATACAAATTTTCCCATTAAATGATAAAAAATGCTGTTCACGAAATGCTGAAAAACGGCTGGGGCATTCATCAAACCAAAAGGCATAACCAAATTCTCAAAATGGCCCTCAGGGGTATTGAAAGCCGTCTTCCATTCGTCTCCTTCTCTGACCCTGACCAGGTTGTATGCCCCTCTTAGGTCTAATTTGGAAAAGACTTTAGCCCCAACAACCTGGTTAAACAGGTCCGGGATCAGAGGAAGCGGATAAGGGTCACGAATAGTGATACTGTTCAGCTCCCTGAAATCCAGACAAGGTCTTAAAGAACCATCTTTTTTCTTAACAAAGAAAAAACCAGCGGCAACAGGTGACTTCGAGGGTCGTATGTGTCCTTTTCTCAGACTCTCAGAGATATAAGCACGCATAGCGACCCTCTCAGGTTGGGAAAGATTGTATAAACGAGATTTAGGCAGCTTGGCGCCTGGGATGAGATTAATAGGGCAATCGTACTCCCTGTGCGGAGGCAAATCCTGAACTCCACTCTCAGAGAAGACATCCGAAAATTCAGAGAGGAAAGCTGGTACAGTCTTAGTAGAAACCTCAGAAACAGATGTCATGAGACAATTCTCTCTGCAAAAGTCACTCCAACCATTTATTTGCCTCGCTTGCCAATCAATGGTGGGGTTATGTTTAGTGAGCCAGGGTAGCCCCAACACTAGAGGAGTAGGCAAACCGCTAAGGACGAAACATGACACATCCTCAACATGAGCATCACTCACAATTAAACGGATATTGTGAACTATGCCCTTTAATGATTTCTGAGAAAGTGGAGCGGAATCAATAGCAAAAACAGGAATATCCTTTCCCAGAGTGCATACCTGGAAACCATGAGTTATTGCAAATTAATTATCAATGAGATTGACAGCTGCTCCACTTTCCACAAAAATCTCACAAAAAATGCTCTTGCTCTCTAGCGCCACCCTAGCAGGCAGGACAAAACGGGAACTACAAGCAAACGGAAAACCTTCAATTTCCACCTCAACCCTGCCAATAGTAACAGACGGAACATTTTTAAAAGATTTTTTCCTTTTTGTTTCTTTATTACTCCCAGAAAACTGCCTGAATCTCCTAGAGGGACAAACATTTGCCAAATGATTTATACCTCCACAACAAAAACAAACCCTCCCATGCGGGCTGAATCTTCTATTGTCAGAGGCAATCAACCCCAGCTGCATGGGCTCCTGCTCAGAAGGGGCTGACAGCGACTGAGACCCCTGCGCACAGAATGAGACCGCTGCACTGTCCCGGGACTGAGTATGACAGGAAGGAGAGATCTCTCCTCTCTCTCTAAGACGCCTGTCAATACGAACGGCCTGAGACATAGCAGAATCCAAGGAGGTAGGTCTCTCATGAAAGGCAAATGCATCTTTCAATCCCTCTGAAAGACCATGGCAAAATTGACTTCGGAGTGCAGCATCATTCCAACCAGTATCAGCTGCCCATCTCCGAAATTCTGAGCAGTATATCTCTGCGGATTGTTTACCCTGGCATAACAGACGTAGTTTAGACTCAGCCAGAGCAATACGATCCGGATCATCATATATCTGACCCAGGGCTAAAAAGAATTCATCCACTGAGCGGAGGGGCCGTGCCCCCTCCGGTAGCGAAAAGGCCCAAGACTGAGCGTTACCCCTGAGCAGCGATACAATGATCCCAACCCTCCGTTCTTCATCACCAGAGGTATGGGGAAGAAGGCGAAAATGGAGTTTGCAAGCCTCTCTAAAACGCACAAAATACTCACTACCCCCGGAGAACGTATCCGGGAGCGAGATCTTAGGCTCAGAACAAACTCCATGAACGCAAGCTGAACCGGTCACTTGAAACTGAGAAAAAGTCTTACGGAGATCAGCTACCTCCAATGAAAGACCCTGGAAGCGTTCAGCCAAAAGTGAAACCGGATCCATGCTTGAGATGGTTTTGGCGGCTTATAATGTCACGGATGGTGTACAGGAAACAAGACAATACAATATATTCAATGACTCACTGGATCCACAAGTAAGGAACAAAAGGGAGACCCCTGCATGAGACCTGCCACTCTCCCTGACTGCTCAGCCTATGCGAACACCCCAAAGGTGGATGGGCGCATATTCACGTACCTCGGCTATCTAATACCTGACACGTACCACCGGCTCCCGACACGGAGGGAGTCAGGGTCTCCTGAAATCCAGCAGACAGAAAATCACAAATAAAGGAACAGCACTTATCTTGCAGAGGACTGGGAAATAGGAACAGCATGCACACACACTCCAGGGAGTTGTATAAGCCGCACACTACTGCATTATGGGGAGGAACTTAAAGGGAAGCAATCAGTCCAACTGCATGACAGCTGAGATAGACTAACAAGATGAGGAACTGAAACCAAAACAAAGAAACTCAAGGAGGAGGATCTGGAAGGCTTCTGTCAGAGCTTCTCAGCTGTCTGGTTGTGACAGTGGTTTACCCTGGGCACTTTTGGCTCACGACCTCCAACTGCTGCCACCCTGCTGACTTCTGGCCACGCTAGCGACTTGCTGGCTCCGCCGCTTGCTCATGGTTAAGCTGCCACCCTCTTATCCCGATGATGATGAAGCCTGTAATTCACCCGGCAACAAAGTGCGATCAGCTACATCCTCATCATCGAGTACTGTCTGCAAGTCACTGATGTCCTCCTCAACCATCTCTGAATCAGGACCCTGACCGCTCGCAACACCAGCTCCCACGCCTCTCTCCTCATCACTACTTGCCCGCCTACCGGAGGAAGCAGCAGATGTCGCCTCCACATCTTGGCTGGCCAGTAGCTGCTGACTGTCCTCTAGTAGCTCGTCCTCGCTGTATAGTGGAGCTGAGCCCACAGCATATAATACTTCTCTGGCTGAGGGAACAGAAAAGGACAGAGGCAGGTTGAGGACAGGTGAGGGCACAAGGCCTGCTCCCGGGCCATACCAACTAAGGGTTGTGTCTGACAAACCCACCGTCTCTTGGCTGGGGGTGTCTGTTGTCACTTGGGACGAAGTGGATGACCAAGTCAACCATTCAAGAATAGAGATGTCCCGAATAGTTCCCGGCGAACATAGCTTGTTCGCGTTCGCCGCTGCGGGCGAACATATGCGATCTTCGGTCCGCCCCCTATACATCATCATTGAGTAAACTTTGACCCTGTACCTCACAGTCAGCAGACACATTCCAGCCAATCAGCAGCAGACCCTCCCTCCCAGACCCTCCCACCTCCTGGACAGCATCCATTTTAGATTCATTCGGAAGCTGCATTCTTAGTCAGAAGAGGGAGAGTGCTGCTGCTGCTGATCTAATAGGGAAAGCGTTAGCTAGGGCAGTGTTCTGTGTCCACAGACTCATCTGCTGTAAGGACAGCGTCCTGACAGCACCTAAAAAAAAACCTTTACAGCGCTGGTACATCAGTCTGCTTTTTTTTTTTTTTTTTTTATATTTATATACAGTACAGACCAAAAGTTTGGACACACCTTCTCATTCAAAGAGTTTTCTTTATTTTCATCACTATGATGGCATCAAAACTATGAACAAACAAGTGTGAAACAACTGAAAATATGTCATATTCTAGGTTCTTCAAAGTAGCCACCTTTTGCTTTGATTACTGCTTTGCACACTCTTGACATTCTCTTGATGAGCTTCAAGAGGTAGTCCCCTGAAATGGTCTTCCAACAGTCTTGAAGGAGTTCCCAGAGATGCTTAGCACTTGTTGGCCCTTTTGCCTTCACTCTGCGGTCCAGCTCTCCCCAAACCATCTCGATTGGGTTCAGGTCCGGTGACTGTGGAGGCCAGGTCATCTGGCGCAGCACCCCATCACTCTCCTTCATGGTCAAATAGCCCTTACTTTCAAAGTTTTCCCAATTTTTCGGCTGACTGACTGACCTTCATTTCTTAAAGTAATGATGGCCACTCGTTTTTCTTTACTTAGCTGCTTTTTTCTTGCCATAATACAAATTCTAACAGTCTATTCAGTAGGACTATCAGCTGTGTATCCACCTGACTTCTCCTCAATGCAACTGGTGGTCGCAACCCCATTTATAAGGCAAGAAATCCCATTTATTAAACCTGACAGGGCATACCTGTGAAGTGAAAACCATTTCAGGGGACTACCTCTTGAAGCTCATCAAGAGAATGCCAAGAGTGTGCAAAGCAGTAATCAAAGCAAAAGGTGGCTACTTTGAAGAACCTAGAATATGACATATTTTCAGTTGTTTCACACTTGTTTGTTATGTATATAATTCCACATGTGTTAATTCATAGTTTTGATGCCTTCAGTGTGAATCTACAATTTCCATAGTCATGAAAATAAAGAAAACTCTTTGCATGAGAAGGTGTGTCCAAACTTTTGGTCTGTACTGTATATTGCAGTTGCCTGCACGTGTTTTGTGAGAGGCTGCAGGCTCAGTCACAGACAGTACTGTGTGCACACCATTCATACAGGGTGTGACAGAAAATACCTTGCAAATCAATTGAATATTTTTCTGTGATATAATCCCAGTTACAAACCAGTGTGTGTCTGGCCCACCACTCATACCGTTACAGGGTGTCACTCACTCACAAATGCCTTGCAGATAAAAAAAATTCAATTTAATATTTTCCTGTGATATAATCGCAGTTACAAACCAGTGTGTGTCTGGCCCACCACTCATACCGTTACAGGGTGTCACTCACTCACAAATACCTTGCAGATAAAAAAAAATCGATTTAATATTTTTCTGTGATATAATCCCAGTTGCAAGCCAGTGTGTGTCAGGCCCACCAAGACTGTACTGTGCCCACTGCCCACCACTTATATAGGGTGGCACAGTACCTTGCATGCATAGTACCACTTATCTAAAAAAAAATGACAGGCAGAGGCAGGCCACACCGCAGGCGCCGTCGTGTTCGTGGTGCTGTGATTTCCACTGGCCTTAGAATAATGCCCAGTGTTCAGAGGCCACGTACCCTGAACCCCAAAAATTCGGAGAAAATAGTTGACTGGCTTACACAGGACACCAATCTTCAACAGCTTCCGCTAAGAACCTTGACGCACCATCCTCCTCCAGCTCAGCTTTGGTCACCTGCTCTCAAGTTACCACTCTCCCCTCCGCCGCCACCACCACCACTACCACCACAGCCACCACAGCCGCTTCACTTGATCCCTCAGAGGAGTTATTTACACATCAGTTGGATGAAATTAGTGATGCACAACTATTATTGCCAGAGGATGTAGATAACAGGGATATGTCTCAGTCAGGCAGCATTACACACATGGACGTACAGTGTGATGATGATGATGATGTTGTACCCGCTGCTGCTTCCTTTGCTGAGGTGTCAGATACAAGTGTAGTGGTTGATGATGACGATGTGTCCGTGGATGCCACGTGGGTGCCTTCTCGAAGAGAATAAGATGAGGGGGAAAGTTCAGAAGGGGAGACAGAGAGAAGTAGGAGACGAGTTGGAAGCAGGGGGAGGTCGTCGCAAGGAGCTAGTGGCACAGTCAGACAGCATGTATCGGCATCCGGGGTCAGCCAGACAGCACGCCAATCAATGCATGCTGTTGCCACCACCAGAATGCCGTCATTGCAAAGCTAAGCAGTGTGGCATGTTTTTTGTGTGTCTGCCTCTGATAACAGCAATGCCATTAGCAACCTGTGCCAAAAGAAACTGAGTCGTGGGAAGTCCAACACCTCGGTACAACTGCTTTGCGAAGGCACATGATCGCACATCACAAACGCCTATGGGATCAACACATGAGTACAAGCAGCACACAAACTCAAAGCCACCATCCTCCTCCTGGTCCAGCATCTTCAGCCACGTCAACCACTGCTGTCCTCCTTGCCCCCTCTCAACCACCGCCACTCCGCCTCTCACCTTCAGCAGTTCCATCTCATCTGCCCACAGTCAGGTGTCTGTCAAGGAAATGTTTGAGCGTAAGAAGCCAATGTCACAGAGTCACCCCCTTGCCCGGCATCTGACAGCTGGCTTGACGGAACTCTTAGCCCGCCAGCTTTTACCATACCAGCTGGTGGAGTCTGAGGCCTTCAAATAATTTGTCGCTATTAGGACTCCACAGTGGAAGGTACCCGGACAATTTTTTTTTAAAAAAAAAGCCAATCCTAAACCTCTACTCAGTGATTAAAAAGGAAGTCATGGCATCTCTGGCATAAAGTGTTGGGGCAAGGGTCCATCTGACCACTGATACCTGGTCTGCAAAGCACGGTCAGAGCAGGTATAGCACGTTCACTGCGCATTGGGTCAACCTGCTGACGGCTGACAAGCATGGAATGCGTGGCTCTGCAGCGGAGTTGGTGACACCACCACGACTTGCAGGCATGCCTACTGCCACCTCCTCTACTCTTCCTACTCCATCCTCTTCAATAACCTCCTCGGCTGAGTCCTCTTCTGCTGCGGCGTCTGGCTGCACATCAACGGCACTCCCCCAGCTCCCCAGGGGCTATTCCACATCTCGGATACGACAGTGTCACGCTGTCTTGGGGTTGACTTGCCTGAAAGCAGAGAGCCACACCGGACCAGCACTCCTGTCCGCCCTGAACGCACAGGTGGATCAGTGGCTGACCCCGCACAAACTAGAGATCGGCAAAGTGGTGTGTGACAATGGAAGCAATTTGTTGGCGGCATTGAATTTGGGCAAGTTGTCACATGTGCCGTGCATGACACATATGTTGAATCTCATCGTACAACGCTTTGTGTCTAAGTACCCAGGCTTACAGGACGTCCTCAAGCAGGCCAGGAAGGTGTGTGGCCATTTCAGGCGTTCCTACACGGCCATGGCGCACTTTTCAGACATTCAGCGCCGAAACAACATGCCAGTGAGGCGCTTGATTTGCGACAGCCCGACACGTTGGAATTCAACACTCCTAATATTCGACCGCCTTCTCCAACAAGAAAAAGCCGTCAACGAGTATTTGTATGACCGGGGTGCTAGGACAGCCTCTGCGGAGCTGGGAATTTTTTTGCCACGTTACTGGACGCTCATGCGCAATGCCTGTAGGCTCATGCATCCTTTTGAGGAGGTGACAACCCTAGTCAGTCGCACCGAAGGCACCATCAGCGACCTGATCCCATTTGTTTTCTTCCTGGAGCGTGCCCTGCGAAGAGTGCTGGATCAGGCTGTAGATGAGCGTGAAGAGGAAGAGGAAGAGTTGTGGTCACCACCACCAGAAACAGCCTTGTCATCATCGCTTGCCAGACCTGCGTCAACGCTGCAAGAGGATTGTGAGGAAGAGGAGTCAGAGGAGGAATGTGGCTTTGAGGAGAAGGAAGACCAAACACAGCAGGCATCCCAGGGTGCTCGTTGTTGTCACCTATCTGGGACCCGTGGTGTTGTACGTGGCTGGGGGGAAGAACAGACCGTCAATGACATCAGTGAGGACGAGGAACGGGAAATGAGTAGCTCGGCATCCAACCTTGTGCAAATGGGGTCTTTCATGCTGTCATGTCTGTTGAGGGACCCTCGTATAAAAAGGATGAAGGAAAACGACCTGTACTGGGTGGCCACGCTACTAGATCCCCGGTATAAGCAGAAAGTGGCGGAAATTTTACCAAATTACCGAAAGTCAGAAAGGATGCAGCAGTTCAAAACCAAACTAAAAAATATGCTTTACACAGCTTATACGGGGGATGTCACAGCACAACGGGAATCTAACTGGGGAAGAGGTGAAAGTAATCCTCCTCCTACCACGACCACGGCGGCAAGGACAGGACGCTTTACAGATGTGTTGTTGATGGAGGATATGCAGAGCTTTTTCAGTCCTACACATCGCCACAGCCCTTCGGGATCCAGCCTTAGAGAACGACTCGACCGACAGGTAGCAGACTACCTCGCCTTAACTGCAGATATCGACACTCTGAGGAGCGATGAACCCCTTGACTACTGGGTGTGCAGGCTTGACCTGTGGCCTGAGCTATCCCAGTTTGCGATATAACTTCTGGCCTGCCCCGCTTCAAGTGTCCTGTCAGAAAGGACCTTCAGGGCAGCAGGAGGCATTGTCACTCACAAAAGAAGTCGCCTCGGTCAAAAAAGTGTTGATTACCTCACCTTCATTAAGATGAATGAGGCATGGATCCCGAAGGGACTGACAGTGGGGGATACGTTTGACTAACAAAAGGCCTGATGACATGCCTTGGCCTCAAAATGGTCCCCACGCTGCTGTATTTAATGTCTGCATACCGGATGACTTTCGTGAATTCTTCACCACCAACTAGGGTTCAAGCCACAATGTTTTAGTCACCTTTCTGCCTTGAAAAAATCTATTTTTCCGGCCGCTGCTACAACAGCGGCTGCAACAATACTATTATTTTTCAGGCATGTGTACATGCCTAATTTTTCTGGCCTCTGGTGCTGCACTGTGGCTGCAAAAACAAAACAAAAAAAAAGGCACATACAAGTGTCAATTCCCCTTCGTGATCATTACCTTGTGAAGGGGCTTGCGTATCACAATGAAGCGATCATCACCTCTATGAGTGTGTTGGCAATGTTGCCACATCCCAGATGTTAAGGCCGTTGCTTCATTATGATCAGACCAAAAGCGATCGGCTGGATAATTTTTCATAGAAAAAACATTAATGTTTTTTTTTTTTTTTGTTGTATGGGTTTTTTAATACATAAAATAAAAAAATCATAATAAAGTCTCTTAATAGTTTATTAGAAATAATGCAGACAATTTAAAAAATCCCCATCAATACCAATACAAACAAGTACAAAGCTCAGAACTAAATTATTGCTGGATGTCGTAATGGTTCGTTAATTCGACAATGGTTAATCAATTCGACACACGTTCCCGGATAGGGGACGTAAAAGGGATTAAACTAATAGGAATAGTACTAGTTAAGACACCACTCATATAGGGTGTCACATCACATTGCTCTGTGCACGCGCAGTGCCCCAATTTGGGAGTAAGAGGACCGACCAAGCTGCTTTTTCCATCTCCGCTACCTAAAATCAATTCAGTTTGGTGTATCAGAGTTTGGTCTGTCACTGTGAAGGCAGTCGAAGGTACCCGGCCTAAATTTTTTTTCACAAAAGGCAATCCCTGATATGGGACGTAACAGGGATTAAACTGATGAGAAGAGAGTACTACAGAAAATACCGCTCATATCGGGTGTGACAGTAAATTGCACGGCGCAGACGCAGTGACCGTGGCGTGAATTCAAACAAAGGGGAGGGAGCCAGCGTTTTTTTTAACCATCTCCCCGTTCGAAAAATCAATTTAATAAATGGACCCCAGATTGGGGACATAACAGGGATTAAACTGATGAGAAGAGAGAACTACAGAAAATACCACTCATATCGGGTGGGACAGTAAATTGCATGGCACAGATGCAGTGACCGTGGATTCAAACAAAGGGGAGGGAGCCAGCGTTTTTTTAACCATCTCCCCGTTCGAAAAATCAATTCAATTCACCTTTCGGGGACCCTTGGTGTTGTATACGTGGCTGGGTGGAGGAAGAAACCTTCAATGACATCAACTGGACATGGCTAGCTTGGTATCCAACCTTGTGCAAATGGGGAGTTTGCGGTTGTGCAAATGGACTGTTTGCGGTTGTTTGCGGTGCATTAAAAGGGAAGTTTGGTCTGTCAATGTCTGTGAAGCGGGCGTAACCCTTACACTACCTGATCGATACAACATCATACCTGGTCATATACACACACTGGATGTTTTAAACCACGTTGTTCAAAAAAAAAATTGGATTGTTAGGTGATTTATGCCCTTTATGGATTAAAACCCAACTCTGCGTCAACTTTGTAATTTTCCATGGGAGTTTTGCCATGGATCCCCCTCCGGCATGCCACAGTCCAGGTGTTAGTCCCCTTGAAACAACTTTTCTATCACTATTGTGGCCAGAAAGAGTCCCTGTGGGTTTTAAAATTTGCCAGTCTATGGCGGTTCGCCCGGTTCGCCTGTTCACGAACATTTGCGGAAATTCGCGTTCGCTGTCTGCGAACAGAAAGTTTTATGTTCGCGACATCACTATTCAAGAACCGCTGGGTTGCTGGTCAAGACAGGACCACTAGATGACACCGGGAGCTCAATTTTTCCTGAAATTCAGATCAAACTCCACTTGGTCAACCTCGATTCGCTCATCTCGAATTTTAATCTTCAATTCAAAAGGTATAGGATATACAAGGGAAGGACTTGTTCTTCTGGCTTTGTATAAAAAAAAACAACTGCATCAAATGCTGCAACTCAAACTGCATGTGTGTTTCCAACCTAAAAAGAATTAAAGTCTTTTATAAGTGATAGCCTTTCCTTAGGATATACCCTGGAGGGGCGTGGCTAAGTAACTACCTGATCTTCACTAGAGCCTCTGATGCTGAGGATAGGCTTGGGCCATTAGGGTAGCTTCCAGGTACCACTCCAGAGCAGTCCCTGGGTCAGTGGCAGCTGACCTAGTTGTCAGAGATACCAGTGCAAGCACAGAGGGGAAAGGCATAGTCATGGAGTCCGGAGTAAGGGCAGGCAGCGATTAAGCAAAGTTTGTAATCGAAGTACAAGGTCAGAGGCAGGCGGCAATCAAGCAAGGGTCCGGTACACAGAAAAACTGAAATTTCCAAACACCTTCACGCAGGGACCTAGACTAGCTAGTGACCAAGATTGCTCTGGCGCCTTCCTGGGGGCAGGAAGTGCCTTTAAATGCTTCCTGCAACCCAGCCATAGGCTGGGGAGATAGAGGGTGTGTACATGCTGCCTCACAAAGGAGAAGAGACATGCCTGTGCATGCCCTTTCAAACAGTACAGGACTCAAGAAGGAAGTAAGCTCTGTCACGGAGCACAGATATAACAGTTAAGCTACCTACTGCCCGCGCTTGTCAGTATGGCGCACAGCAGCAGGAGGGTATGAGGGAGCCCGACAAGAAAAGGTCATTTATATGATGGAAAGCTTACAGAGCAGACAAAAGGAAGTGTAAAATACTTTAAAAGTGTCCAACCTCTTTAACAATGGAAGTGGTGGATGCAGCATAGCCAAATACATTCTGTCAATGATTGGACATTTCCACCATTACAAATTTACCCTTGACCTTGGTGCCTTACAAACTGCACCAGGCAACGGCTGTGTCTGGCTCAGCTGATGACAGACTGGTCTGGGCACATGTATATTCACTGTGTGCCCTCAGCTCTTTCCAATCTGGCTATCCACTAACCCAAAACTGCTATTGATAGGAACAAGTTAGCACCTCTCTGGGTTTTTTTTCAGGTGGATCACATAATTTCCCGACTTGTTTGCCCACTCTCACTCTAGAGAACAGCGTCCCCTGCTCAAATAATGTGTCTCACTAACCTACACAGTACATGGCTCCACTGTACCCTTCTGTCCTACAGTTACAACTACATTTATCCCCCCCCTCCCAACATAGCAGGTGCTTCCCCATAGTCTTACATAGAGAGTGCTATAAAATGTGTGTATTTTTTTGCCTGTTCTACCGTCTTAGCATTTATTACCAGACAAAGAAAATTCTTAGACTCAAAGGACCCAATGAAAACAATCCTTTAAATTGAATAAAAAAATACAACTTGGCCTGATGCATTTTGAGTGTAAGCCACACTTAGCCATAATCATTTCCCAAACTGTCCTTACGGAGGTGGAATTAGTATTGCTGATTGTCAATGTGTACATAGCTGTTCCTATAGTATAGGCAGGCGTTTTTTTTATGCACTGATGTGAGTAGGCCCAAAAGACGGAGGTAGTATATACAATGGAAAGAGCAAGTAGGGATCAGAATGCAAAGTGAGTCTCTGTATATAATTGTATACAGTTTAAGTGACTGTGTGACTAAAGATAGTGTTTGTCGTGCATTCCTGTGTCTAGATTTATAATGGAAACTCTGGAAAATCAACTGTTTCTGTAACAAATAACATAAAAAGAACTTCTATGATATGAAGTGTTATTATTTTGGCAAAGAAATGCTTCCATTTATACATATCGCAAATCACAACCACTAACATAATTTATATAGAACTGAGCTACAGTGCATAATATTTAGTAAAATAATTTACTTTTAAATAATTATGAATTATATCACGTGGTGTATTTAGGCAGTGAACTATGATGAAAGGACAAAAAGTGTAATTTTATATAATGAGACCTACACAAGTCTACAGTCAAACAAGTATTTTTTGTAACTCTAAGCCCTCGGTGCTGATCTGTGAACAGTATAATAAACTCCTCCTTGTATGTGTAATGACTCACATTAAAACAATAGTGGTCTAGAGCAGTTTGGCACATGATGTTTTCTGACTCTGACCTGAATGATAGAAGGTTAAATATATCATAAAGCAATATTTATAATATTAAGAAACATGTTGTGCTCTAAAAGAAAATGGACTGCATTTTCCATTATAACTATAATATATTTACTCAAAACAAACACATATATCAATTCTGTTCCGGGACTGTAGTATTGATGACCTATCAGGATAAGCCATCAATATCTTATCTGGGTATAACATCCTGCGCCCTGCCAATCAGATGTTTCAGAGAAGCTTTGGGGTCAGAATATGGCACTGGAACTACACACCTCTGTCCGTTGTGTAGTGGACGGAGCTAGTAGATGCAGTGGATAAACCAATATTTAAATCCTGAGAAGCTCCTTTAACTATATGATCGATTTGTCCTTAGCATCAATTTTGACCCTAAAGAATGAGTTGTGCACTGGAACACAGTAGGTGGTGCACCAACATTGTATTTGTCTGCAATAAATATAGTATTTTGTGTTTATCAGAATGATTCTAGACATCCTCCTCTGGCCCTTTCCCTCCTATGTTGTTTACGTCCATAGGATCCTCTTTTGCTGGATGTTTTCTCAATCAAACATAAAATCAATGAGTACCCATGCAACCTCCTTCAATAGAACAATGAAGATGTAATGTTATGGCACTGAATAACACTCGTGTGAGTGTGTGTCGCTGCTGGTCTACAGGAGGGATCAATTGCCTAAACCCTGAAAAAATGTATTAATAAAACCAAAGAAATAAATAGACCGCGCTGACTAGACAGTGTCCGACGGTGGGTCCTGTAGTTATTGCTACATCAGGTGAAGCGATGCCCCAAACTACGTGCACACCGCTGTTTGCTGAATCCTCGTCCTATACCAGTCCAAATTAATCAGTCCGGTAGACAGTAAGCTTGCATATAGATATTTCAAGAGAAAGTAACTTACCTGTGATGGACTGGTACGTGGGATCCTCGCTGTAGTTATTAGTAATGATGATGGAGAGTTGCTGTTTTCTCAATCACACCATTCTTGGTATAAGGTGGATTTAGATGGGCAGACGATTGTTGGGAAAGAAGCATTCCTTCCTGACAGTCGGCTGTCCGTTAAGTGGAGGTGAAGTACTGCATTGCAATTCCTCATCCTGTTTAGACAGCATGATCTGCTACCCAGAAACAATAATTGACACTCATTTATTGGGGGATCGGCTGCCCATTTAGATGGACAGATTGTTGGGAATGAGCGTTCCCGGCAATCTGCTCAATTATCTGCCTGTCTAAATCCAACTTTACTCTGGATACTGGCCAAGGCTAGTGTACCACCGATGACCATATCTTGTTCAAAGTCGCTCTTATCAATGATTTACACATTCTAAGGTGGATTTACACTGAAACTGATCCAAGAAAACAACCTCACTTGATTTGATGCTCTGTCACATGTCTAAGGCTAGTTTCACACTAGTGGCAAGGAACTCCGGCAGGCTGTTCCGGCGGGTGAACAATGTCGTAGTTTTATTCCGGCCGCCTCTCAGCATGTTTGCCGTGCTGCCACCAGAACTCTGGCCTACCCCCATTATAGTCAATGGGTCTGGAGCGGTAGTCCGGGGGCACAAGGTCACTAGCGGCAGCACGGATCCGACAGGCTGTTCACCCGCCGGAACAGCCTGCCAGAGTTCCTTGCAGCTAGGGTGAAAGTACCCTTACAGGGAAGCTGAGGGTAGGTATTTGTAATGAAGTGGCCATTCAGTGTGTGTACTGTATATATAATGTTAGTGATATATAGCAAGCATATACACATTAAAAATCAATTAATAACATATGAATTTTAAAGCTTTTCCTTCAACACCAACTGTGGCAAAATGTAAAGTTTCAAAGCAAAAGATACTGCACATTTGATCCTGAAGTGCTCTGAATGCCAGAGGAGAAGGAGCAGGGCAGAGGTTTAATGGATTTCGGGACCCATTAACTTTTTATGGTTCTCCATAAACTTGCCTTGCTTTCAAATGAGGGAGTCTGAGAATTGTTTCTGCTGAAATCTGTGTAATAAACTTAGATAGCTTGTTCCAGAAGGCTCTCAGCACTCTTCTCTCTGCAGCATTCGGAGGCTAGAATAAATAGTTACAAACCTAAGATTGTAAATTTTTCCTTATGTAAATGAGCTTGCAGCAGGTTTGAAATGGGAAGCTAACACTATCCTTGAAGGAGGTTAGACATCACAAGTTTAACTCTCTATGATATCTAACAATCCAAATTCAATAATATATGTCTTTTATAATAATGGAATAAAGCCAGGATTGCCATTGTACAAAACAGCAGTGGCCGAGAAGGCCATTGAAATTCACAACATAAATTGACATTTTGTGGATTTTAAATCCTCACTTTACTGTACTGATTTAAGCAGCTAAAATCTCACACACTTTGCTAATACTGTAATATGTTATGAATTTACTGAACACAAATCCACAGCAGCAAGGCTGCACCATATGCCTTCTCATTAGTGTTGATCGAGCATGCTCGGCTGAACACCAGCTTGGCTCGAGCATCGCGATGCTCGGCACATTGCGCTGTAAGGCCGAACACCGTGTGTGCTCGAGCGCCATGCTCTAGTCTCCTCCCCGCATGTTTGTTGGCTGCTATGTAGCCAATAAACGTGCAGGTAACCACTGCCACTCACTGTAATGCCGTAGCCATGGCTATAAAGCACCCGATGACACGTAGTTCGGCCAGTCTTAGTCAGGGAGAGCTGTGCTGTGGAAGAGTCAGATAGTATAGGGAATTGAATTGAATTTTTTTGTTAGGCAGGGATGGTGTTAGAGACCCAAAACTCCTTTTAAGGACTATTATGTCTGGCAACAATATATATTATTAGCGCAACCTGCGCTAAATTGCGTGCAATTGTTAGAGACCCAAAAGTCCTTTTAAGGACTATTGTTGCATCTGGCAACAATATATATTATTAGCGCAACCTGCACTAAATTGCGTGCAATTGTTAGAGACCCAAAAGTCCTTTTAAGGACTATAGTTGTATCTGGCAGCAATATATATTTTTAGCACAACCTGCGCTAAATAACTTGCAATTGTTTGGCCGCTGCAGACAGCGACATTATCTGCGCTACATCTCCTGTATAACATGTGCACAGCCTAAAACATCTGTGACATCCAGTGTACTTTTTCCGTAGACGGTGTCTGCTGCGGACAGTTACATTACCTGCACTACATCTCCTGTATAACGTTTGCGCATCACAAATAGCTGTGACATTCCCTGTAAATTTTTGTTAGCTGCTGGTGACAGCAGCAACATTACCTGCGCTACATCTCCTGTATATAATTTGCGCATCCTAAATATCAGTGACATTCAGTTTAATTAATTTGCACATACACTTACAAAACCTGCGCTAGTGTACGTGCGACATACAGTACAGACCAAAAGTTTGGACACACCTTCTCATTCAAAGAGTTTTCTTTATTTTCATGACTATGAAGGCATCAAAACTATGAATTAACACATGTGGAATTATATACATAAAAAACAAGTGTGAAACAACTGAAAATATGTTATATTCTAGGTTCTTCAAAGTAGCCACCTTTTGCTTTGATTATTGCTTTGCACACTGTTGGCATTCTCTTGATGAGCTTAAAGAGGTAGTCACCTGAAATAGTCTTCCAACAGTCTTGAAGGAGTTCCCAGAGATGCTTAGCACTTGTTGGCCCTTTTGCCTTCACTCTGCGGTCCAGCTCACCCCAAACCATCTCGATTGGGTTCAGGTCCGGTGACTGTGGAGGCCAGGTCATCTGGTGCAGCACCCCATCACTCTCCTTCATGGTCAAATAGCCCTTACTTTCAAAGTTTTCCCAATTTTTTTGGCTGACTGACTGACCTTCATTTCTTAAAGTAATGATGGCCACTCGTTTTTCTTTACTTAGCTGCTTTTTTCTTGCCATAATACAAATTCTAACAGTCTATTCAGTAGGATTATCAGCTGTGTATCCACCTGACTTCTCCTCAACGCAACTGATGGTCCCAACCCCATTTATAAGGCAAGAAATCCCACTTATTAAACCTGACAGGGTACACCTGTGAAGTGAAAACCATTTCAGGGGACTACCTCTTGAAGCTCATCAAGAGAATGCCAAGAGTGTGCAAAGCAGTAATCAAAGCAAAAGGTGGCTACTTTGAAGAACCTAGAATATGACATATTTTCAGTTGTTTCATACTTGTTTGTTATGTATATAATCCCACATGTGTTAATTCATAGTTTTGATGCCTTCAGTGTGAATCTACAATTTTCATAGTCATGAAAATAAAGAAAACTCTTTGAATGAGAAGGTGTGTCCAAACTTTTGGTCTGTACTGTATGTACATGAATACATTCAGTACTGTGCACAAGTTTTAGAATGCTGTCAAAAACGTGTAAATAGTTTAAATGTATTCTGCAGCAAGATAGCAACCCCAATCACACAGCTAATTTCACTAACAACTATCTTCAGTGTAAAGAAGAACAAGGAGGTCTCGAAGTGATAGTATGGCCCCAAAATAGACCTGATCTCAACATCATCAATCTGTGTGGATTACATGAAGAGACAGAAGGGTCTGAGCAAGCCTATATCTACAGAAGATCTGTGGTTAATTCTCCAAGATGTTTGGAACAAGTTCTCTGTTGAGTTCCATCAAAAACTGCAAAAGTCTACCTAGAAGAATTGCTGCTGTTTTGAAGGAAAAGGGTGGTCAGAGATTGATTTAATTTAGATTTATATTTCCTTAATTCACTTTGCATTTTGTTATTTGATAAAAATAAACTATTAACACGTCTAACACATGCCTACAACTTTTGCACAGTACTACATATTCCAGGTCATTGTTGGCATTAATACCTTTTATTACATCTACAGTATAAGAGAAAGTACGTGTTTATCCTTTGTATGTGTTTGTATGTTCAAATGTGATCTAATGACTATAATAATATAAACTGCAATAAGGAAATTAAAAAAATCAATGGAGAGTAGGGCCAAACCATGGTGAGAAGGGATTTGGAATCCACAAATGGGACTACAAAGTAAAATACTTTCTTCCACCTGTAGTAGGAATGCAAGCTTGCCCCAAATCTTTGGAAAAAAGTGTGATTTGTCAATTGACATCTCCAACAATGTTTACAAAATGAGGGAAGACAATGTTTAACTTAAAGGGCATCAAACACAGCTTATACATAATCTTGTTAGCATTTTCCAACCAATTGTGCATTTAGAAGAATTTGATATGATTGTAATGGCGTGCCTGATACCCATTGTTTATCAGTAATAGCAATATTCATATCATTCTCCTATTGTGATATTAGACCTACAGACCTTCTTAAAGGGGGTTGTCTCACTTCAGCAAACTGAATTTATCACGTAGACAAAGTTAATACAAGACACTAATGTATTGTGATTGTCTATATTGCCTCCTTTGCTGGCTTGATTCATTTTTCCATTGCACTATACACTTCTCATATCCAGGGCAATCCGACAGCGGGGACCATGCTTGCAAACTATAGGAAAAAGCACCAGCCTATGTGCACTCCCACATTCCAGCCACCAGATGCACCAGTACCTTTTCCTATAGTGTAAAAGCACGGCCACCGCTGCTGGAATGCAGGGTGGTCATAACCCCTGGATACAAGCAGTGTATAATGTGATAGAAAAAATAATCAAATCAGCAAATGAGGCAATATGGACAATAAAAATACATTAGTAAGTGCTTTGAATTAATTTTGTCTACCTGATAAATGCCATTTGCTGAAGTGAGACAACCCCTTTAACAATCATGATAAGGAAAATTTAAGAGCTAGTAATAATTGGAGTTACCTCACAGCTTGCATGAAGCACCACCTCCTCTTCATACACCTAATTGACAGGGGTGCCGAGTGTTGAACCCCCGCTGATCAGATATTGATGACTGTTGCTGAGGATTGGTCTCATCAATATAAAACTCCTACACAACCCCTTCAATGCTTATGAAATGATGATGGATCTATTTAATAGAATTTAAGTTAAAGCACTGACCATTTTCTTTCTTTGTAAAAGTGATTATATTACACAGTAAAGTTTGTTCTCGAAAATCAGGCATCATATGTTTCAAGCCTTCCATTAGAAATAGTAAAGCGAATGTGAATTATAGGACAATACCACTACAGCTTGGGGCAAGAGCTAAAATAAAGCCACTTTGTGTCCTGATGGAACTCGCTCTGAACCAACTCTCCATTCTCTCTATTGCTATTGCTATTGCTTACTGCTGTATTAGTCATAGCAGACGTCACCAAGTTTTATTCTTAGTAACTATTTTGCAGTTAAGGGGTTTTTTGACATTGTGTTATTAAACAGGGATGGATCACCAAATGAATCCAGATTGGCTCACGGCTATTTATCCAGTCTTAGAATGCAGAGCTACGTCAGCATAATAAAACATATTGGCAAAATGAATGTGCATAATATAAGAAAACAGCATGTGCACAATATTGTGGGAAAGTAAAATATGAAATTGTGTAATGCAGAGGCTTCAAAAATAGTGTTTTTAAAGCTGATCCCCATTGAAAACTTGATCCTCTTGTCTTGTCCCTCTTTAATACTTATGTTCAGTAACTGTGTTAATTCTTTGTCTTGTAAGCTCTTCTCTGTGTGCTCCAGAATTTTTACTGAATCAAGTATTGACAAAGAATAAACTACTTTCTAATAGACCTATTGGTTCTCATAAGGTTACATACATGGATGTCACATGTGCACAGGGAGAGTATGTGAAGGGCTCAGGAACTCAGCCTGCTTCATATGCAGTGGGTGACAACTGTGTTGTAAAACTGACAACATCCTGGAATGACTTGGATTGGAGATACAGTAACTGCAATCCTGTCCATGTAAATCCTTAGAATGTAAGCAGTAAGACAGAGGGAGGGGGCTTCCTCTGGCACCCAAAAGCAAGACTTTAAAAGAACCAGACTCGGACTGGCCCACAGGGGTACAGGTGAATCCCCCGGTGGGCTGCTGAGCAAGATGGGCCCCTTGTCATCCACCCCCTGCACAAGTGACACATAACACAGTAGACATACTGCACTACATATTGATAGGCAGTGTATAGCACCTTAACCCTTAGGATACTGGAGGTTTTTTAGTTTTTGCGTTTTCATTTTCCTTCCCTATTTTCCTTGAGCCATAACTTTCTTTTATATTTCCAGTCACATAGCTGTAAGAGGGCTTATTTTTTGTGGGATAAGTTGTATTATCTAATGCCAACATTAATAATGGCATATTCTGACCCCCATAACTTTTTTATACAAATGTCTACTGAGCTGTTTAGGTCCTATTTTTTGAGGAACAATCTGTAGTTTTTATTGATACCTTTTTGGAGTGTGCGTGACTTTTTGATCTCATTTTATAAAAAAATTTTGAGTAAGCAAAGCAAAATAAAAATGGCAAATTGGCCATTTTGACCCTTTTTTCCGTTACGCCATTCGCCGTATTGGAATTTTTTTTCTATTTAATAGTATAGGCGTTTTTGGCCATGGTAATTCCCATGATATTTATATATATTGTTATTTAGGTATTTATTTTTTAATTACGGTATACGGAAAGGGGGGTGATTTAAACTTTTTTTTAATATATATTTTTAACATTTTAAATTTTGGCCTATCAGGAATTTTTTAAATGCCATTTTAACTCAATTTTGCTCATTTCTTATCCTGGCCTGCCATCTGGTGGCCAAAATAAAAATTGCAGCATGAACACTTTCAGCCTCATCAGCGAGGCTGAAAGTGTTCAGCGCAAGTACCAATGCCTCGGTTGGCCACACGGGGCATCAGTTTTTGCGCATTTAGATGCCATAACCTCACTTGGTCACAACATCTTAAGCATTTAATTACCGCGATTAACATTATTGCTGGTCACGGTAATTAGCCGCAGGTCTCTGCTGTTTGAAACAGCAGAGATCTGCTGGCCATGGGGCCCATTGCATATGCGAGCAGGCGCCATGTTTACACATTGTTCCAGCGCCGTACATGTACAGTGCTGGTACGAACGGGTTAAGAAACTACCCAGTTTATTATTATAGACACAGTCATGTGGCTGAGATGACTTATAGGTACAGAGGCAGGACAGCCAGTGTCCTCCTTTCCCAATCATCTTGTAGCATCTTGCTGCTGTCTGCTGCTGTGTGAGCAGGTAATATTTGGATGTATCCGTATGGTGGGCAGTGCAATCTGCAGGTAGCATGTTATAGAGCAGGAGAAGCTGAGAAGAATGAAACATAGTTCTGTGAGAAAAGAATCAATAAAACTTGCATTTTATTCCTTTAAATCTCTGCTCATTCTGAGTTTGCCTTATATGAGCAGTCTTATATGGACAGATGTCAATCACAGAGTCAGACTCCCCTCATTGCTACAGAGGTCAGAAAGAGTGGAGATTGAAATGAATAACTTAAAAGTTATACTAAATCTTTTCCCATAAGTAAAAAACAATTTTCCATTTATCAGGTAAAACAATGTAAACATTAAAAAATGTATCATAATTTGTATCACGGTGTCTATAAAAATCAGAATATTTATCCTGTGTGTCATTTAGTAAAAAAAAAAAAATCCAGAATTGCTGGCTTCCTCGCCTCCCAAAAATATTTTTTATTCTATTTTTGGGAGGCGAAGAAGCCAGCAATTCTGGATATTATTATTTTTTTTTTTTTTACTAATGACACAGGATAAAAATAATGTGATTGTTTAATAGAGTACAAATAATGTGATTGTTTAATAGGGTACAAATAAAAGAGTACAAATAAAAACTTCAGCTTGCCTTGCAAAAATCAAGCCCTACCATAGCTTCCTTGACAGAAAAATAAAACAGTTATGGATGTCAGAATATAATGAGACAATGCAATTTGGTTTAGAGAAAAGGTTTGTATATTGTTAAGGTAGCAAAACAAAAATAAATAAATCTATATCATTTTGTTATCGCTATAATTTTTTTGACTCTCACAATAACGTTAAAATATCTTTTTTTCTACACAATACATATATATGGAATATTAAATGGAGGAATTAAAATATCTATCTTGTCCCATAAAAAAGTATTGAGATGGCTAAGTCACTATAGAAAAAAAAAGTTATGATTTCTTGAAAGCTGGGATAAAAACAAAAAAAACAACATAAAAAAAATGAAAACTGGGTGCAGCACAAAGGGTTGTATCGGTATAGTAGCCAAAGCAAGCATACAGGGTCACAATTGGACTCACCTATTTATCCCCCGTCTTAAGTTGACAATTGTAAATTATGTTTAGTAAGCTTGCAATGCGTCTCCTCAAGCTCAATAAGCCCTAGCATCAGCCTAGGTTTATCTGATGTAAAGGGTTTATTCTTCCTCCACTCTTTGGTCTCCTTGACAACCAATTACTTCAGATGCCTGAGTGAATCTTATAATATATGGAAAAAATTATTAGGACACACCTCTTAACCATTGAATTCTCATGTTTCTTTTAGTCCCATTGCCACAGATGTATAAAATCCAGCATCTAGCCATGCAGTCTGCCTTTACAAACATTTGTTACATAATGGGTTGTTCTAACAAGCTCACTAAAATTGAACGTGGTACTGCAATAGGATGTCACCATTGCAACAATTTAGGTCATTAAATGTATTCCATCCTAGATATTCCACAATCAACTGTGTGTGGAAATACTGTTAAGTGGAAGCATTTAGGAACCACAGAAACTCATCCATGAAGTGGCAGAACATGTAACGTTACAGAGTGTGGTCACCGGATGCTGAGGCATCTAGTGCATAAAACAATGCTCTGCTGACTCAATAAATGCACAGTTTCAAACCTCCTCTTGCATTAACATCAGCCCAAAAACCAGGTGCTTCATGGCATGGGTTTCCGTGGCCAAGCAGCTGCATACAAGTCTTACATCAAGCACAAGCGTCAGAAGGAGTGGTGTAAACCACATCACCACTGGACTCTGGAGCAGTGGAAACATGTTCTGTGGTGTGACAAAACATGCTTTTCTATGAGTCAATCTGATGGTTGAGTCAGGGCTTAGAAAATGTCAAAGAAACATTACCTGGCAGACTGCATTTTGCCAACTGTAAAGTTTGGTGGAGGAGGGATAATACACTGCTCAAAAAAATAAAGGGAACACTTAAACAACACAATGTAACTCCAAGTCAATCACACTTCTGTGAAATCAAACTGTCCACTTAGGAAGCAACACTGAGTGACAATCAATTTCACATGATGTTGTGCAAATGGGATAGACAACAGGTGGAAATTATAGGCAATTAGCAAGACACCCCAATAAAGGAGTGGTTCTGAAGGTGGTGACCACAGATCACTTCTCAGTTCCTATGCTTCCTGGCTGATGTTTTGGTCACTTTTGAATGCTGGCGGTGCTTTCACTCTAGTGGTAGCATGAGACGGAGTCTACAACCCACACAAGTGGCTCAGGTATTGCAGCTTATCCAGGATGGCACATCAATGCGAGCTGTGGCAAGAAGGTTTGCTTTGTCTGTCAGCGTAGTGTCCAGAGCATGGAGGTGCTACCAGGAGACAGGCCAGTACATCAGGAGACGTGGAGGAGGCCGTAGGTGGGCAACAACCAAGTAGCAGGACCGCTACCTCCGCCTTTGTGCAAGGAGGAACAGGAGGAATACTGCTAGAGCCCTGCAACATGACCTCCAGCAGGCCACAAATGTGCATGTGTCTGCTCAAACGGTCAGAAACAGACTCCATGAGGGTGATATGAGGGCCCGACGTCCACAGGTGGGGGTTGTGCTGACAGTCCAACACCGTGCAGGACGTTTGGCATTTGCCAGAGAACACCAAGATTGTCAAATTTGCCACTGGCGCCCTGTGCTCTTCACAGATGAAAGCAGGTTCACACTGAGCACATGTGACAGACGTGACAGAGTCTTTAGATGCCGTGGAGAATGTTCTGCTGCCTGCAACATCCTCCAGCATGACCGGTTTGGCATTGGGCCAGTAATGGTGTGGGGTGGCATTTCTTTGGATGACCACACAGCCCTCCATGTGCTCGCCAGAGGTAGCCTCACTGCCATTAGGTACCGAGATGAGATCCTCAGACCCCTTGTGAGACCATATGCTGTTGCGGTTGGCCCTGGGTTCCTCCTAATGCAAGACAATGCTAGACCTCATGTGGCTGGAGTGTGTCAGCAGTTCCTGCAAGACAAAGGCATTGATGCTATGGACTGGCCTGCCCGTTCCCCAGACCTGAATCCAATTGAGCACATCTGGGACATCATGTCTCGCTCTATCCACCAACGTCACGTTGCACCACAGACTGTCCAGGAGTTGGCAGATGCTTTAGTCCAGGTGTGGGAGGAGATCCTTCAGGAGACCGTCCGCCACCTCATCAGGAGCCTGCACAGGCGTTGTAGGGAGGTCATACAGGCACATGGAGGCCACACAGACTACTGAGCCTCATTTTGACTTGTTTTAAGGACATTACATCAAAGTTGGATCAGCCTACAGTGTGTTTTTCCACTTTAATTTTGAGTGTGACTCCAAATCCAGACCTCCATGGGTTGAAAAATTTGATTTCCCTTTTTTAATTTTTGTGTGATTTTGTTGTCAGCACATTCAACTATGTATAGAACAAAGTATTTCAGAAGAATATTTAATTAATTCAGATCTAGGATGTGTTATTTTTGGGTTCCCTTTATTTTTTTGAGCAGTGTACTATAGAAGAGTGGAAGCTGTTTTAGCTGCGAAATGAATCCATATTAATGAATCGATTTAAAATGGGTTGTTATAATAGCTCCTGTAGGTAAATTGTGTAGGTGTCCCAATTCTTTCTCCATATAGTGTATGTCTGGTTTTGTAGCTAAGTCTATATAGTACATTATTCAGTTGAACAGGAAGACACATGAGCATATCCAGCTGAGACTTCAGCGGAAGAGCCCACAGCCAGTTGGAGAGTCACATGAAGACAGCCAAGATCGCAGAAACAGAAGGGTAAGTACTGCTGAAATTCTCTTCCCTCAACAGTAGTATTGAGCGAATCGAGCTTTGGATCATCAATCCGAAGTTGATTGGATCAAACACTTCAATTTTAATGTAGTCTCTGTACCACATTTAAATGTATTGGCTCTATGTAGCCAAACTTCGTTTCACCCGAAGTCATGCAAGACTTCAGTGAATTAATTCGGTATTCATTTATGCATCTTTAAAAACATTGAAAATTAGGAATCTGAAGTCGAGTTTGATACCTAATTTTAGGACTTCTGGTGAAACTAATTTTACCTACATGGAGGCAATGCATTTTAATGCTGTACGGAGACTCGATTTTCTCAAACCTACTCAACAGGTTAGCTGGAAAAGAGCATTTAAGTAAAGTGGCGGAGAACTCTTTTAACCCAGTAAGTCTTTCCATCATTCTTTTCTTTTTATATTTCCAACTAAATGCATAATCCCCGTTTTACAGTTTTTGTTTACGTTATATTAGGGAAGCCTAATATAAATTATATTAGCCATAACCCTAGGGAGCTTTTAACATGAATAATACACAAATTAAGTCTTCCATTACCAGTGGCTGTGTCTTTAAATATCCTTGTATACAATCTCTGCTATTAATTACTGCAATATTGCTAGTGTACAGTATATTCATAGTATAGTCATAGTATGACCTCTGGCATTTGCAGATAAGAGAAGCTTGTTTTACACTCCACCATTGTAATCAAATAAGAATTGCGGTCTATGATTTATTCCAAATAATGACTGAGAAAATAGCTCCTGGTTTTCTATAATTAAATCGTGAGAGTAAATTGAGTAGAATCTCTGTAAATAGAATACAATGATTAGAAGAAATCTGTTGTAATATAATTCTCTACATTATGCTGCTTTATTGCAGTAAGGAAAAAGTCTTACAGAAGTCAAAAGTGGTGGGAACCTCTCTATTTTATTGAGCACTGGATTGCCACAGCCATACACAAGAACACAAGACAAGCAGTGTTAAACTAGGGTACCATGACACACCAGAAACCATAAATTAAGGGGCCCACTGTACTGTAATCCACGTATGATTACAGAGTAAAATCTACTATTGCATACACAAATACCGGTATATAAAATAATAGATACCCATAAATAGCAGTGTACCCCAGCAACGTGGTCCTCTCTTATCTCAACTTGAAATGTGAGCTGTTGGATCTCAAGAGCCCTGTAGTGACATCTAGGCCTTGCTATCAGAACCTGGAAGCACATAAGTATTTTATACTGAACTGGTGGGTCATTCTGGCCCTAAAATCAAGCAGGAGATGATGTTACCACCCTATTCTGCTGCAATGCTTACCTAGTTTAATATGATAAGGAATCACTGTCAATATATTTTATTCCTGCGATGGCTAACCTTCGGCACTCCAGCTGTGGTAAAACTACAACTCCCAAGATGTACACTTTGCTGTTCTCAGAACTTCATAGAAATGAATGGAGCATGCTGGGAGTCGTAGATTTACCACAACTGGAGTGTCGGTGGTTAGCCATCACTGTTATATTCTATGCAGTACTTCTGACCTACTAAAAAGAAGGCTTTCACATTTGTGCTTTCCCATTCCGCTATTGAGATCCGTCATAGGATCTCAATAGCGGGGGAAAACGCTTCCGTTTTGTCCCCATTCATTGTAAATGGAGACAAAACTGAACTGATAATTGTGCTAAATGAATACTGTGCCAGGGTGTCCCCACAGTAATAGTGCTCCCCAAAGTCCCACCAGTAGAAAAAAAATATCAGTCAGAGTGCACTTAGTGTTGGTTCCCCAATAGTAATAATGCCCCCATTGTACCCATACTAGTAATTATGTTCCCCATAGTCCCCCAGTAGTAATAATTCTCCTTATAATTAGAACCCCTTTAGACCTCCATGTCACACCTTCATGTCAGACCTCCATTAGTGAGACCTTCTTCCACTAGTGATACCTTCCATACTGGAAGCACTCACTAGTCATCACTGTATAAGACATCTTATAAACTGAAAAATATGGAAATAGGCGGTGGACCACTGGCTTAGGCGCCGGTCGCAATTGCGACTGCTGCGCCGCCTATAGGTACACCACTACACATATGGAATAGAGAGGATGAGTGCTATTATTGGTATATCCTCAATATAGATGTTTATAAATTATGATGAGCAGCAATATATTAATGCATGACAGATTGTTAGATGTATGGGATGGCATGGATGGTAATACAGCGTGTCAGGTTACGTCAGCACAGCTCACAGTGCAATGTCTATAACATGGGCAAACTGCCTTCTCATCTGTCTCTTTTTTTCCAGTCTTACAGTTTGTGCTGTCTTAAATCTGAGATTGGTTGAGCAGTAAGAGTGTCGCGTCTGCCTCCACATTAAATATACATTAAAATTTACTATAAAGATAGAAATATGTGTGTGTATGTGCCATATATATATAAATAAATACCAAAGAGCAATTGTATAAGGCTGAAGACATCACAGATTCTGTACATTTATGTAAAAAGAATATAATTAATTACCAAAAGGTGTAGTAAATATAAAAAACTAAAAAATGCAGCATCAATACATCAAAAAACATAAAAAGCAAAAATGCATAAAAAATGTGTGAAAACGTACTTGAGGCAAATGTACTGTATTATAAACAGCATTATATCATGCAGCATGACAATATAGGATTGAAACTGTTATATTGGGATAGATATTAGTCTGATGATATTCTGTTTACTTTCAATTAAATATAGGGTGTTGGTCCAAATATAGAGTGATCTACTCCATGTTGTACAAATAACCTTTAATGATCCATATCCGTTTTTTTTCAAAGATGGTAGCCACCATGATGGTCTAGTGAATTTTATGCTGCTGAGGAAGGAGCTGAGAAATCCCCAAAACACATCTGGCTTGGATTGTTTTAGCATACACCCGGGTTTTATACTCTATAACTGAAAAAGATGTTCTACAAAACCTGTATGACTAAATCATTACTCTGAGCCCTTTCGCAGGAACCACCACTACAAGGATCCCCCGGAAAATAAGATTAGGCTAGTGTACACACAAAGAACAACCACAAGAGGATCTATTAATGTTTTATTTTTGTCTTGTTTTATGTATGTCAATTTATCTTTAGCGTAGTTATTGAAAAAAAGGCCCAACATGATAATCTAATATCCACCAATTTTGTATACATGTGTTTATCTTATTTAATATATAAATGCCATACTGCAGGGGTTCCAACCCAAAATATTTTATATAATATGGTTTTGAATCTAGTATATATATATATATATATATATATATATATATACTCGATTTGCCTGAATTGGTTGATTGATTTGATTTTGGTCCAAATCATTTTCACCAGAATCAAAAGTGCCCCAATTCACCTGACAATTTCTGTATGACACTGTGAGGTCTTATAGGACTCATACAGTATTTTTTGTCTGCAAAATTGAAATCTGGTGCAGTTTTTACAAAATTCTTCTTGAATCTGATTAATTTAGAATCAATTCGCTCATCTCTAGTTATCAGTATCTCATCTGGTACTCTGTGCACTGTTCCCAATCAAATGTTTGAAGGGGCCATGCCAGCACTGCGGGCATTTCATTGTTTACTTAGTAGTGGTGGTGCGCAGGGTACTGCAGCTTTTCCTATTTTCCTGTAGTTCAGAGGATGGGAGGGTATTGGTTCTCATCAAAGAGATTCAGGTGGTGTATGGAGACTTACTAATAGACAACAGTGTTGGCCAGTTCGCATTGTTCGCCCGCGAACATATGCGGGCTGCCATCTTTTTTCACAAGTCCGGCGAGGCACAGGTAAGCCCTTACCTGTGCCTGTGCACGAGCCGATCTGAAAACAAGTGCGGTTAGCGGGAGCAGGCAGTTCCGAGAACAGCCACCGGGGGCCTTCATCGGGCTGTTCTCGGAACTGCCTGCTCCCAGTGACCGCACTTGTTTTCAGACCGGATTGCGGCACAGGCACAGGTAAGGGCTTACCTGTGCCTTGCCGGACT
This sequence comes from Bufo bufo, assembly GCF_905171765.1. Lineage (NCBI taxonomy): Eukaryota > Metazoa > Chordata > Amphibia > Anura > Bufonidae > Bufo > Bufo bufo. The sequence continues at coordinate 598,477,442 of NC_053389.1, read as the reverse complement.
TGTGAAAAAAGATGGCAGCCCGCATATGTTCGCGGGCGAACAATGCAAACTGGCCATCACTGATAGTTCATGCTCCATTGGAAAAAGTATGCAAATTACCACTCCCCTAGAAGCAAGAAAATTATCATTCTTTTTGGAAGAGTCTCTGGTTTGGCTGATATGAGTTAGTCATCCCTAAAGCCTCATTCACACGTCTGTGTCTGTGCTCAAATTCGTGAGAAGGTGGTGAGTGATGCATCTGTGAAGCTGTGTGTCTGTTTTTTGCTGTCCGTGTGCCATCTGTGTTTGACTGACACTGCACAGCTGAAAAATAATAGTTCCTAGTTATCCGTGCAACATGGATGGCATCTGTGTTGCATCCGTGGTTTTCACGGACCCATAGACTATAATGGGCATGATTGATCCATGAACACGGACAAAATAGACCATGCATGCATGCTAAAAATCGGACCCATGGACCGTGATAAAACACTGATGTCTGAATACACACATTAAAATGAATGGGGGCGTGTGCTATCCGTGGAGAAGACGGTTGAATGAGGCATAAGTATGTAAATTATTTGCAGGGAAGAAGTGGAAAATTTGTCTTAGGGCTCATGTAAACAAATTTATTTTGTTTCTGTGTCCGCTCCGTTTTTTTTGCGGATAGGATTCGGACCCATTCATTTCAATGGGTTCGCCAAAAAAATGCGGACAGCACACAGTTTGCTGTCCGCATCCGTATGTCCGCTCTATCTGCAAAAAAGATAGAACATGTCCTATTCTTGTACTTGATCACAAAAAAAAAAAAATGATGCAATACGGAAGCCAAATGGACGTTATCTGTATTTTTTGCAGATCTGTGTTTTGCGGACTGCAAAACACATACGGTTGTGTGAATGTTGCCTTAAGCCTCATGCACACGTGGAACACGGACCGTGTCATACAGGCCTGGATTTCTTCTGAGTGCAGGAGCGCACGGCGTCATCGGTTGCTATGACACCGTGCGCTTCCTGCTGCCGCCGCAGTACAGTGATACACTGGTATAGATCATACCAGTGTATTGCTGTACTGCGGCAGCAGCAGGAAGCGCATGGCGTCATAGCAACCAATGACACCGTGCGCTCCTGCACTCAGATGAAATCCAGGCCGGTATCACACGGTCCGAGTTCCATGGACGTGTGCATGAGGCTTTAGAGTGAGAAAGGGATAATAATGATGAAAAAATGCAATGGTAAGGCTGCGTTCACACGGGCGAGATTTCCGCGCGGGTGCAATGCGGTAGGTGAACGCATTGCACCCGCACTGAATCTGGACCCATTCATTTCAATGGGGCTGTTCAGATGAGCGATGATTTTCACGCATCACTTATGCGTTGCGTGAAAATCGCAGCATGCTCTATATTCTGCGTTTTTCACGCAACGCAGGCCCCATAGAAGTGAATGGGGTTGCGTGAAAATCGCATGCATCCGCAAGCAAGTGCGGATGCGGTGCGATTTTCACGCACGGTTGCTAGGTGACTGTCTATACACTGTATTATTTTCCCTTATAACATGGTTATAAGGGAAAATAATAGCATTCTGATTACAGAATGCATAGTAGGTGATCGATTGAGGGTTAAAAAATAAAAAAAATTAACTCACCTTCTCCGTTTGTTCGCGTAGTTCTCCCGGTCTTCAGTTCTTTAAAAAGATGAACTATGGGCTCAAGGACCTTTGATGACGTAAGATCACATGCTCCAATCACATGGTCCATCACCGTGGTGATGGACCCTGTGATTGGAGCATGTGATCTGACGTCACCAAAGGTCCTTTAGCCCATAGTTCATCTTTTTAAAGAACTGAAGACCGGGAGAACTACGTGAACAAGAGGAGAAGGTGAGTTAATTTTTTTTATTTTTTAACCCTCAATCGATCACCTACTATGCATTCTGTAATCAGAATGCTATTATTTTCCCTTATAACCATGTTATAAGGGAAAATAATAACATCTACACAACACCGAACCCAAACCTGAACTTCTGTGAAGAAGTTCGGGTCTGGGTACCACAGTCGGTTTTTTATCACGCGCGTGCAAAACACATTGCACACGCGCGATAAAAACTGAACATCGGAACGCAATCGCAGTCAAAACTGACTGCAATTGCATTCCTACTCGCGCGGGTTTGCCGCAACACACCGGGACGCATCCGGAACTAATCCGGACACGCTCGTGTGAACCCAGCCTAAAGCAGTCAATTTTTGATCCAATTAAGTGAGTAGAGATCCAGAAAATGTGGCTAAAAAATCATACCAAGAAAGTTTGTTTTAGAAGACATTTAAAAACTTGAAGTGCAGATAAAGAACAAAAACAAAAGGAAAATAAAAAAACGCTGACACGTCTCGAAGTCCGTAAGAGTTCTTAATCATATTTTGCTAAGCATTTATTTGGGGTGTGCATTCCCAAGTTTTTAGATGTTTGCTAGATCTCCACCTACTGAACTGGATCACATGTTTCACGCAGGTCTTTTCATCAGATGTTGGACTGTGTTACTAATTATTTTTCTTGGCAATTTTTGAGTTGCAATTTATGTCTACAGTGTTTATTGTGGCTTTCAAGATGCTCAAACAACTAAAAGTGCAGATAAAAATCAAGGCCATGGTACTGGTACTGGTACAATATGCAGTGCTGTCATCATCATCACATCCTGTTTGCCGCAGAGGCACATGACTCAGAATGCTTACATAAGACATAAAATATACATGTGATTTTTTATTTTTTTATATTCCGTTGCACTTTGCTCTGAATACACCTCATGGTTCCCTTTTACATGACTATTATTACATTTATAAAATAAGAATGAATTGTAGAAAGGGATTCTTTCTGGGCGATTTTAATGTTTTGAGGTTTTTAGATTGCAATGAATCTACCAAATTATATAAAACAACTAAATATTTTTAGATCTGAATGTATCTGAAAATGTGATGAGCTGTCTGGGAATCCCATGGAAACTTTATTTGATAATTAAACTGTACTTATGTGATTTTGAAAGAATGGAATTGTCCTCTTGTTTTCACAAAAAAAATAAAAAAATTACATAGGAATTCTCAATCTCAACACATTGGTTTTTAAAAAACAACACTGTTGTCCTTTTTAAAGTGGATCTGTCACCTATACAAAGTGAAGGCATTCTTTCTATGGTCTGTGCTAACAAACACATTAATCCTGGCAGATGAAGCACAGTCTATTAATTCCCTAAAACCCAGTGCTTCATTTTCAGACTGAATGTTAGCTAGTAGTAAATTCACTGATTTGTGGAAAATTGGTCCAGTTCACAAAAATAATTATCCAATTTGTATTGCTGTTGACTCAATTTTTAAAGTTATTGCACTTGTAAAACTTTAGAGGACTTATTTTTGATGGGCATTCTTTGGGAATATACAGTGAACTTTAATACATCAGTATTCTGACCTGCTTTCGTAGATAAACCATGGCTCTTGAAAATGTCAACGTAGCATACCCTTTTCTTAATATTTTTTTTCTGTGCATGCATCTAAGTTGACAATTGCCATGTTTCAATTCTAGATGTAACATATAAAGCACACTGTGGAAAATCCACATTCGTCTTACTCTTAGGCCCCTTTCACACGGGCGAGTATTCCGCGCGGGGGCAATGTGTGAGGTGAACGCATTGCACCCGGACTGAATCCAGACCCATTCATTTCTATGGGGCTGTGCACATGAGCGTTGATTTTCACGCATCACTTCTGCGTTGCGTAAAAATTGCAGCATGTTCTATATTGTGCGATTTCCACGCAATGCAGGCCCCATAGAAGTGAATGGGGCTGCGTGAAAATCGCAAGCATCCGCAAGCAAGTGCGGATGCGGTGCGATTTTCACGCACGGTTGCTAGGAGACGATCGGGATGGGACCCGATCATTTTATTATTTTCCCTTATAACATGGTTATAAGGGAAAATAATAGCATTCTGAATACAGAATGCATAGTACAATAGCGCTGGAGGGGTTAAAAAAATTAAAAATATTTTAACTCACCTTAATCCAGTTGCTCGCGCAGCCCGGCTTCTCTTCTGTCTCCTTCTTTGCTGATTGCAGGAAAAGGACCTGTGGTGACGTCACTCCGGTCATCACGTGATCCATCACCATGGTAAAAGATCATGTGATGACCGGAGTGACGTCACCACAGGTCCTTTTCCTGCAATCAGCAAAGAAGGAGACAGAAGAGATGCCGGCTGCGCGAGCAAGTGGATTAAGGTGAGTTAAAATATTTTTTCTTTTTTTTAACCCCTCCAGCGCTATTGTACTATGCATTCTGTATTCAGAATGCTATTATTTTCCCTTATAACCATGTTATAAGGGAAAATAATACAATCTACAAAACACCGATCCCAAGCCCGAACTTCTGTGAAGAAGTTCGGGTTTGGGTACCAAACATGCGTGATTTTTCTCACGTGAGTGCAAAACCCATTACAATGTTTTGCACTCGCGCGGAAAAATCGTGCATGTTCCCGCAACGCACCCTAACCTTTTCCCGCAACGCCCGTGTGAAAGGGGTCTTAGACTGGTTTCACTGCGGGAAAAGATGCGTGTGCTTTGCGGGAACATGCACAATTTTCCCCCGCGAGTGCAAAGTGTTTTAATGCGTTTTGCACGCGCGTGAGAAAAATCGGCATGTTTGATACCCAGACCCGAACCCGGACTTCTTCACAGAAGTTCGGGTTTGGGTTCAGTATTCTGTAAATTTTATTATTTTCCCTTATAAGGGAAAATAATAGCATTCTTTAATACAGAATGCTTAGTAGAAGGTCACTTGAGGGTTAAAAAATTAAATAAAAATTAACTCACCTCCTTCAATTGATCGCGTAGCTGCCGGTCTCCTGTTCTTTCTTCAGGACCCGTCAAAGAACCTGTGGTGACATCACTGTGCTCATCACATGATACATTACATGATCCATCAGGTCCTGAAGAAAAAACAGGAGACCGGCAGCTACGCAATCAATTGGAGGAGGTGAGGTTTTTTTTTTTTTTTTTCATGTGATGTATCATGTGATGAGCACAGTAATGTCACCACAGGTCCTTTGACAGGTCCTGAAGAAAGAACAGGAGACCGGCAGCTACGCGATCAATTGGAGGAGGTGAGTTATTTTTTATTTATTTTTTTAACTCTCAATTGACCTTCTACTAAGCATTCTGTATTAAAGAATGCTATTATTTTCCCTTATAACTATGTTATAAGGGAAAATAATACAGTGAATAGACTTTCATCCTAGAAACCAGGCGTTAAAATCGCATTGCATCCGCACTTACCTGCGGATGCTTGCATTTTTTACACAGCCCCATTCACTTCTATGGGGCCTGCGTTGCGTGAAAAACGCACAATATAGAGCTTGCTGCGATTTTCACGCAACGCACAAGTGATGTGTGAAAATTACTGCTCATGTGCACAGCCACATAGAAATTAATGGGTCCGGATTCAGTGCGGGTGCAATGCGTTCACCTCACGCATTGCACCTGCGCGGAAAACTCGCCTTTGTGAAAGCGGCCTTAGGCCTCTTGCAACTGTTGGTGTAAATTTTAGGTCTAAATTACACAATTTTGTGGCATAAATTTTAGTTAATCCAGCAGTCTGTAGTAGGCCATGTCCTCCTGCTAAGACCACCCATCTCTCGCCACTTGTTTCAAATGATGGCATTAATATGGCAGGCACCATAATCTGCGACTTTTATACCACTATTGTGTTGTGAAAAAGGTTAATAATCTCCTCTGCACTGTCTGAATTAAATATATATATATATATATATATATATATATAAATAAAAAAAACATTTCTTAAATCAGGTGAGAAACACTGTATTCATCGCCCTAAAAATACTGTATTCATCGCCCTATAAGACACACCAGCCCATAAGACGCACCTAGGTTTTAGAGGAGAAAAAAATAAAAAAAATATTTTTCATTAGACCTCAGATCAGACCACCAATCAGACCCCCTATGTTAGGCCTCTTTCACACGGCCGTTTTTTTTTTCCCGTTTACTGGCCGTTTTTTGCGGTCCGTATACGGTCCGTATACGGAACCATTGATTTCAATGGGTCCGCAAAAAAAACGGAATGTGTTCCGTATGCATTCCGTTTCCGTTTTTCCGTTTTTCCGTTCCGTTTTAACATAGAACATGTCCTATATTTGGCCGCAAATCACGTTCCGTTGCTCCATTAAAGTCTATGGGTCCGCAAAAAAACGGAATGCATACGGAAGTGCATCCGTATGTCTTCCGTATCCGTTCCGTTTTTTGCGGATCCATCTATTGAAAATGTTATGCCCAGCCCAATTTTTTCTATTAAATTACTGTATACTGTATTTGCCATACGGAAAAACGGAAACGGACAAACGGAACGGAAACGGAAACACAACGGAAACAAAAAACGGAACAACGGATCCGTTTAAAACGGACCGCAAAACACTGGAAAAGACATACTGTCGTGTGAAAGAGGCCTTAATCTGACCCCCAATCAAACCTCCAATGTTAATGAGACCTCAGATCAGACCCCCAGTGTTAACAAGGACCCTTTCAGACCTCAGCTTAGACCCCCAATGGTTATAAGTGTAATGGATGCGGTGTGGGTGAGAAACTCCTCACCAAGCACAGGAGGAAAGGGGACAGGAACTAAGCCTGGAAACTAGGGTAAAGGAGAAGGTCACCTAGAATAACCCTAATTCAAGTCCTGACTACCTATCAGTATGAACTGACCTCGAAGGTAGGAAAGTTCATACACAGTAACCTAGTGCCCTAACACACCCTGGAGCAGGCATCCTCAAACTGTGGCCCTCCAGCTGTTGCAAAACTACAACTCCCAGCATGCCCGAACAGCCTACAGGTATCAGCCTATAGCAGGGCATTGTGGGAGTTGTAGTTTTACAACAGCTGGAGGGCCACAGTTTGAGGATGCCTGCCCTGGAGGGTCCTGGTATAGTGACAGGACTTGAGACAACCTATTTCTTCACCAGAAGGATGAACAGGAGTTTCCCTCAGGCCTAGATACAAAAGACAGGGAAATGCAACAATGAAAGATGACACTTAACTTCACGTGGAGCAAAGGCAGCGCCAGGAGCTCAACCGAGATCCAATAACCATCTAGCCCAGAGTCCAGAAACTGAAGCTATAAACCGCATCCCCAAAAGGGGTAAGCAGTAATAAATAGGGGAAGTTAAATGACCAAACCAACAACACCTGCCGGAGGTGTGGTCCTTACCAAAACAAAAACAGACACAAATGATCCACAAGGAACCATTCAGATTAACCCACATGTTGCCAGTCTCTCTGATCTCCTGGCACCTGTCACAGGAGTGTCCCTGACAATAAGACCCCCAACCAGACTTCAGATCAGACCCCCAATGTTTAAAAGATACACATTCCAGACACATGTGAGCATGCACAGCAGTCCTGACAATATAATTTAACACACCACTGAGTGCTGACAGCAGGGGAATTTGGGTAGTAAGAAAAAAAATAGTAATCCATACTCCTTACAGATGTTTTTAATTAATGATAGCACATTATACCAATATAGTTGGAGTATAGGACCTGTCCACCACATATGGTAAAAGGAACCTGGTACTTGACATTTCCTGCAGAGGACCAAATCTTTTCTAACAAACCTATGCATCAATCTGCTCTACTTCTCCTGCTCTACAAAATAAAATGCAAGGTTATAACACCAGTTGAGCATAAAACTACCTTTATTTAATCATGGAAGATGAAAAAAGTAAACATGCAAGCAAGACCTACGCGTTTCGAGTGGAAACCATACTCTTAATCATGCCATGATTGAGAGTAGGGTGTCCACTTATAAACTAGTAGATAGAGTGTCCACTCGTAAAGGAAGTTTTATAATGGACTGGTGCTGGAACCATGCACTTCATTTTCTGGACTTTAGCAGGTGGCTGGCCCTGCACTTGTTCTGTGCACCAGGATATGTGGAGAAGGTGATTACAAGGCTGAGTGAGCTGTCCTCCACAATTTTTTGTATCCTCCTCCTCTATACCATGCTACCGACAGAATGGACACCTTGTTCAATGGCTAACATTGCCATACTGTGTAAATTGGTGGATTTTAAACACTGTACAAAAGATGTAGGGTGAGGTATAGCAGGTGGAATGCCAAGTGAACACACAGACTATCCAGAAACCTCTGGGACTAAGAGAATCATATTTATATATTTGACAAGTACCTCTTATATGTAAGCGTACTTTCACACTGCCGTTTCTGGGTCCGCTTGTGAGATCCGTTTCAAGGCTCTCACAAGCGGCCCAAAATGGATCAGTTTAGCCCCAATGCATTCTGAATGGCTAAGGATCCGTTCAGAATGCATCAGTTTGCCTCCGTTCAGCCTCCATTCCGCTCTGGAGGTGGACACCAAAACACTGCTTGCAGTGTTTTGATGTCTGTTTGACTATGCAGAGCCAAACGGATCCGTACTGACTTACAATGTAAGTCAATGGGGTCGGATCCGTTTCACTGACTCAATGTGGTGCAATTGAAAACGGATCACCCTCCCATTGACTTTCAATGTAAGTGAAAACTAATCCGTTTGCATTATCATGAATAAAAAAAAAGAAGATTAATAATAATAATAAATATATATATTTTTTTCATGGTAATGCAAACGGATCCGTTCTGAACGGATACAAGCGTTTGCATTATAGGTGCGGATCCGTCTGTGCAGATACCAGATGGATCCGCACCTAACGCAGGTGTGAAAGTAGCCTAAGGCAGAATCTGTAAGATGCAATCGACATTCACATACAAGAGCCTGATGGGAACCAGAGCAGTGAACAGTCTTTATATCTGTGACTGGCTAAGTGTAGGGCATGTCATTGAGGTGAAAAGTAGGCCAATGTCAGTGAAAAGGATGAAGTTTCTAGCTCAGATCTGGTTGACAGCTTAGTATGCCTTAAAAATTTGTCATTTATAGTGACAAGTAAGCATGGCAGGATTTTTCTGCCACTCATCAGTTTACAGTATTTCGCAGGTCAAATAATTTTTAGCAAAATATTACACATTACTAAAGCTATTATAACCATTTTATATGTTCACACTTTCCTATTCTATTCTAAAGACATTCTGCCTTTGCATGTTGTAGTTAAGAAGAAAGACCTCAACTATATTGCAGCTTTCAAAGCAATTCATAAATTCAGTCATTCGGTCAGTCTAGATCCAAAGGCAAGGGTAACGAGGGTATTTTTCCCAATTGTTTCCCAAGTCAGCTACCCAGGAACTGTTCTGTCCCCACATGAAGGCGAATGAAGGTGTAACTGATAATGACTTTGTGACTGGCCTACCTTCGTATCCAAGCAGTGGAGCAGACCGGACCGGCAGATGCTCAGGTTAGATGGACGCAGACGTAGACATGAGGATTCAATCAAACGTGGGTTTATTTGATCCAGAGCAGTGACATACGGTGATGCAATACAGGAATGCAGTAGATGCTGTGATGTGGATGTCTTTCCAGAGGCTAACTGCTGAGGCTACTGCTGAGGCAACTGCTGGTTAAAAACTGATGCCTTCACAAGCCAAGGTGTGTGTCTCCAGTCACAAAGGAATGCAGCACTGAAAAAGGCTACAGGAAGTGACCAGGCCCAAGGCTGCTAAAACCACGCCCAGAGAAAAAACTTTATTTAACAAGAACGAAGGCGTGCAGCATACGAATTCCGGCCAGCAGATGGCAGCAGAGAACAAATAGACTTAAACAACATAGGTAAAGAAGAAATAATAATACAGTGCAGAAATTCAATATGAAAGGAACAGCACACTCCCCGTCTGAAATTCACTTAGGGGATTTCACTATGACGAATGTCCATAAAATATAAACAACCTGTAAAAAGAAAAACATGTTAGAATGCAAACATAGATTAGTCCTGTTTTCCAACTTGGAATGGAGAAGATCTGCGAAACTTGATACAGTCCTGTTCACCCAGCAGGGACGTTCTCGATGGGCAATATTAAAATGAGTTCGTTGATTGGTCTTGAGAACGTTTTAAGCTCGCCTTTCCTGAAGATCTTCAACTCCACCTTCCGGACCTTGCCATCCTTGCTAGGGAAAACCTTTGAAATTAGTCCGATAGGCCAGTCAATCCTTTCGGTTTGTTGCTCTTTCATCAATACAAGGTCTCCTTCCTTCAAGTTTGGTTTGTTGTGTTGCCATTTTCTTCTTCCTTGAAGAATACTGAGGTACTCCTTTCGCCACCTGTTTCAGAAGTAATCTGCTAGGTATTGTACACGTTTCCAGTGTTTTTGATAGATGTTAGCATGAGTAAATTCTCCACTAGGTATTAGCGTACTCTCAGTTTTTTGGGTAAGTAGAATAGCCGGAGTCAGTATGGCTGGTGTTTCAGGATCCATAGACACTGGCACAAGGGGTCTTGAGTTGATAATGGCCGAAACTTCAGCGAGAAGGGTGACTAGAGTCTCATGTGTGAGTCTTGACGAATTTACATCCATCAGCATAGAATTTAAGATGTTGCGTGAGATGCCGATCATTCTCTCCCAGGAGCCTCCCATGTGGGAACTATGAGGAGGGTTGAAAATCCAGGTGCAACCCTTTTCCGCCAACTGATCTTGAATGGACTTGGTGTCGATGTTAAGTTCTCTACAGGCTCCAATAAAGTTGCTTCCCTGGTCAGACCTCAATTGTTTTACTGGTCCTCTGATTGCGAAGAACCGTCTTAAGGCATTGATAAGGCTGGATGTGTCCATACTGTAGATTCTATCACCTCTATGTGAACTGCTCGCACACTCATGCAAGTAAATAGTACAGCCCAACGCTTACTGTTTGCGGGTCCTGCGTGCGGATACCATCCATGGCCCAAAGACATCTAGGCCAACATAGGTGAAAGGCGGCTCTGTACATAGTCTGTCTGCAGGCAAGTCGGCCATTTGTTGGTGTAGTTGTTTTCCTCTTGCTTTATGACAGTGCACACATTCATGCAGTACTTGGGCCACACGTTTTTTCATACCTATAATCCAAAGGCCTGCAGACCGTAATTTGCCCTCAGTAATTTGCCTGCCTTGGTGTTCGGCCCTTTCGTGGTAGTGTCGGATTAGCAAGACGCTGATATGATGTTTGCTGGGAATGATGAGAGGATTTTGTTCTGCAATTCCCAGGTGGGCTTGATTCAAACGACCACCAACTCTTAGCAAGCCAAAACTGTCGATAACTGGATTTAAATTGGCAAGAGGACTTTTTAAAGGAATCTTCTGTTTGTTGTACAAGCACTTCCATTCTACGTTGAAATTCTCCTTCTGGACGTGATGTATTATGAGGTATTCACTATGAGAGATGTTCTCAGCAGAGAAGGGTTTATGGCAGGCATGCCAACCATGACAATCTTTATCTTGGTGAGTATTATGATAACATCTTGCGATGTGCACTAACCTTGCAATAGTTCTGACGAGTCTCATCCAGCTGGAGAAACGTTCAAAGCGCTGACAACCGAAGCTGGCGGTTTGCTTTGTTCCAGTGACTAATGCACTAACTTCAGCGCGGATTTCTGGATCATTATCCGGATCCTGGATGCTGAAAACTTCCTGTACACATTCGTCTGCCTCTCCAAGCAGAAACTCTGGACCGTCGGTGTAATACTGGACTTCAGCTATGTCGACACCCAGTTCTTGTTGTATGAAATCCGCAATCTCCACTGCCAACACAGTCCCACAAAGTTCCAGTCTGGGAATAGTATGATCGGGCTTGGGGGCTAACTTAGCCTTACCAAAGACGAATCCAACGTGATTTTGGTTGTTGGGTTCTGTGACTTTCAGATAGGCCACCGCTGCGATGGCCTCCGTGGAGGCGTCCGAGAACACGTGGAGTTCTTTCTTTATGCTAGAGGAAAGTGAAGTTTTAATATAGCATCTCGGGATGTGGATCTCATCCAAGGCACACAAAGATCGCTTCCAGGCTTCCCATTTTTGCTCTTTCTCGGAGGGAAGTGGGGTATCCCAATCCTTGACTGTTTCAGAAAACTGTCTCAGTAGAGATTTACCTTGTATGGTGATGGGCGCTACAAATCCCAGCGGATCGAATAGGCTGTTTACCACTGATAGGACGCCTCGTTTTGTGAATGGCTTGTCTGCACAACTTATCTGAAAACCGAAGGAGTCAGCCGAGAGATCCCATCTGAGGCCCAAGCTCCTCTGCACAGGTGGACTGTCCAGTCCCAAGTTAATGTCCTTGAATCCTGGTGCATGATCGCCTGATGCGAAGGCCCTCATAACGGCCAAGCTGTTTGAAGCAATTTTGTGTAGTCTAAGTTTAGCTTGGTACAACATACTTTGAGTCCTTTTGAGAAGATCGATAGCCGCTTCTTCAGTCGGTAGTGATTTGAGTCCATCGTCTACGTAGAAGTCCTTTTCTACAAAGTCTCTGGCGTCTTTACCGTACTTGGATTCTCCCTCTAATGCAGTGCGCCGAAGGCCGTAAGTTGCCACGGCAGGTGAAGGGCTGTTTCCAAATACGTGTACCCTCATACGATATTCTGCCATCTCTGCGTTGGTGTCGTTATTCTTGTACCACAGAAACCTGAGGAAATTCCGGTGGTCCTCTCTGACTACGAAACAGTGGAACATCTGTTCAATGTCGGCGGTGATGGCAACGAGCTCTTTTCTGAACCTCATCAGCACTCCAACTAGATTATTCGTCAGATTAGGACATCATTAAGCGATACACCTTGATGTTTGGCACTTGAGTCGAAAACAACCCTAATTTGATTAGGTTTCCGTGGGTGAAACACTCCAAATGAAGGCAAGTACCAGCACTCGTCGTTCTTCCCTAAGGATGGAGCTGGTTCTGCATGGTTGTTGCGGAATATTTTGTCGATAAAGGCAACGATGTGTTCTCTCATCTCAGGCTTACTGTTCATGGTACGCTGAAGAGAGTTAAATCTAGACAGAGCTTGTTCCCTATTGTTCGGGAGTCTCACCCTGGTAGCTCGGAAGGGTAATGGAGAAACCCAGTGATTGGTTTCGTCTTTAAGGAACTCATTGTCCATTATCTTGATAAATTCTCTGTCCTCTACTGACAAAGCTACTTTATCATCGTCCTTGCTGGTATGAAAGACTAATCTTCCCAAGTTGTCGGCCAAGGTTGGAATGTCGTCAGGTAGTTGTATGAGGTCTGGAGGCTTCTCTTTCACCTCATAGTGATGAGGGCAAGGCTTAATGCAAGTTGTGCGTCCATCTCCACGCACGTACGTTTTGAATGAGCGGATTTTTGGTTGATCCAAGCATACATTTCCTATGACTACCCAGCCCAAGTCCAGTCTCTGGGCGTATGGTGCATAGTGGGGACCATTACACTGTTGACGCACCTTGTGTACCCTTAGATTGTCTCTGCCAAGCAGGAGTAGAATCTCGGCGTTGTTGTCCATAGGTGGGATAACGTTGGCTAGGTGCCTTAGGTGTGGATGGTGAAATGCAGCTTCCGGGGTAGGAATTTCATCCCTATGGTTGGGTATTTGATCGCATTCGATCAGCGTCGGTAGAGGTATTTCTGTATTTCCACTGACGGAACAAGCGATGAATCCTTGTGCCCTCCTGCCGCTAGTCTCTATGCGACCCGAGCAGGTGTTTAAGATGTAGGGTTCTGATGGTCCCTTTATTCCAAAGGCTTCAAAGAATTTAGGTCCTGCTAGGGAACGGTTGCTTTGGTCGTCAATGATGGCATACATTTTTACTGCCTTTTCTGGTAGCCCCTCCGGGTAGACCTTGATTAGGCATATGCGGGCACAACATTTCTCACTCTGGCCCTCCCCACATACGTCCAAGCATGAGCAGGAAACAGCAGTGGCTGTGTTAGCGTGGTTCTGGGGCTCCCCGCCATGACTTTGAGCAGGACTGGTGGTGACAGCAGCCGGTGAATCCCTTGTGAGTTGAGTTGGGTGCATAGCTGAGGCATGTCTATCACTATGACACTCCTCACATTTGATAATGGATTTACAGTCCTTAGCCATGTGCTCCAATGAAGCGCAGCACTTGAAACATACCCCAAGCTCGGTGAGGACTTTCTTGCGCTCCTGTATGGTTTTGGATCTAAATCCTCTGCATTTGTTCAGTGAGTGTGTTTTTTTATGAATGGGACATTCACGATTGAAGGCCTTGTCTCCTGATGAGGTAGTGTACTGTCTACCAGTGGGTACTGCAGATGATGGTAGGTTAGTCTTTCTAACATTCACAGTGTTCTTAAAGTCTCTGTGTTTATGCACAATACTTTCATACCTTGATGATGGTGTCACTGAAGCTGTAGTATTGAACTCCAGGAAGTCAAGGCTGGGGTCATTCCTCATCTGGGACTGTTCATCGATGAAACTACAGAAATGAATAAATGGGGGAAAAGTGACGTCATGCACTCTTTTGTACCTTGAGACTGATGCCGCCCACTTCTCTTGCAGGCTGTATGGTAGCTTCACGACAATTGGGTTCACCCCATGGGCTGTATCCAGGTAGCACAGCCCGGACAGACGAGGGTCTCTTTTGGCGAGCTCCAGTTCCATGAGCAAATCACTTAAATCCTGAAGCTTGTGGACATCCTTGAGACTGATCTTGGGGACGTTCTGCAGTCTCCTGAATAGTGCCTTCTCTATTGCTTCTGCACTGCCAAAGGTGCGTTCGAGTCTCTGCCAGGCTGCAGCGAGACCTGCTTCTGCTTGTCCCACATAGACAGTTCTAAGGCTCTTGATGCGATTTGTGGAGCCTGGGCCCAGCCAGTTGATCAAGAGGTCGAGCTCCTGCTCTGCGGTTAGGTTGAGGTTGGCGATGGCGGCTTTGAAGGTTGCCTTCCAGGCTCTGTAGCTCTCCGCACGGTCATCAAATTTTGAGAGACTGGTGTTAATTAGCTCTCTGCTCACCATAAACCTGGCAAACTCAGACATATCTGATTTCTCACTGCTTGTTGCCATGACAACTTGTGATGCCCCTGGGGCGTATAGGCTGCGTGGCGTGAAAGGGTGAGATGCTTCCGGGTAGAATGATGTTGCTGCAGGGTTGAGCTGTGGTCTAGCCTCTGTAGATTCTGATGACTGCTGCTTGAGCTGTGGAGGTAGGCCAGGAAACACCTGGTAGCCATCTTTCTGTAATAACTGCCCTTGAGAGAGCGCGTCTGGGCGACTGTTATTGGATTGCTCGGGTGCTGTGGGTGTCACTGGCACTGCAGGTAGAGCTGACTTGGAGGTTTCAGTGTTTGCTTGGACAGTACTGCACACTGGGGGTGGTGCAGATAACTGTTTCAGTACATAGTCGCTGGTGCGATCAGCTGGATCGTCTATCTCCTCTGGTGGTAAGCAGACTGAATCGAGGCCTTGGCTCAATGCTTGCTCAAGTAGTCTTACTTTTGCTAATGCGATTTCCTCTTCCCTCTCTGATTCAAGGATCTTTATTCGAGCCTCTGCTTCTGCCCTCTTGGCTTCTGCTTCTGCCCTCTTGGTTTCTGCCTCCGCTTCTGCCCTCTTGGCTTCTGCCTCCGCTTCTGCCCTCTTGGCTTCTGCCTCCGCTTCTGCCCTCTTGGCTTCTGCCTCCGCTTCTGCCCTCTTGGCTTCTGCCTCCGCTTCTGCCCTCTTGGCCACCGCCTGTGCTTCTGCCCTCGCAAGGACTTCTTTTTCGGTGAAGGAACGCCTCACTTTGGATTGCTCTGCATTTATGCGGGCCTCTAGTAATCTTTCGCTCAGGGTGGAGCTTCTAGAGCATGATGATCTGTAGGACCGCGAGGAATGTTTGGATGAATGCAATCTGTGTGATCTAGTTTCTTGCAAATGAGAGATGCAGAGTTCCACTTTATGTTTAGCATCCAGCACCATGGCGTCTCTTTGTCTGTCTATTGATTCTGCCTTGCACAATTCTGACAGGGCTTCTTCAATATTAGAGTCTTTTAGAAAGGTTATATACCTTGTGGACATTCTCTTGTATCTTTCATGGGCTGCGTTCAGCCGCCCGACGGCAACTTGTAAGCTGGTGGCATCGCCTGAGGAGGACTTAAGTCCTGATATGAGGGAGGAAACTCGTTCCCATAGCTCTTCCAGGTTGTCACATAGCTCATCTTTCCTGGTGTGATAATTTTCTGTGATCTTTATAGTTGGTTTGAGAGAGCGCCTTGGTCGCGTGACTTGGTCTGCTGGAAGTGTGGGTTCTACCTCCAGCTCTTCATAATGATCAGTATCAGGTTGCATTTGCTTTGTTTCATAACTGGGGAACTGTACAAGGTCCTTTTCGGACATTTTGATTTAAGGTGCGCTGTCTCTTTAAGAAAATGAACTTTTAAATTGGGGGCTGAAAATCGCAGTGCGGCTCAGGTGAGGCACCCCGATGAGTTTCCCAAGGTGTTTTGAGTGAATTGCGGGGTTTTGGTTTGAGGGAGGCCCCGCGTGCGTGAACAGTTCTTATATCATGCGAGCAAGGGCTAATATAGGATGTAGAAAGTGGCTTGGCGAGTAGTGGAGGACTTCCAGGCGAGAGTACATCTACTGCGGACACGCCGTGCTTCCCCTTAGGCTTATGGGACGCGCACTGTTGCTGGGCAGATTTGCTGCGAGTGGGCCTGTTGCAGGGGAGGTTCCTGAGTGTGGCGCTGGGCTCTGAGGGAACCTGTAGCCGGGTATTTACTGGGGTATAAGGCTTTAAGGCAGTTTTTGACTGTTCTGTCCCCACATGAAGGCGAATGAAGGTGTAACTGATAATGACTTTGTGACTGGCCTACCTTCGTATCCAAGCAGTGGAGCAGACCAGACCGGCAGATGCTCAGGTTAGATGGACCCAGACGTAGACATGAGGATGCAATCAAACGTGGGTTTATTTGATCCAGAGCAGTGACATACAGTGATGCAATACAGGAATGCAGTAGATGCTGTGATGTGGATGTCTTTCCAGAGGCTAACTGCTGAGGCAACTGCTGGTCAAAAACTGATGCCTTCACAAGCCAAGGTGTGTGTCTCCAGTCACAAAGGAATGCAGCACTGAAAAAGGCTACAGGAAGTGACCAGGCCCAAGGCTGCTAAAACCACGCCCAGAGAAAAAACTTTATTTAACAAGAACGAAGGCGTGCAGCATACGAATTCCGGCCAGCAGATGGCAGCAGAGAACAAATAGACTTAAACAACATAGGTAAAGAAGAAATAATAATACAGTGCAGAAATTCAATATGAAAGGAACAGCACAGGAACCCCAACAGGTCATGAAGATTTTCTTAAGGCCTCCTGCACACGAACGTGTGCTGCCTGTTGCCGTATTGTGGACCCCATATGCGGATCCGCAATAAACGGGCACTGTTCCGTGTGCATTCCGCATAACGGATAAGGACCCATTGACTTGAATGAGTCTGCAAATCCGGAGATGCGGGCCGGAAGCATAAAACACAACCCCTCGGAAGCACTTCTGTGGTGTTCCGTCCAGTACTTCCGTTCCGCAAAAAGATAGAACATGTCCTATCTTTTTGCGGAGCAGGCGGATTGCGGACCCGTTAAAGTGAATGGGTCCGCGATCTGCTGTGGTTGCCACACGGTCGGTGTCCGTGCATTACGGGCCGCAGCAGGGCCACGGGGCACACACATTTGTGTGCAGGAGGCCTAAAATTGATTTAATTACTTTAATCAATAATAAGAACATGTATTTCTCCTGAAACTGGTACAATGAATTTGTGCCAAAAAAAAATACAATTTCATCCACATCTACATAAAACAAGGTCTCATCCAGCAAAATAAAAAGTTATGGGAAAAGGAAGAAATTTGAACAAAAGGATCAGGCACATTGAAGAGATCAAACAGCTTGATCTTTTTGATCTTTTTCATAAGGGAGGTGTCAGACACTTCATATGGTCAGCTGATGATATACATTTATTGTGCATGTCCAGAGTAAGGTGCTGCTTATATTAAACAATATTCATGATTTGCTGTTTCTGGTATTGTTGATGTTTAGCATACAGCCACAGACGATGCTATTCTTGCTGGCAAAATGCTAGAAAAGATTATGGAATCCTAGCAAAACACCATATTTCAACTGAGCTGTGGTGAGTTAAGTGTGACCTCAGTAGGTTCCATGAATTCAATCTGTGGGGATAACTACAAAACCCAGCAGGTACTGACTGTGTACAGCTGTCAGGACCGGCTGGGATTTATAGCTTCCCATGGAGGGAAATGGGATCACATGAGCTTGATAATTTATTTTAACTATCTAATAGGAGGTTGGGTCCACAGGGGGGATCCACCTGCTCTCCTATGGGTCAGTCTGAGCCTGGATATGTGAGAGATATGTTGCAGAAATGTCTGTGACTGTTCCAAACCCATAAATGGGGTTTGTACATATCCATTCACCTGCTGTGTGGAACAGATTTTCATTTGCAAACATTTCATCGACTTTTCAGATTTGTCAAGTTTGCTATTCACTATTCATAAGAGAAAACTGCTAGAGAAACTCTGTGAGGGCTAAATAGGCTTTTAATCGGGGATTTAGAATGGAAGGAAAATAGCAGTAAAATATTTATTTTTACTGTAATTATTTTGGTTATTTAAGGCACTTTCAGTAATGTGGTTAAAGCATTAAGCTGCATATTAAATAAAGAAACAGGGGGTGGATGTTAGAAACAGACGTATGTCTATGGCTGGTCATACACATGATATATCTGTAGGTCAGATATTTGTTTGGCTGACAACTATATCTTCCAACCCCCTTCACATGCACTCTTGTTTTGGCTAAGGAGAGGGGGATAAGCCACTGCCAGTTATTTCACCAAGAACAAAAGGATAGGGCATTTTGAAATCCAACAGCACAGTCTTTGCCATCAGGGAGGAGCTGGACAGCCCCCATACACATATTGTATACATTTACTGTGCAGTGTAAGGTGCTGTTTATATTAAAAAATATTCATGATTTGCTGTGTCCGGAATGTTAAGCATACAAGCAACATGTGCAATTCTTACAGGCAAAGTGCTAGAAAAGATGATGGAATCCTGGGACTAAATGCTAATGTGAACACAGCTTTACGTCCCTAGGATGTTGTAATAATTTACATAGCATTCGCTGATATCAATATATTTGTGTAATTCAAAATGCATGCAGTCTTTTCTGTCCAATGGAGGCAGGGTTGACAACTGTCCAGAAATTTCTGAACAGTCCGTAAAAATAGCCATCTTTTTTCCTGTGTCCATGAAAAAAAAAATAGAATTTTGTTTGAGGCTGGTGGTTCTTGAGTAGATTATTTTGGTGGCAATTTTTATCATGTTACAGCTCACAGTAAATGCTGGTATTGAGATGTTATCCATATATTGAGCTATAGACATGTATTACTTATAATCTTCATAATTTATTATGGTTTTTCAATTTGTCCGTAAAAAATGCTGACTGTCCGTAATTTTGGGATAAATTGTCCTGAAAAAGAAAAATTCTGGTTGGCAACCGTGAATGGATGGGGCTTCTGATTGGGACTCTCCATTTATGAATTCTTTATACCCTAAAAAAAATTGTCCAGAGCCAATCTGTTTAATAACATTCACATTCAATATTTGCTCATTAATTCAGTTCTCCTTCTGGTTCATCATTTCATTCTACAAGTGGTATGACAATTCATTTGGCAAATTTGAAGTCTTAATGTCTAAGCACTAAGCTGTCCACACTTTAATCTACCACTGATAGACTGGCAAAATGTGATTATTTGCTAAACTACATGCGAATCAATGCTCTCAATAATGTCTATGATCTACAAAATAAATCACCTCTCTACATTCTGAAAGAGCTATAGATCCATGTGAAAACTAATGTGTAAAGTAAATGATGTTCTATATTCCTGCCTGAATATTTGATGAGCAGATCCCTGGTGTATTCATTACCCTAGAAAGCTCCTGGAAGTTTACCTAAAGAAGATATGTAGTTATTTCAGGTCGGGTTAATAATATTTCTTCCAGCCCTTAAACAAGTGAGCTCCTTTCCGTGTCACGATTTAATCCATATGTGGATTAATGAAGCAATTCATCTAGTGAAAGAAGTAGCTCTCTAATCAAAACTTACATTGTTAAAATGAAATTGCCATTTCTCATATGCAACTTCATCATGGAGCTGCTATTCATAAAGGAACTGGTCTGAATCCCAGCCCATGGAGAGGAGACAACTCTCTAAATGTGAAACTTCTATTTCACTATAATTATCTCATCCCATAATAGAAGTCTATTGAATCAAAATAAATACATGAGAAAAATATATATTTTGAATGTTTTTTAATGAGCCAATTGATAACATAGATTTATAGGATGGCTATAGGCGATGGTTATAGGATGGCTTATCTTACGCATATCAGTTAAAGAGTAGCTTCGTGGATATTCAATTAACATGTAATAACGCAGTAAAAAATGTAGATGAAAAAAAAAAATAATAATTGCCCAAAATAAATCATATGGAATATGGAGCAAGTACATTTTTCTCAATAACAGATTTTTTTTAAAGCATCCATTGAAATCGTTGCATTCTTCATGTTATACATAGATGCATGTAAGAGCAAGTTCTGCTCTGACAGACTCCAGCCATCCATGTATTATGATATTACAAACTCAGCTGTTTGCCATGGGTGCTAGAATGAGGACCTGGGGCGATCTGCTGATCGCTACAGCGGCTTCAAACTTAAAGGAGTATTGTCCCCTTCTATATAATTTTACTCACTTGTTTCTTCACTAAATCTGTTTCTGGAGAGGCTGGATGACAAAGTATATCTTAAGTAAAAGCATGTATGTAACTGGTAATATATTATATATAAAATAATATAACTGACGATATATCATATATAATTAGTGATGAGTGGCAGGGGCAATATTCGAATTTGCAATATTTTGCGAATATTTTGTATAATATTCGTCATATATTCGCAAATTCGAGTATTATATTCTTGATTGCGAAAATCGGCAATGTATTATTCCAATTACAAATGGATCACTTATGCTACATTTTTCAAGCTGGTATAAGTTTCCTGAGACTGGAGAAAATGGTTGACACGGCAGAACATTAGAATAGCTTTATATGCAGATAGAGTGCTCCTATATATTTGCGCTTGCGAATTTTTGGCAATTAATGATGCACATATTTTTTCACAATATGTGCAACTTGTATAGTAAGGGGCAGGCAACTTTTCTATTGGTTCCTAGGGATGTTGCTAAGCTGTGACAAAGCCTTCTCATTGGCCCACAATATATTGCATGTCTAATGTGTTTTGTACCCACTCCTGTTTTTGGCTACCAAATCATAAGCCAATTCTGATGGGACCATACAGGCCTTATAGCTGGTACACAGACAGGATCCATTGTGCGTCTCATTTTTCCTTCCTTCTGTCAGATCAGAAGAAAGGTCAAATAAACCATTATGTTAGCCAGGCCGAAAGGCAAAATATTGGCCCAGTCATGAAGTGGTGAGGATGGAAACAGCATGAGAAGTCCACAGAGTGGCCCTATGACATAGTGGTGAGGTGGAAGCAGCATAAGGAGGCCACAGAATGGCACAATGACAGAGTCTGAAGGTGGCGGCAGCATTAGGATGCCACAGAGTGGCACAATCACCGAGCCTGGAGGTAGCAACAGTAACAGCATCAGGATGATACCACAGAGTGGCAAGGTGACATAGATTGGAGATGGCAGTAGCATCAGGAGACCACATAGTGGCGAGATTACATAATGTGTAGATGGCAGTAGCAGCAGCAGCATCAGGAGGATACCACAGAGTGGCAAGGTGACAGTGTAGAGTTGGCAGCATCAGGAGGAAAGCACATAGTGGCAAGGTGACATAGTGTGGAGTTGGCAGCAGCATAAAGAGGCCACAGAGTGGCAAGGTGACCTAATGTGGAGATGGCAGCAGCAGGATAGCACATAGTGGCAAGGTGACATAGTATGGAGTTGGCAGCATCAGGAGGATACCACAGAGTGGCAAGGTGACATTGTGTGGAGTTAACAGCAGCACGAAGAGAACACAGAAAGGCAAAGTGACATAATGTGGAGATGGTAGCAGCAGGATACCACATAGTTGCAAGTTGACATATTGTGGAGTTGACAGCAGCATGAGGAGACCACAGAGTGGCAAAGTGACATAATGTGGAGATGGTAGCAGCAGCAGCAGGATACCACAGAGTGGCAAGGTGACATAGTGTGAAGTTGGCAGCAGCATGAGGAGACCACAGAGTGGCAAGGTGACATAATGTGGAGATGGTAGCAGTAGCAGCAGGATACCACAGAGTAGGAAGATAAAATAGTGTGGAGTTGGCAGTAGCAGCAGCAGCATCATGAGGCCACAGAGTGGAAAGGTGACATAGTGTGGATATGGCAGCAGCATGAGGAGACCACAGAGTGGCAAGGTGACATAGTGTGGAGTTGGCAGCATGAGGAGACCACAGAATGGCAAGGTGACAAAGTTTGGAGGTGGCGGCGGCATCAGGAGGCCACGGAGTGGCAAGGTGACATAGTGTGGAGTTGGCAGCAGTATAAGGAGGCCACAGAGTGGCAAGGTGACATAGTTTGGAGGTGGCGGCAGCGTCAGGAGGCCACAGAGTGGCAAGGTGACATACTGTGGAGATGGCAGAAGCATCAACAGGAGACCACAGAGTGGCAAGGTGACATAGTGTGGAGATGGCAATAGCAACAGCAGCATCAGGAGACCATAGAGTGGCAAGATCACATAGTTTGGAGATGGCAGCAGCAGCTGTATCAGGAGACCACAAAGTGACCCGGTAACAGAGTGGCATAGGTGACATAGTGTGGAGTTGGCAGCACCATGAGGAGAACACAGAGTGGCAAGTTGACATAGTTTGGAGGTGGGGACAGCATCAGGAGGCCACAGAGTGGCAAGGTGACATAGTGTGGATATGGTAGCAGCATAAGGAGACCACAGAGTGGCAAGGTGACATAATGTGGAGTTGGCAGCACCATGAAAAGACCACAATGTGGCATGGTGACATAGTGTGGAGATGGCAGCAGCATAAGGAGAACACAGAGTGGCAAGGTGACATAGTGTGGAGATAGCAGCATCAGCAGCAGGAGACCACAGAGTGGCAAGGTGATAAAGTTTGGAGGTGGTAACAGCATCAGGAGGCCACAAAGTGGCAAGGTGACATAGTGTGGATATGGCAGCAGCATGAGAAGACCACAGAGTGGCAAGGTGACATAGTGGGAAGATGGCAGCATCATCAGTAGGAGACCACAGAAAGGCAAGGTGACATAGTGTGGAGATGGCAGCATCAGCAGCATGTGACCACAGAGTGGCAAGGTGACATAGTTTGGAGGTGACGACAGTATCAGGAGGCCACAGTGTGGCAAGGTAACATAGTTTGGAGATGGCAGCAGCAGTAGCAGGAGACCAGAGTGGCAAGGTGACATAGTGTGGAGATGGCAGCAGCAGCAGCAGGAGACCACAGAGTGGCAAGTTGACATAGTTTGGAGGTGGCGACAGCATCAGGAGCAGTGATGGCAAGTTTGCAGTGTTCGCCGACGAACACATGCGATCTGCCAACTTTATTCCCAAGCCCTTACCTGTGCCTGCACCGCAAGCCGCTCTGAAACACATGCGGTGTCACGGCTGAGGATGGGGAAAATCCTCAGTCGTGTGGAGCCCGATGATGTTATGGCTGCTTGGCCATGAAGACAGGATTAGGGAGCAGGTCACCTCCTAAAGGCATCCCTAACCTGACCCTGACTCCTAGCTACATGAGCCAACCTTGATGGTAGGAGGGCTCATGCTCCGGAACCTAGAAGTCCCTGCTAGCCCTCAAGATGGCCCTAAGCTAGGAGCTGAGTAAGACAACCCACTCCTCCTAGACACGGAGGAGCAGGAGTCTCAACGGCCAAGCTGCTGGAAAAGGGGAGACATAAACAGCTCTATGGATATGGCAGGTGAACAAAGAGTTCCACCTACCTGCCACAGCCTTGCTGACTGGATCCCTGTGTTAGCAGGGTGCAGATCACAAACGCATCCCCACACAGGGACACAGATCCATAGCTGCACAAGATCACAACAAAACATCAAACGGACATCACACATCACTAGAAATAAACTAAATGAGACATAATGGTTATGACCACAGGGGTGGCTCTTACTGGCAGGTAGTAAAGACAGGAGGCTGCTTTCAGCTAAGCATGGCTGAAGCAACCTGCAGGCCTGCAAAAGCAGTGAGGCTTTATAGGCCAAGAAGCCACACCCCACAGTCGGACACACCCAGTGAGACACACACACTAGGAAGGAGATTAACCCTTCCAACACCAGGGAAGGGAAAACACCACTAAAGGGAACGTGCACACAATAACATAAAAGCAAGTGCACACATACACACCTCACACAAAACCGCATGCACAACATAGCAAGCTGCAATGGCACAGCTCAGGCTGCTACGCTGCCACATACATACTGTTGCCCGCGGCAACCATAGGTGAGGCAAATACCACAGCCCTCACCTGTGATTGACAACCAAAGAAAACCGCTGACAACCGCATGCGGTTCAGGAGTCACGGTCATAGCCATGGCCGTGACATGCGGTCACCGGGAGCAGGCAGTTCCGAGAACAGCCCGATGAATTCAAAGTGACATATTGTGGATATGGCAGCAGCATAAGGAGACCACAGAGTGGCAATGTGACATAGTGTGGAGATGGTAGTAGCAACAGCAGCATCAGGAGTCCATAGAGTGGCAAGGTCACATAGTGTGGAGATGGCAGCAGCAGCTGTATCAGGAGACCACAAAGTGACCAGGTAACAGAGTGGCATAGGTGACATAGTGTGGAGTTGGCAGCACCATGAGGAGACCACAGAGTGGCAAGTTTACATAATTTGGAGGTGGGGACAGCATCAGGGGGCCAAGGAGTGGCAAGGTGACATAGTGTGGCGTTGGCAGCACCATAAGGAGACCACAATGTGGCAAGTTGACATAGTGTGGAGTTGGCAGCATGAGGAGGCCACAGAATGGCAAGGTGACATAGTTTGGAGGAGGCAGCGGCATCAGGAGGCCACGGAGTGGCAAGGTGACATAGTGTGGAGTTGGCAGCATGAGGAGACCACAGAATGGCAAGGTGACATAGTTTGGAGGTGGCAGCAGCAACAACAGGAGACCACAGAGATGCAAGATGACATAGTTTGGAGGCGGCGGCAGCATGAGGAGGCCACAGAGTGGCAAAGTGACATACTGTGGAGATGGCAGCAGCAACAACAGGAGACCACAGAGATGCAAGGTGACATAGTTTGGAGGTGGTGACAGCATCAGGAGGCCACAGAGTGGCAAGGTGACATAGTGTGGATATGGTAGCAGCATAAGGAGACCACATAGTGGCAAGGTGACATAGTGTGGAGATGGCAGCATCAGCAGAAGGGGACTACAGAGTGGCAAGGTGACATAGTGTGAAGATGGCAGCATCAGCAGCAGGAGACCACAGAGTGTCAAGGTGATATAGTTTGGAGGTGGCAACAGCATCAGGAAGCCACAGAGTGGCAAGGTGACATAATGTGGATTTGGCAGCACCATGAAGAGACCACAATGTGGCATGGTGACATAGTGTGGAGATGGCAGCAGCATGAGGAGACCACAGAGTGGCAAGGTGACATAGTGTGGAGTTGACAGTACCATGAGGAGACCACAATGTGGCAAGGTGACATAGTTTGGAGGTGGCGGCAGCAACAACAGGAGACCACAGAGTGGCAAGGTGACATAGTGTGGAGATGGCAGCAGCAGCAGGAGACCACAGAGTGGCAAGGTGACTTAGTGTGGAGATGGCAGCA
The DNA here is from genome assembly GCF_905171765.1 of Bufo bufo. Classification (NCBI taxonomy): domain Eukaryota; kingdom Metazoa; phylum Chordata; class Amphibia; order Anura; family Bufonidae; genus Bufo; species Bufo bufo. The sequence continues at coordinate 598,451,704 of NC_053389.1, read as the reverse complement.
TCAGCAGCAGGAGATCACAGAGTAGCAAGGTGACATAATTTGGAGGTGGCGACAGCATCATGAGGCCACAGAGTGGCAATGTGACATAGTGTGGAGTTGTGTGGAGTGTGGAGTTGGCAGCACTATGAGGAGATCACAATGTGGCAAGGTGACGTAGTTTGGAGGTGTCGGCAGCATCAGGAGGCCACAGAGTGGCAAGGTGACATAGTGTGGAGATGGCAGCAGCAACAACAGGAGACCACAGAGTGGCAAGGTGACTTAGTGTGGAGATGGCAGCATCAGCAGCAGGAGATCACAGAGTAGCAAGGTTACATAATTTGGAGGAGGCGACAGCATCATGAGGCCACAGAGTGGCAAGGTGACATAGTGTGGATATGGCAGCAGCACGAGGAGACTACAGAGTGGCAAGGTGACATAGTTTGGAGTTGGAAGCACCATCAGGAGACCACAGAGTGGCATGGTGAAATAGTTTGGAGGTGGCGGCAGCATCAGTAGGCCACAGAGTGTCAAGTTGACATAGTGGCCCAGATTCAGGTAGATTTGCCCATTACTTACACCTGAGCCGCTCAGCTGAATTTCTCTGCGCTGGAGCAATTTTGCCAAATTGCCACCTGATTCAGGAATCGTTTGTTCATTTCATTTGCTCCTGTTTAAGGCAAAGCTGAGGGCGCAAGGCCGTGCAAGTCAAAGTGGGTGTGCCCCTATGTAAATGAGGAATTTTCGGCTCAGCAGAGGTTTGCTAGCATAATTTCAGGGCAAATCCTGCTCAGCTGCATGCACAGAGCAAATAAATAGGAGCAGACTTGCGCAGGTTCTTTGCTGAATTTCATCCTGCTTTTTCCTCCCCCCCCTCCTCCCCCCACCCCTCCATCCCCACCCCATGCCTCCTCCGCACCACGGAGATTGAGGAGCCAGAGCCGGGGCACCCTTGGCCCCAAGAAAAAAACAAAAAAATAATTTTATGTCTACACAATATGATTTTTTTATTATTTTTTTATATGCTCAGGATATGAGTTTCTATTTTTTTTATATGCTCAGGATATGAGTTTTTATATTTATTTGTAGTCCCCGAAAATGTGGGTGCTCTGCTTGTTCAGATCGTCTGTCTAGGTGCTGCTGAAGTTGCGCGCTCCTTTAGATGACATTTGGCCATCTTTTGCTAACTTGCCCCTGCTTTTAACAGGAGCAAGTTTGCCCAGGGAAAAAAGCTTGCACGCTTCCAGCGCAAGATGCGCATCACACGCGCATGTTTCTGAATCATCGGCAGTACCTAATTTGCATATTCGCTGAGGGAATTCCATGAAGGCGCAACTTACACCCCGCGCAAAATTGCACGAAAATTGCGCAGGAACAGCTAGGCTGCGTGCGCGGGAAAATGGCCGCATTTCAGGCTTAACTGGTTTACAGAATCAGCCGCAAATTTGCATAGGAGCAAATCAGTACTTGCGCGGCGCAAATCACACTTGTTCCCGCGCAAGTGCTTCTTGAATCTGGGCCAGTGTGTAGATGGCAGCAGCATGAGGAGACCACAGAGTGGCAAGATGACATAGTGTGGAGATGCCAGCAGCAACAGCAGCATCAGGAGACCATAGAGTGGCAAGGTGACATAGTTTGGAGATGGCAGCAGCAGCTGCATCAAGAGACCACAAAGTGACCTGATATCAGAGTGGGGCGGTGAGTGGCAATACCAGTACCTGCTGACAAAGTTGGGTGAAATAAGTAGCACTTGGCATCAGAGGTGTGGAATCATGTGAGTTGCAGCATCAGAGTAGTAGCTGAGTCAGGTAGCCAGAAGAAACCAGTCTATTTTAATGTGGCACTATGGATGATCTAGTCTGATGCATCAGGAATTGGTGGCTGGAAATCCTGGCTCATCCACGCCTGATTCACCTTGACATAGGTCAGTCTCTCCACATTTTGGGTGGACAGGCAAGTTCTCCTTGGGGTAACTATGGCTCACGCCGCACTAAAAACCCGCTCTGATGCCACTCTACTGGCCGGGCAGGACAGTTTTTCAAGGGCAAACTCTGCTAGTTGCGGCCACAAAGTCCAGCGGATATTCAATGTTGGGTGGCAGGGTGCTGTCCAAGTATGCCACCACCTGCTTGTTCAGGTCCTGTTCCAGGTCTACCTGCTGCTGGTGAGTAGTTTATTCGCTATGTGGGTGAAGAAAGCTACTCATCAGCGACTGTAGTCTCATGGTGCTGCTGATGGAGCTGGTACTACTCCTGCCACCCCACCCCTCCACAGCAGCCATGGCAGTGGAACGTGAGTGCAGAGGGCCCCCTTGGTCAGACCTGTGAGAGGATGGACGATGGCGCAGATAGGCAAAGGCCAACTGACTACATAGGATGTCTCTTTAGTAGTTCAGTTTGACCTGTTTGTGTAAAAAAGGCCCCCATTCTGGACCGGTAGCAAGGGTCCAACAAGGTGGAGAGCCACAAGTCATCCCTCTGCCGAATGGTGACAATTCGGCTGTCTCTACGCAAGCAAGTGAGCATGAATCATGCCATTTGTGCAAGTGACTCGGAGGGACTTCCTGCCTCCATCTCCACTGCAGACTGCCACGGTGTGTCCGGGTCCTTTGTCGCGTCTTCCTCATCACCCTGTAGCTCCTCTGGCTGCTCCTGCTCCTCCTCTCCTGTCAGCTGAGTAGAAAAACCCATTGCCTGTGCTCCAATGTCCTCCTCCCCCTCATCCTCCTCTTCTAGTTCAGCCCCCACAGGGCTCATGTAGCCGTGAGATCAAGGCGCCACGTCTCCTGTCAAGTGACCAGCCATTGTTACCAGCATCTGTTCCACGACATGAAGCATTTGAATGACAGAGTTCATTCCGTAGTCCTGGCGACTTACAAATAACATGGCCTCCTCAAAAGGTCTGAGCAAACGCCAGGTGTCACGCATGAGCTGCCACTGGCTGACATCGAAGTTACACAGTGGAGTACTCCTATCCGCTTGCATCATCAAGAAATCATTGCTGGCCTTTCTCTGTTCGTATAGTTGGTCCAACATATGGAGGGTGGAATTCCAACTGGTGGAAACGTTGCAAATCAGTCTACGTTAGGAGATGCCGTTCTGCCAGTGCAGCTCAAGGAGGTTGTGCTTTGCGGTGTACGAGTGGCTGAAGCTCATGCAAAGTTTCCTGCCCATTTTCAGGATGTCTTGGAGATGGGTGGAAGACTTCAGGAACTGCTTGACAACCAGATTTAACACGTGTGCCCTGCAGGGCACATGGCTCAGCCTTCCTTGACACAGTGCCGACACCATGTTCTTCCCATTGTCTGACAGAATGGTTCTGATTTTGAGTTGATGCTGAGAAAGCCAGGATTTGATTTATTGATGCATGACACGGAGCAGTTCCTCCCCTGTGTGACTCAGTTTGGCAAGGCAAACCAGGTGCAGAACAGCGTGAAACCGCCGAGCTCTGCACTTGTGGTATGCTGGAGGGGCGCTGTGAATTATCCCTGCAGTGGAGGCTGAGGACACAGTGGAGTATGAAGAGGAAGGCGGACATTGTTGCAGGACCAAGGGCGTGACAACGTGGAGGCGGAAGCGGCGTGACCTGGCCAAGTTGCTGCTGTGGCTGTGCAGGAATCACATTCACCCAGTGGGCTGTAAAGGACATTTACTGTCCCTGACCATAGTTACAACTCCACACGTCGGTGCTGCCATGCACATTGGCAGACACTGACAGGCTCAAGGACTAACCAACCTTCTGTTCGACATATTTGTGCAGGGTTGGTACTGCCTTTTTCGCAAAGAAATGACAACTTGGGACTCTCCACCTCGGCTCGGCACAAGCCATCAGTTCTCTGAAAGGTGCAGAGTCCACTACTTGGAAAGGGAGGGACTGCATCACCAGCAACTTGGCCAGCAGCACGTTCAGCTTCTGCGCAGGTGGATGCATGCACGCATACTGCTGTCTCTTGGCAATCGCTTCGGTGATCGATTGCTGACGGAATGACTGACGAGTAGTAGGAGCAGGAGCATCTGGACCAGCAGAAGATGGGAATGACAGACTGAGGTGGTGGAGCCTTGACTGGCTGAAACCGGGTGCATGCCACTGGGTGATGCAGCGGTAGCTGCAGAAGGCTGGACCACCACATCGGAGTCACGGTTATCCCAGGCCACTGCATGGCGACACTGCATATGTTGACGCAGGGCAGTAGTGCCAGCATTGGCACCCTGGCCACGCTTTACCTACTGCCCACATATTCTAGATATAGAAACGTTAACCTCCTCTGGCAGCTTAATAAAAAACTGCCACACCGCTGAGTAGGTGATTTTCCCCCCAACAGTCCACACTGACTGACTGCTACCGCCGCTGCCTCCGTGAACCCCTGCACCACTACTACAATGGAAGGTAGGCTGGTCTACCCCGGGCCCGTTTGGCTCCGACCTCCCACTGCTGCCACCCTGCTGACTCCCAGCAATACTACTACACAGCTGGCTCAGCCACTGCCTTACAGGCAAGCTGCCACCCTCTTCTCCTGATGATGATTAAGCCCCTTCTGCACCCGTCTCCCAAGTGCGATCGGCTTCATCATCATCAAGTAGTGTCTGCACGTCACTGATGTCCTCCTCAACAGTCTCTGGGTCAGGAGCCTGAGGGCTCGCAACACAAGCTCCTGCGCCACTCTGCTCATCACTACTGGCCCGCCTAGCGGAGGAAGCGGTGGATGTCTCCTCCAGATCTTAGCTGGCCAATAGCTGCTGATTGTCCTCTAGCAGCTCGTCGTCGCTGCATAGTGGAGCTGAGCCCACAGCATACAAAACTTCAGTGGCTGAGGGAACAGCAAAGGACAGAGGCAGGTTGAGGACAGGTGAGGGCCTGCTCCCGGGCCATGCAAACTAAGGGTTGTGTCTGATGAACCCACCAACTGTTGGCTGGGGGTGTCTGAGGTGACTTGGATGACGTGGATGACCGAGTTAACCAATCAAGAACTGGTCAAGACACGACCGCTAGATGACACCGGGAGCTCAGGCCTCTCGCTGCGACTCCTGCTGCCACGCACTCTCTGATGCAACCTCTGCTTGGGCCCGAAATATTCAGGCCTCTGCCACTCCTGTGTGCATGGCCTGGCACTTCTCTGCCTGACATACTTGTAGCTGAACTACACAAATTAAATGGAAATTAAAACACCCTAAAAGCGACTAATATATTTTTCTTTTTGTACTACAATAGTCCACTACACGCTTTCACCACAATGAACTACAGAAATGCACTGAGAATATATTTTTCTAGGAGTACTGAAATACGCCCCTATACGATTTGACCAGAAAAAACAGCAGAAGTGAAATGTGCATATAATTTTCTTTTTTACTGTAATACGCCCCTATACGTTTTAAACAGAAATAACTGCAGTGCGTATATAGTTTTCTTGTTGGAATGAAATAGGCCACTATACGCTTTCACTAGAAAACAAAGAGGGAAGTGCGTTTATATTTTTCTTCTAGTTTTCAAATATACCCCTATACGCTTTCACCAGAAATAACTATAGAAGTGAGATGCATATATATTTTTCTTGTTGGACTGAAATACTCCCCTATACGCTTTCACCAGAAATAACTACAACAGTGCAGTTTGCATATAGTTTTCTCTTTTTACTGTAATACACCCCTATATTGTCACGCCCATGTTTATGGTCGTGACTCCTTGACCCGCATGCAGTTGCCCGCGGTCTGCTCTTGTTGTTTAACCACTGGTGAGTGCTGTTACTATGTTGCCTCACGTGTGGTTGCCGCTGGCAACATTATAGTATTGGCAGTAAAGCGGCCTGAGCTGTGGCTAGGCAGCTTGCTGTCAAGTGCATGCGGTTGCACCTGGCAACATGTGTTTATATGTGTGCACTTTCCCTGTCTGGTGTGCATGGGGTTTATTGTGTGTGTATTCCCCTTTAAGTGGCATCACTACCCTGTCTTGTGTTGAAAGAGTTAATTCCCTTTACAGTGTGTGTCTGTGTGGGTGTGGCTACTTGGGTTATTTAGCCTCTGCTGGAGGCCTGTAGCTGAGGGGTACTTCAGCCATATGCTGGAGTCATCCTCCTGGTATTATACCATCTTCCAGTGAGGGCCACCCTTGTGGTCATAAAACCAATGTATGATGTTAAGTTGATGTGTTATCCTTTCTATGTTTATTACAGCTATGGATGTCCTGGTTACCTGTGTGTTTTGTGGTGTGCTGTCTCCTTAGTGTTTGTGTAGACAGCAGTACTGGTGCATGGGTTCCAGTCAGCAAGGCTGTGGCAGGTAGGTTTGGAACTAGTGTTGTTCACCTGCCATATCCATATGTCTGTATTTGTTCCCCCTTCCTTGCAGCTTGGCCAGTGAGACTCCTGTTCATCCGTGTCCTGGAGGAACAGGTCGTCTTACCCTGCTCCTAAGTCCAGGGATTTCCTTAGGGCTAATAGGGACCCTATGTTCCGGAGTATGAGCCCTCCTACCTTCTGGGTTGGCTCATACGGATAGGAGTCAGGGTCAGCATTAGGGACGCGATAGGAGGTGACCTGCTCCCTGATCCTGTGGTCCTGGCCTAGCAGCAACCATCCATCCGCTAACATCGCACGGCTGAGAGTTTCCCCCACTCTCAGCTGTGACATATATGTTTTCACCAGAAATAACTGCAACAGTGCAGTGCGTATATATTATTCTTGTTTTACTTTAATACGCCCCTATAAGATTTAAACAGAAATAACTGCAACAGTGCAGTGCGTATATATTTTTCTTGTTGGACTGAAATAGGCCTGTATATGCTTTGACTAGAAAACAATCAGAGTGAAGTGCATATACACATGACGTACCGGTAAATCAGGAATCCAGATTTCCACAGTGGGCTACACTGAATATGACTTTTTTTTGTCATTTTTTCAGTGACCCACTGGTAAATCTGATGGTGGAGCAGACAAACCTGTACGTCCAACAGTTCATTGCTCAACACCCGGGCTCCTTTTTGGCCAGGCCCGGTGGCTGGACCCCGGTCAGTGCAGCCGACATGAGGACTTTTTGGGGCCTCGTGCTGCATATGGGCCTGGTCAAGAAACCCAGTGTCAGGCTGTACTGGAGTGGGGACGTCCTCTACCAGACCCCACTTTACAGTACGGCCATGACACGCTCCCGGTTTGAGGCCATCCGGAAATGTCTGCATTATTCAGATAATGCAGCATGTCCCCCCCGAGGTGATCCTGCCAATGACCGTCTGTATAAGATACGGCCGGTCATCGATCACTTCGGGGCCAAATTCATGGAGGCCTATGTACCTGGAAGGGAAGTCGCAGTTGATGAGTCTCTCATTGCGTTCAAGGGGAGACTCATTTTCCGCCAGTATGTGCCCTCCAAGCGGGCGAGGTATGGCGTGAAGCTATACAAAATTTGTGAGAGTACCTCATGGTACACTTACAAGTTTCGTGTAGACGAGGGGCGAGATTCCCGGATTCAACCCCCAGAATGTCCCCCCACTCTGGGTGTTACCGGGAAACTTGTGTGGGACCTTATGTACCCACTGCTAGATAAGGGTTACCACCTTTACGTAGATAACTTTTATACTAGTATCCCCTTGTTCCAGTCCCTTGAAGAGCAGATCCACGTCCGCTTGTAGGACCGTGCGGAAAAATCAACGCGGCCTCCCTGCCCTCCCCCGCCAGGTACCTATCCCCAGGGGTGAGACCCATGCCCTTACCACTGGAAACCTGTTGCTGGTCAGGTATAAGGACAAGAGGGATGTCCTTGTACTGTCCACAATTCATGGTAACGGCATCACCCCTGTCCCTGTGCGAGGTACCGCGGCAACGGTCCTCAAGCCCGATTGTATCGTCGACCACAATCGGTTTATGGGAGGAGTTGATCTCTCTGATCAAGTCCTCAAGCCATATAATGCCATGCACAAAACCCGGGCATGGTACAAAAAAGTTGCGGTCTACTTGGTACAGGTTGCCATGTTCAACTCTTTTGTGCTGTCCCGGAGCGCTGGCAACACAGGGACATTCCTTCAGTTCTATGAGGCAGTCCTCAAAGCCCTGATCTTTTCGGACCGGGAAAGAGCAGGCCGGAGTACCTCGGGAACTGTAGGCGCCCGGATCGTCCCTGGCCAACAAGGGACGAACCCAAAAAAGGTGCACAGTGTGTCACAGGAGGGGGATACGGAAGGACACCACTACTCAATGTGACACGTGCCCAGATCATCCGGGCCTCTGCATTATTGGTTGCTTCAGGGAGTACCACACTTCAATGGAGTACTAAATTTATATCCCAATTTAGCACTGACATCGGATAAAAAAACTGGTTCTCAGACTTGAGACACCCCAAGAAAATTGTCAAAACTAAAATAATTTATTAAAAGTATACAAATTAGGTATCTCAGCGTCTGTAAGAATCTCCTCTATAAAAATACCCCATGACCCAACCCCCAAGATTAACACGGTCCCAAAAAAAAAAAAGTGCAAAAAATTATATATTTTTGTCACCTTACATAACAAAAAGTTTAATAGCAAGCGATCAAAAAGTCATATAGCCCCCAAAATAGTGCCAATAAAACCGTCCTCTCATCCCACAAAAAATGAGCCCCCACATAAGATAATCGGCTAAAAAAATAAAATAAAAATGACTCTTAGACTTTAGAGATACAAAAAAAAGTTTTTTGTATTAAAAAGGATAATATAGTCTAAAACCTAAATAATTGTAAAAAAAGTAGACTTATTAGGTATCTCCGTGTCCGTAAGAATCTCCTCTATAAAAATACCCCATGACCTAACCCCCCATATTAACACGGTCAAAAAAAAACAAAAAACGCTATTTTTGGCACTTTTCCATTTTAATCCGTGTTTTTCCGGTAACAAAACAAGGGTTAACAACCAAACAAAAGTTAATATTTATTACCCTGATACTGCAGTTTACAGAAACGCCACATTTGTGGTCGTAAACTGCTGTATCAGTAAAAGGGAGGCCTTGTCCCTTTTGAATCCCCCCTGATGCCCCCCTAGAGTAAAAACTCCCTAAAAGTGACCCCATCTAAGAAACTACACCCCTCAAGGTATTCAAAACTGATTTTACATACGTCGTTAACCCTTTAGGTGTTGCACAAGAGTTATTGGCAAATGGGGATAAAATTTGAGAATTTCATTTTTTCTGAAAAATTTCAAGATTTGCTTCTAAACTTCTAAGCCTTTTAACATCCCCAAAAAATAAAATATCATTCCCAAAATGATCCAAACATGAAATAGACATATGGGGAATGTAGTCATCACAATTTTTGGGGGTATTACTATGTATTACAGAAGTAGAGAAACTTTGAAATTTTCTAATTTTTGGTAAATTTGGTATTTGGTATTTTTTTATGCAAAAAAATTTACTTTTTTGACCCAATTTTAGCAGTGTCATGAAGTACAATATGTGACGAAAAAACAATCTCAGAACGGCCTGGGAAAGTAAAAGCGTTTTGAAGTTATCAGCACTTAAAGTGACACTGGTCAGATTGGAAAAAAATGGCCTGTTCCTTAAGGTGAAATAAGGCTGTGTCCCTAAGGGGTTAAATAACATAAAATATGTAAAAATAAAAAATAATAATCTTGATCTAGGAGGACGCGGTCCATATGGAGTAGAAGGTTGAGGAAGCGGTGGATGTGGCGGTGTAGGTGGAAGCGGCGGTGAAGGAGGTAGCCTACACTGCTTTTTGCTTTTAAATTATTATTATTTTTTTTAAATTAGGGTACACCACCAAACATTGGGAAATATAACCTGTGATAACCGCCTCCAGTCGTGCTAAACACACGTTCAGACAATACACTGGCTGCAGAGCAGGCCATCACCTCCAAGGCGTAAAGGGCAAGCTCAGGCCATGTGCCCAATTTGGAGACTCAGAAGTTAAAGGGGGCAGACCCGTCATTCAGTACGTGTAAGCTTGTGCACACATACTGCTCCACCATGTTGCTGAAATGCTGCCTCCTGCTAAGACATTCCATATTAGCTGGTGATGCTGGTTGTTTTGGAGGGCTAACAATGCTTTTCCACATTTCGGCCATGCTAACCCTACCTTCTGAGGTGCTGGCGGTGACCAAGCTGCATTGGCGACCTCTTCCTCCTCCTCTGCCTTCGCCTTGTGCTTCCATTGTGCACCCGCTGTCAGGTGGGAATGCCACCAGCAGTGCGTCTACCAATGTGCCCTTGTACTCGCGCATCTTAAGATCACGATCCAGTGAGGGAATTGAGGACGGTACGTTGTCCTTGTAACGGGGATCCAGCAGCGTGGCCACCCAGTAAACAGCACAAGTTAGAATGTGGGCAACTCGGCGGTCGTTGCGGAGACACTGCAGCATGTAATCGCTCATGTGTGCCAGGCTGCCCAGAGGAAACGAAAAGCTGTCCTCTGTGGGAGGTGTATCGTCTGTGTCCTCTGTATCCCCCCAATGATGGCCATGAGCTGGTCTGGGTGCCACCCTGCTGTGAACATGGTTCCTCCTCCTCCATCTCCTCCTCCTCATCCTCCATCTCATCATCCTCCAGAACTGCACCCTGGCTGGACAATTGTGTACCTGGCGTGAGTTTGTGAGTGCAGGAACCCACCATTGGAGCCACTTGTGAATGACTGGCCGGAAACCCTAGGAAATGATCCCTCTTCCTCCTCCTGTGCCACATTATCTTCCATTATCGCCAGCAGCATTTTTTCAAGGAGGCTTAGAAGTGGGATAGTAACGATGAGAACGGCGTTATCGGCACTGGCCATGTTGGTGGAGTACTCTAAACAGCACAACAAGAAAAACAGGTCTCGCATGGAGGCCCAGTCATTGGTGGTGTAGTGGTGCTGTTCCGCAGAGTGACTCACCCGTGCCTGCTGCAGCTGAAACTCCACTATCGCCTGCTGCTGCTCGCACAGTCTGGCCAGCATGTGCAAGGTGGAGTTCCACCTTGTGGGCACGTCGCATATGAGGCGGTCAGCGGGAAGGCCAAAGTTACGCTGCAGTGCTGACAGGCGAGCAGCAGCATTGTGAGAACGCCAAAAGCGGGCACAGACGGTCTGCACTTTATGCAGCAACTCTGACATATCGGGTTAATTTTGAAGGAATCTCTGCACCACCAAATTCAGCACATGCGCCAGGCAAGGGATGTGCATCAAACCGGCTAGCCCCAGGGTTCCCACGAGATTTCGCCCATTATCGCACACCAGTAGGCCAGGTTTGAGGCTCACTGGCACCAACCACTCATCGGTCTGTTGTTCAAGGCCCGGCCACAGCTCCTGCGCGGTGTGGGGTTTGTCACCCAAACAGATACGTTTTTAAACTGCCTGCTGTCTTTTACCCCTGGCCATGCTGAAGTTGGTGGTGAAGGTGTCACGCTAACTGGATGATGAGCTGGTAGAGGATGAGGAAGCGGAGTCGGAGGAAGCAACAGGAGGCAAACTGAAGCCCCCTGCAATCCTCGGTGGTGGAAGGACATGAGCCAAACTGCTATCCGCCTCAGGCCCAGCCGCCACTGCATTTTTACCCAGTGTGCTGTTATGGAGATATAACGTCCATGCTAACTGGTCCACGTATCCGTAGTTAGGTGTCCCTTGGCACAGATGGCGTTGCGCAGTGCACACCTGATTTTGTCCCCTACTTGGTTGTGCAGGGAAGGGATGGCAGGCCTGGAAAAGTAGTGGCAGCTGGGCACGACGTACTGTGGGACAGCCACCGCCATAAGACTTTTAAAACTCTCTGTCTCCACCAGACGGAATGACAGCATTTCAAAGGCCAGTAATTTAGAAATGCTGGCATTCAGGGCCAGGGATCACGGGTGGGTAGGGGGTACTTCCTCTTCCCCTCCAGTGTTTGGGAGATGGAGAGCTGAACGCTTCCGTGGGACATTGTAGAGATGCTTGGTGACCCAGATGGTGGTGTTGCTGGCTGATCCTCTGTTTGCGGGGTGGCAGGTGGCACTGTCACTCCAGAGGTGGATAAAGAAGCCGAGGCTGCAGCAGAAGAGGAAGCAGGAGGAGCTAGAGACCTTTCTTGGTTTTTGAGGTGTCTACTCCACTGCAGCTCGTGCTTTGCACTTAGATGCCTGGTCATGCAAGTTGTGCTCAGGTTGAGAATGTTTATGCCTCGCTTCAGGCTCTGATTGCACAGCATGCAAACCACTCGTGTCTTGTTGTCAGCACATTGTCTGAAGAACTGCCACGCCAGGGAACTCCTTGGAGCTGGCTTTGGGGTGCTCGGTCCCTTGCTGCGGTGGGCAGTAGCAGGCGTACTGTCTAGTGTACAGCCACTCCGCTTTTGCACCCTGCTCCCTCTTCTGCTGTGCTGGTGGCTCTGTGCGACTACCTCCTCTTTCTCCGAAGTACACAGGTCACTCGCATGACCTTGATTCCTTGGGGGTTGAGGACCTCATCGTCCTCCACATCATCTTCCACCCAGTCTTCACCCCTGCACTCCTTGTCGGTCTGCACACTTTCGAAAGCCACAGCAGTTGGAACCTGTGTTTCGTCATCATCCGAGATGTGCTGCGTTGTTCCTCCCATGTACTCATCTTGAAACATAAGTGGTTGAGCATTGGTGCACTCAATCTCTTCCACTTCAGGGGCAGGACTAGGTGGATGGACCTGGAAAACCCTGCTAACAGAATCATCAACAAGCAGAAGAGACTGCTGCTTGACTTGGGGCTCAGACTGCTTGGCTGATTTGCAAGGGGGTGAGGTGAAAGACTGATGGACATCGGCTGCAGGTGCCAACTCTGATCTTTCAGCAGGAGACTGGGTGGGAGACAATGTGAAGGAACTGGAGGCACTGTCAGCAACCCAGCACTGTCAGCCTGTACTTGTTCTGGCCTCACCATTCGTAGAGCCGCATTAGGCACGACCAAATACCGCTGAAGGTTCTGTCACCTACTCGCACCTGAGGAAGATGTTTCACTGGTGCATGTAGCTGGCACAGATCGACCACGTCCTCTCCCTGCAACAGGAGCTCCACCAGCAGCACCACGACCGGGGCCACGTCCCTTATTTTACGCTTTCCTCATATTTCAGACATTTAGAATCTTGCCAAAAATGTATGTTTTTTTAATAGCAGAATAGAACAACAGTATCTAAAGGGTGTATCTCACAATGACATATGCAGCAAAGGCTGCAAAATTAAGTTTTTTTGCCCTAAATGTGTATTTTTTGTAATACCAGAATATGACAGCAGTATATAACACTTGAATTTAACACGTACAGATGCAGACAAGGCCGCAAATTAATCATTTTGCCCAAAAATGGTGTTTTTTAAAACCCAGAAAATTATAGCTGTATTTCTAGCTTAAATTGCACACTGACTAATGTGGTAGAGGCCCCAGATGGAGGGTATTGCCAAAAATTTGTGTTTTTTTAAAGCCAGAAAATTATTTAAGTATTTCAAGCTTGTTTTTAACAATCACAGATGCAGCAAAGGCTGCAATATTAAGTATTTTGCCCAAAATGTGTGTTTTTTGAATAACAGAATATGACCGCAGTATAAAACGCTTGAATTTCTTACGCACAGATGCAGCAAGTGCTGTAAAATTGTGTATTTTGCCCAATAAAGGATGTTTTTTAAAACCCAGAAAATTATAGCTGTATTTCTAGCTTAAATTGCACACTGACTAATGTGGTAGAAGCCCCAGATTAGGGGTATTGCAAAAAATGGGTGTTTTTTAAAACCCCAAAAATTTAAGTATTTAAAGCTTGTTTTAACAATAACAGATGCAGCAAAGGCTGCAGTATTAAGTACTTTTCCCAAAAAGGGTGTTTTTTAAATAACAGAATATGACAGCAGTATATAACGCTTGAATTTCACATGTACAGATGCAGACAAGGCCGTAAATTAAGTATTTTGCCCAAAATGGGTGTTTTTTAAAACCCAGAAAATTATAGCTGTATTTCTAGCTTAAATTGAACAATGAATAATGCGGCAGAGGCCCAAGATGGAGGGTATTGCTTAAAATTGGTGTTTTTTCAAAGCCAGAAAATTATTGAGGTATTTCAAGTTTGTTTTAACAATAACAGATGCAGCAAAGACTGCAATATTAAGTACTTTTCCCAAAATGGGTGTTTTTTTTCTAACAGAATATGACAGCAGTATATAACGCTTGAATTTCACACGTACAGATGCAGCAAGGGCTGTAAAATTCAGTATTTTGCCCAAAAAGGGTGTTTTTTAAAACCCAGAAAATTATAGCTGTATTTCTAGCTTAAATTGCACACTGACTAATGCTGCAAAGGCACCAGATGTAGGATACTGCCAAAAATGTTTTTGTTTTTTTTAACCTAGATTACCACCGCCCACCTAACTAACAGACGGATAACAGTTATTTTTCTCTGTCACTGGGCTCAGGGCAGGGTAAAAAGATTGTGCACTGCACCTACACAACTAAATCTATGTAGATCGCTGAGCTCAATTGCAGTTCTGATTAAAGTTTGTTTCCTATTCTCTTCCTCACAGCAGCAGCATCCTCTCCCTAAACTACAAACCGGATTCCAAAAAAGTTGGGACACTAAACAAATTGTGAATAAAAACTGAATGCAATGATGTGGAGATGGCAAATGTCAATATTTTATTTGTAATAGAATGTAGATGACAGATCAAACGTTTAATCCGAGTAAATGTATCATTTTAAAGGAAAAATACGTTGATTCCAATTTTCACGGTGTAAACAAATCCCAAAAAAGTTGGGACAAGTAGCAATAAGAGGCTGTAAAAAGTAAATTTGAGCATAACGAAGAGCTGGAAGACCAATTAACACTAATTTGGTCAATTGGCAACATGATTGGGTATAAAAAGAGCTTCTCAGAGTGGCAGTGTCTCTCAGAAGCCAAGATGGGTAGAGGATCACCAATTCCCACATAGTTGCGCAGAAAGATAGTGGAGCAATATCAGAAAGGTGTTACCCAGCGAAAAATTGCAAAGACTTTGCATCTATCATCATCAACTGTGCATAACATCATCCAAAGATTCAGAGAATCTGGAACAATCTCTGTGCGTAAGGGTCAAGGCCGTAAAACCATACTGGATGCCCGTGATCTCCAGGCCCTTAAACGACACTGCACCACAAACAGGAATGCTACTGTAAAGGAAATCACGGAATGGGCTCAGGAATACTTCCAGAAACCATTGTCAGTGAACACAATCCACCGTGCCATCCGCCGTTGCCAGCTGAAACTCTACAGTGCAAAGAAGAAGCCATTTCTAAGCAAGATCCACAAGCTCAGGCGTTTTCACTGGGCCAGGGATCATTTAAAATGGAGTGTGGCAAAATGGAAGACTGTTCTGTGGTCAGACGAGTCACGATTCAAAGTTCTTTTTGGAAATCTGGGACGCCATGTCATCCGGACCAAAGAGGACAAGGACAACCCAAGTTGTTATCAACGCTCAGTTCAGAAGCCTGCATCTCTGATGGTATGGGGTTGCATGAGTGCGTGTGGCATGGGCAGCTTGCATGTCTGGAAGGGCACCATCAATGCAGAAAAATATATTCAGGTTCTAGAACAACATATGCTCCCATCCAGACGTCATCTCTTTCAGGGAAGACCCTGCATTTTTCAACAAGATAATGCCAGACCACATTCTGCATCAATCACAACATCATGGCTGCGTGGGAGAAGGATCCGGGTACTGAAATGGCCAGTCTGCAGTCCAGATCTTTCACCTATAGAGAACATTTGGCGCATCATAAAGAGGAAGGTGCAACAAAGAAGGCCCAAGACGATTGAACAGTTAGAGGCCTGTATTAGACAAGAATGGGAGAGTATTCATATTTCTAAACTTGAGAAACTGGTCTCCTCGGTCCCCAGACGTCTGTTGAGTGTTGTAAGAAAAAGGGGAGATGCCACACAGTGGTGAAAATGGCCTTGTCCCAACTTTTTGGGGATTTGTTGACACCATGAAATTCTGATTCAACATATTTTTCCCTTAAAATGGTACATTTTCTCAGTTTAAACTTTTGTTCCGTGATTTATGTTCTATTCTGAATAAAATATTAGAAGTTGGCTCCTCCACATCATTGCATTCAGTTTTTATTCACGATTTGTATAGTGTCCCAACTTTTTTGGAATCCGGTTTGTAGTAACAGCAGAGTGACGTGCCGCGCTATGCGACTCCAGCTTATATAGAGGCAGGGTCACATGCTGCACTGGCCAATCACAGCCATGCCATTAGTAGGCATGGCTGTCATGGTTTCTAAGGGCACAAAGTTAAACGCTTGTTAATTGGCTGTTCTGCAGCCTTTCAAAAAGCACCAAGAAATCGCCGAACACCAAACCCGAACCCAAACTTTTACTAAAATATTCAGGTTCGGGTCCAGGGTCCAAAAATCCTAAAGTTCCGTATGTATCCGAACTTTACAGTTCGGGTTCGCTCAACCTACAGTTATATGCTTTCACCCAAAAAACGTAGAGTGAAATGCGTATATTTTTTTCTCTTGTAGTACGCCCTTACACAATTTCACCAGTAATAACTGCAACAGTGCAGTGAGTATATATTTTTCTTGTTGGACTGAAATTGGCCACTATACGCTTTGACTAGAAAACATTCAAGAGTGAAGTACGTATATATTTTTGTTGCTGGACTGAAATGCGCCGCTAAATGCTTTCACCAGAAATAACTGCAACAGTGCAGTGCGTATATATTTTTCTTTTTTTTACTGTAATACGCACTATATGCTTTCACCAGAAGTAACTGCCGCAGTGCAGTACGTAATTATTTTTCTTTTTTTACTGTAATATGCACCTATACGCTTTCACCAAAAATAACTGCAACAGTAAAGTGCGTATACATTTTTCTTGTAGTACTGAAAAACGCCCCTATACACATTATTAAATAACTGCAACAGTGCAGTGCGTATATATTTTTCTTTTTTTACTGTAATACGCCCTATATGCTTTCACCAGAAATAACTGCAACAGTGCAGTGCATATATTTTTTTCTTTTTTTACTGTAATAAGCCCTTATACGCTTTAAACAGAAATAACTGCAACAGTGCAGTGCAAATATATTTTTCTTTTTTTACTGTAATACACCCTTATATGCTTTAACCACCTCAGCCCCCATGGCTTAAACACCCTGAAAGACCAGGCCACTTTTTACACTTCTGACCTACACTACTTTCATTGTTTATTGCTCGGTCATGCAACTTACCACCCAAATGAATTTTACCTCCTTTTCTTCTCACTAATAGAGCTTTCATTTGGTGGTATTTCATTGCTGCTGACATTTTTACTTTTTTTGTTATTAATCGAAATTTAACGATTTTTTTGCAAAAAAAATGACATTTTTCACTTTCAGTTGTAAAATTTTGCAAAAAAAAACGAGATCCATATATAAATTTTGCTCTAAATTTATTGTTCTACATGTCTTTGATAAAAAAATGGTTTGGGTAAAAGTTATAGCGTTTACAAACTATGGTACAAAAATGTGAATTTCCGCTTTTTGAAGCAGCTCTGACTTTCTGAGCACCTGTCATGTTTCCTGAGGTTCTACAATGGCCAGACAGTACAAACACCCCACAAATGACCCCATTTCGGAAAGTAGACACCCTAAGGTATTCGCTGATGGGCATAGTGAGTTCATAGAACTTTTTATTTTTTGTCACAAGTTAGCGGAAAATTATGATTTTTTTTTATTTTTTTCTTACAAAGTCTTATATTCCTTACAAAGTCTTATATTCCCACCTAGGCTGCAAAAAAGTGTCACACATGTGGTATCTCCGTATTCAGGAGAAGTTGGGGAATGTGTTTTGGGGTGTCATTTTACATATACCCATGCTGGGTGAGAGAAATATCTTGGCAAAAGACAACTTTGTATAAAAAAATGGTAAAAGTTGTCTTTTGCCAAGATATTTCTCTCACCCAGCATGGGTATATGTAAAATGACAACCCAAAACACATTCCCCAACTTCTCCTGAATACGGAGATACCAGATGTGTGACACTTTTTTGCAGCCTAGGTGGGCAAAGGGGCCCATATTCCAAAGAGCACCTTTTGGATTTCACTGGTCATTTTTTACAGAATTTGATTTCAAACTCCTTATCACACATTTCGGCCCCTAGAATGCCAGGGCAGTATAACTACCCCACAAGTGACCCCATTTTGGAAAGAAGACACCCCAAGGTATTCGCTGATGGGCATAGTGAGTTCATGGAAGTTTTTATTTTTTGTCACAAGTTAGTGGAATATGAGACTTTGTAAGAAAAAAAAAATATAATAAAATCATAATTTTCCACTAACTTGTGACAAAAAATAAAAAATTCTAGGAACTCGCCATGCCCCTCACGGAATACCTTGGGGTGTCTTCTTTCCAAAATGGGGTCACTTGTGGGGTAGTTATACTGCCCTGGCATTTTCCAGGGGCCCTAATGTGTGGTAAGTAGGTAAATGACCTGTGAAATCCTAAAGGTGCTCTTTGGAATGTGGGCCCCTTTGCCCACCTAGGCTGCAAAAAAGTGTCACACATGTGGTATCTCCGTACTCAGGAGAAGTTGGGGAATGTGTTTTGGGGTGTAATTTTACATATACCCATGCTGGGTGAGAGAAATATCTTGGCAAAAGACAACTTTTCCCATTTTTTTATACAAAGTTGTCATTTGCCAAGATATTTCTCTCACCCAGCATGGGTATATGTAAAATAACACCCCAAAACACATTCCCCAACTTCTCCTGAATACGGAGATACCAGATGTGTGACACTTTTTTGCAGCCTAGGTGGGCAAAGGGGCCCATATTCCAAAGAGCACCTTTCGGATTTCACTGGTCATTTTTTACAGAATTTGATTTCAAACTCCTTACCACACATTAGGGCCCCTAGAATGCCAGGGCAGTATAACTACCCCACAAGTGACCCCATTTTGGAAAGAAGACACCCCAAGGTATTCGCTGATGGGCATAGTGAGTTCATGGAAGTTTTTATTTTTTGTCACAAGTCACGGCGATACCAGATGTGTGACACTTTTTTGCAGCCTAGATGCGCAAAGGTGCCCAAATTCCTTTTAGGAGGGCATTTTTAGACATTTGGATACCAGACTTCTTCTCACGCTTTGGGGCCCCTAGAATGCCAGGGCAGTATAAATACCCCACATGTGACCCCATTTTGGAAAGAAGACACCCCAAGGTATTCAATGAGGGGCATGGCGAGTTCATAGAAATTTTTTTTTTTTGCCACAGGTTAGCGGAAATTGATATTTTTTATTTTTTTCTCACAAAGTCTCCATTTCCGCTAACTTGGGACAAAAATTTCAATCTTTCATGGACTCAATATGCCCCTCACGGAATACCTTGGGGTGTCTTCTTTCCGAAATGGGGTCACATGTGGGGTATTTATACTGCCCTGGCATTCTAGGGGCCCTAAAGCGTGAGAAGAAGTCTGTAATATAAATGTCAAAATTTTTTACGCATTTGGATTCCGTGAGGGGTATGGTGAGTTCATGTGAGATTTTATTTTTTGACACAAGTTAGTGGAATATGAGACTTTGTAAGAAAAAAAAAAAAAAATTCCGCTAACTTGGGCCAAAAAAATGTCTGAATGGAGCCTTACAGGGGGGTGATCAATGACAGGGGGGTGATCAATGACAGGGGGGTGATCAGAGAGTCTATATGGGGTGATCACCCCCCTGTCATTGATCACCCCCCTGTAAGGCTCCATTCAGATGTCCGTATGTGTTTTGCGGATCCGATCCATGTATCCGTGGATCCGTAAAAATCATACGGACATCTGAATGGAGCTTTACAGGGGGTGATCAATGACAGGGGGGTAATCAATGACAGGGGGGTGATCAGGGAGTCTATATGGGGTGATCACCCCCCCTGGAAGGCTCCAGGGAGACGCCTGTATGTGTTTTTCGGATCCGATCCATCTATCAGTGGATCCGGAAAAATCATGCGGACATCTGAATGGAGCTTTACAGGGGGGTGATCAATGACAGGGGGGTAATCAATGACAGGGGGGTGATCAGGGAGTCTATATGGGGTGATCACCACAGTCATTGATCACGCCCCTGTAAGGCTCCATTCAGACGTCCGTATGCGTTTTGCGGATCCGATCCATCTATCAGTGGATCCGTAAAAATCATGCGGACATCTGAATGGAGCTTTACAGGGGGGTGATCAATGACAGGGGTGTAATCAATGACAGGGGGGTGATCAGGGAGTCTATATGGGGTGATCAGGGGTGATCAAGGGTGATCAAGGGTGAATAAGGGGTTAATAAGTGACAGGGGGGGTGTAGTGTAGTGGTGCTTGGTGCAACATATTACTGAGCTACCTGTGTCCTCTGGTGGTCGATCCAAACAAAGGGGACCACCAGAGGACCAGGTAGCAGGTATATTAGACGCTGTTATCAAAACAGCGTCTAATATACCTGTTAGGGGTTAAAAAAAACACATCTCCAGCCTGCCAGCGAACGATCGCCGCTGGCAGGCTGGAGATCCACTCTCTTACCTTCCGTTCCTGTGAGCGCGCGCGCCTGTGTGCGCGCGTTCACAGGAAATCTCGGCTCGCGCGAGATGACGCATATATGCGTGACTCTGCGCAGGGCTGCCGCCTCCGGAACGCGAATCTGCGTTAGGCGGTCCGGAGGCGGTTAAACAGAAATAACTGCAACAGTGCAGTGCGTATATATTTTTCTTGTTGGACTGAAATAGGCCTGTATCTGCTTTGACTAGAAAACAATCAAAGAGTAAAGTGCGTATATATTTTTCTTGTAGTTTTGTAATACGCTCCTATATGCTTTCACTAAAAATAACTGAAATAGGAAACTATATGCATTGACTAGAAAACAATCAAAGATTGAAGTGTGTATATATTTTTCTTAAAGTTCTAAAAAGAGGCCCCTATACACTTTCACCAGAAATAACTGCAACAGTGCAGTGCATATATTTTTATTTTTTTAATAAGGTACGCCCCTATGCGCTTTTACCAGAAATAACTGCAGAAGTGAAATATGTATATATTTTTCAAGTTGGAATGAAATACACCCATTTACTCTTTTACCAGAAATAAGTGCAACAGTGTAGTGCGTATACATTTTTTTGTTGGACTGAAATAAGCCGCTATATGCTTTGACTAGAAAAAAATCAAAGAGTGAAGTGCGTATAAAATTTTCTTGTAGTTCTGAAATACGCCCCTATACGCTTTCAACAGAAATAACTACAACAGTGCAGTGTGTATATATTTTTCTTTTTTAATAAAGTAGTCCCCTACACGCTTTCAACAGAAATAACTGCAAAAGTGAAATGCGTATATATTTTTTTCTTGTTGTACTGAAATACTCCCCTATATGCTTTTACCCGAAATAACTGCAACAGTGCAGTGCGTATATACTTTTCTTATTGGACTGAAATAGGCCACTATACTCTTTGACTAAAAAACAATCTAAGAGTGAAGTGTGTATATATTTTTCTTGTAGTATTGAATTACGCCCCTATACGCTTTCACCAGAAATGTCTGCAACAGTGCAGTGCGTATATATTTTTATTTTTTTAATGAACTACACCCCTATACGCTTTTAACAGAAATAACTGCAGTAATAAAATGCGTATATATTTTTCTAGATGGACTGAAATAAGCCCCTATACACTTTCACCAGAAATAACCGCAAAAGTGCAGTGCGTATATATTTTGCTTGTTTTACTGTAATATGCACCTATACGCTTTAAACATAAATCACTGCAACAGTGCAGTGCGTATATATTTTTCTTTTTGGACTGAAATAGGCCACTATATGCTTTGACTAGAATAAAATCAAAGAGTGAAGTGCGTATATATTTTTCTTAAAGTTCTGAAATAAGCCCCTATACGCTTTCATCAGAAATAACTGCAACAGTGCAGTGCGTATATATTTTTCTTTTTTTAATGAACTACGACCCTATACGCTTTAAAAAAAAAAACAGCAGAAATGAAATGCGTATATATTTTTCTAGATAGACTGAAATACGCACCTATATGCTTTCACCAGAAATAACTGCAACAGTGCAGTGCAAGTATATTTTTCTTTCTTTACTGTAATACGCCCCTATAATCTTTAAACAGAAATAACTGCAACAGTGCAGTGCGTATATATTTTTCTTGTTGGACTGAAATAGGCCACTATATGCTTTGACTAGAAAACAATCAAAGAGTGAAGTGCGTATATAATTTTCTTGTAGTTCTGAAATACGCCCCTATATGCTTTCACCAGAAATAACTGCAACAGTGCAGTGCATATATATTTTTCTTGTTGGACTGAAATAGGCCACTATATGCTTTGACTAGAATACTTTCTAAGAGTGAAGTGTGTATATATTTTTCTTGTAGTTTTGAAATAAGCCCCTATAAGCTTTCACCAGAAATATCTCCAACAGTGCAGTGCGTATATATTTTTCTTTTTTTAATGAACCACGCCCCTATACGCTTTTAACAGAAATAACTGCAGAAATGAAATGCGTATATATTTTTCTGGATGGACTGAAATAAGCCCCTATACACTTTCACCAGAAATAACCGCAACAGTGCAGTGCATATATATTTTGCTTGTTTTACTGTAATATGCACCTATACGCTTTAAACAGAAATCACTGCAACAGTGCAGCGCGTACATATCTTTCTTATTAGACTGAAATAGGCCACTATACGCTTTGCTCTAGAATACAATCTAAGAGTGAAGTGTGTATATATTTTTCTTGTAGTTTTGAAATACGCCCCTATATGCTTTCACCAGAAATATCTGCAACAGTGCAGTGCGTATATATTTTTCTTTTTTTAATGAACTACGCCCCTATACGCTTTTAACAGAAATAACAGCAGAAATCTAATGCGTTTATATTTTTCTAGATGGACTGAAATAAGCACCTACGGTATACGCTTTCATCAAAAATAATTGCAACAGTACAGTGTGTATATATTTTGCTTGTTTTACTGTAATATGCACCTATACGCTTTTACCAGCCCCTATACGCTTTTAACAGAAATAACAGCAAAAATTTAATGTGTATATATTTTTCTAGATGGACTGAAATACGCATCTATATGCTTTTTAACAGAAATAACTGCAACAGTGCAGTGCGTATATATTTTTCTTGTTGGACTGAAATAGGCCACTATACGATTTGACTAGAAAACAATCAAAGAGTGAAGTGTGTATATAATTTTCTTGTAGTTCTGAAATACGCCCCTATACGCTTTCACCAGAAATAACTGCAACAGTGCAGTGTGTATATATTTTTCTCTTTTAATAAAGTACTCCCCTACACAATTTCAACTGAAATAACTGCAAAAGTGAAATGCGTATATATTTTTCTTGTTTGACTGAAATACACCACTATATGCTTTCACCAGAAATAACTGCAACAGTGCAGTGCGTATATATTTATCTTTTTTTACTATAATATGCCCTTATACGCTTCAAAGAAAAATAACTTTAACAGTGCAGTGCAGTGCGTATAGATTTTGCTTGTTTTACTGTAATATGCACCTATACGCTTTTACCAGAAATAACTGCTACAGTGCAGTGCGTGTATATTTTTCTTTATTTACTGTAATACGCCCCTATAGGCTTTAAACAGAAATCTCTGCAACAGTGCAGTGCGTATATATTTTACTTGTTGGACTGAAATAGGCAACTATAAGCCTTGACTAGAATAGAGTGAAGTGCATATATATTTTTTCTAAAAGTTCTGAAATAAGCCCCTATACGCTTTCACTAGAAATGACTGCAACAGTGCATGGCATGGCTGTGATTGGCCAGTGGAGCATACAAGATTGAAATACTGCAATAGTATTCAGAGTTTAAAAAAACTCAAAATTTTGGCAATACCCAACATCTGGGGCCTTTGTTGCATTTGTCACAGTGAAATACAAGCTTAAATTACTGCAATAATATTCTGGGTTTAAAAAAACACCAATTTTTGGCAATACCCTACATCTGGGTCCTTTGCTGCATTTGCCACTGTAAAATACCAGATTGAAATACTGCAATAATATTCAGAGTTTAAAAAACACCCATTTTTGGCAATACCCTACATCTGAGGCCTTTGTTGCATTTGTCACAGTGAAATAAGAGCTTGAAATACTGCAATAATATTCTGGGTTTAAAAAAAACACAAATTTTTGGCAATACCCTACATCTGGGGCCTTTGCTGCATTTGTCAATGTGAAATACAAGCTTGAAATACTGCAATAATATTCTGGGTTAAAAAAAAAACATTTTTACAACACACTACATATGGGGCCTTTGCTGCATTTGTCACAGTGTAATACAAGCGTTAGATAGTGCTGTTTTACTCTGTTATAAAAAAAACCCACCAATTTTGGGCAAGAAACTAAATTTGCGGCCTTTGCTGCATTTGTCACAGTGAAATACAAGCTTAAAATACTGCAATAATATCCTGGTTTTAAAAAAAACACCCATTTTTGGCAATACCCTACATCTGGGGCCTTTGTTGTATTTGTCACAGTGAAATACAAACTTGAAATACTGCAATAATATTCTGGGTTTAAAAAAACACCCACTTTTGGCAATACCCTACATCTGGAGCCTTTGCTACATTTGTCACTGTGAAATACAAGCTTGAAATACTGCAATAATTTTCTGGGTTTAAAAAAACGCCCATTTTTGCCAATACCCTACATCTGGGGCCACAGAAAATTAAGGTTATGCGAGTCACCTGTGTAGTTCGGAGGAAGAGGCGGTGGTCGCACAGAGCCACCAGCACAGCAAAAGAGGGAGCAGGGTGCAAAAGCGGAGCGGCTGTCCCCTAGACAGTAAAACCTGCTACTGCTCAATGCAGCAAGGGACCGAGCACCCCAAAGCCAGCTCCAAGGAGTTCCCTGGTGTGGCAGTACTTCAGACAATGTGCTGACAACAAGACACGAGTGGTTTGCACGCTGTGCAATCAGAGCCTGAAGCGAGGCATAAACGTTCTCAACCTGAGTACAACCTGCATGACCAGGCATCTAAGTGCAAAGCACGAGCTGCAGTGGAGTAGACTTCTCAAAAACCAAGAAAGGTCTTTGGCTCCTCCTGCTTCCTCTTTTGCTGCAGTCTCGGCCTCTTCATCCACCTCTGTAGTGACAGTGGCACCTGCCACCCCGCAAACAGAGGATCTGCCAGCAACGCCACCACCTGGGTCGCCAAGCATCTCCACAATGTCCCATGGAAGCATTCAACTCTCTATCTCCCAAACACTGGTGCAGAAGAGGAAGTACCCCCCCTACCCACCCGTGACCCCTGGCTCTGAATGACAGCATTTCAAAATTACTGGCCTTTGAAATTCTGTAATTTCGTCTGGTGTAGATGGAGAGTTTTAAATGCCTTATGGTGGTGGCTGTCCAACAGTACGTCGTGCCCAGCCTCCCCTAATTTTCCAGACAAGCCTTCCTATCCCTGCACAACCAAGTGGGGGCCAAAATCAGGTGTGCACTGCCCAACGCCATCTGTGGCAAGGTCCACCTAACTACGGATACGTGGACCAGTAAGCACGGTCAGGGAAGTTATATCTCCATAACAGCACACTGAGTAAATGCAGTGGCGGCTGGGCCTGAGGCGGATAGCAGTTTGGCGCATGTCCTTCCACCACCAAGGATTGCATGGCGCTTCTCTTTGCCTCCTGTTGCTTCCTCCTCCTACTCCACTTTCTCATCCTCTACAAGCTCCTCATCCGGTCAGCATAACACCTTCACCACCAACTTCAGCCCAGCCAAGGGTAAACGACAGCAGGCAGTTTTAAAACTTATCTGTTTGGGGGACAAACCCCACACCGCGCAGGAGCTGTATACGGGCATGGAGCAACAGACCGATAAGTGGTTGGTGCCAGTGAGCCTCAAGCCCAGCCTGATGGTGTGCGATAATGGGCGAAATCTAGTAGCAGCTCTGGGACTAGCCGGTTTGACGCACATCCCTTGACTGGGACATCTGCTGAATTTGGTGGTGCAGAGGTTCCTTAAAAATGACCCTGATATGTCATTGCTGCTGCAGAAAGTGCGGGCCGTCTGTGCGTGCCTTCGGTATTCTCACCCTGCTGCTGCTCGCCTGTCAGCGCTGCAGCGTAACTTCGTCCTTCCCCCTCACCACCTCATATGCGATGTGCCCACAAGGTGGAACTCCACCTTGCACATGCTGGCCAGACTGTGCGAGCAGCAGCAGGTGATAGTGGAGTTTCAGCTGCAGCACGCATGGGTGAGTCGCTCTGCAGAACAGGCCACTTCACCAACAATGAGTGGGCCTCCATGCGAGACCTGTGTGCCTTGTTGCGCTGTTTCGAGTACTTCACCAATAGTGTTGATCACAAATATTCGAATTGCGAATTTTAATCGCGAATATCGGCACTTCGAGAATTCACGAATATTTAGAATATCGCTAAATATATTCGTAATCGCGAATATTAGATTTTTTTTTAAATACCAGTTCATGCGAATTTTTATGTGAAAATTTTAGGCGAATTTTATGCGAATTTTTGCAACCAAGAAAATAATGCCTGGAGATCATGAATTTGCGAATTTTCGAATATATGGCGAATATTCGCCCAAATATTCGCGAAATATCGCGAATTCTAATACTGCCCCTGCCGTACATCACTATTCACCAACATCGCCAGTGCCATGACGCCGTTCTCAGCATTACTATCCCACTTCTATGCCTCCTTGAAAAAACGCTTCAGGCGATGATGGAAGAGGATGTGGCAAAGGAGGAGGAAGAGGGATCATTTCATTGGGTTTCAGGCCAGTCATTCACAAGTGGCTCCAAGGGTGGGTTCCTGCACCCACAAACACCAGGTACACAATTGTCCAGCCAGGGCACAGTTCTGGAGGATGACGAGGTGGAGGATGAGTAGGAGGAGATGGAGCAGGAGGAACCGTGTTCACAGCAGGGTGGCACCCAAACCAGCTCATGGCTATCACTGGTGCGTGGCTTGGGGGATACAGAGGACACAGACGATACACCTCCCACAGAGGACAGCTTGTCGTTGTCTCTGGGCAGCCTGGCACACATGAGCGATTACATGCTGCAGTGTCTCCGCAACGACCCCCGAGTTGCCCACAATCTAACTTGTGCTGATTACTGGGTGGCCACGCTGCTGGATCCCCGTTACAAGGACAAAGTACCGTCCTTAAATCGTCACTGGAGCGTGATCTTAAGATGCGCGAGTACAAGCGAACGCTGGTAGACTCGCTGCTGGTGGCATTCCCACTTGACAGCAGGGGGCACAGTGGAAGCACAAGGTGAAGGCAGAGGAGTAGTGTTGAGCTCGAATATTCAAATAGTGAATATTAATCGTGAATATCGTAAATTCGCGAATATTACGAATATAGTGCTATATATTCGTTATATCGAATATTCGTCATTTTTTTACATCTGAAAACATGATTCCTCCCTGCTTCTTTCTTGTGGGTCAATAAGCCATTGGCCCACAAGCAACTTAAGCAGGGGGGAATCATGTTTTCATATGGAAAATAAAATGACCAATATTCTAAAAAACAAATACATACTGTAGCAATATAGTGAATATATTCGTTATTTAGAATTTTGGCATTATTTTTTTCCTATCTGTACAGTTGTTCGCATACTCCTCCTTGACAAGCGTCCCAGTCACCATGGCAACGCCTGTGGGTTAGAAAATACCATCGGATCTGAGTTTTCCCTGAGATAGTGAAAACTCAGATCCGATGGTATATTCTAACCCACAGGCGTCCCCATGGTTACGGGGACGCTTGTCGGGGAGCAGTATGCCAAAGTGGAATAACAGTACACATTGGAAATAAAAAAGACCAATATTCGAAATAACGAATTTATTCGCTCTATTGCTATAACTTCATCTTTTAGAATATTACGAATATTCTAAAAAACAAAGTTATTGCAATATAGCGAATATTCGTAAAATACACATATAGACTGCAATTTAGCTATATTACAGTCTATATGTGTATTTTACGAATATTCGTAATATTGCTCTAACTTCGTCTTTTAGAATATTCGTAATATTCTAAAAGACGAAGTTATAGCAATATAACGAATATTTGTAAAATACAGTACACATATAGACTATAATTTAGCTAATATAGTGCTATAGTAATTTTTTTTATAGTGTACATATTTTCCAAAACTGAAGTTCAGAAGAGGCAAAAAAAAATTGACAAAAAAAAGATTATAGCACTATATTAGCTAAATTACAATCTATATGTGTATTTTACAAATATTCGTAATATTGCTCTAACTTCGTCTTTTAGAATATTCGTAATATTCTAAAAGACAAAGTTATAGCTATATATAAAATATTCGTAAAATACACATATTAGCCTAGCCATAGTCATAGGAACGATGCCTTATACTGTCAAAAGAAAAATTGAAATACGCGAATAATTAAATCGTATATTATTCGCGATATATAGAATAATGACGAATATTCGATTTCGACGAGGAGGAGGAAGAGGTCGCAAACGCAGCTGGGGCACCGCCAGCACCTCAGAAGGCAGGGTTAACATGGCCGAAATGTGGGAAAGCTTTGTCAGCACGCCACAATAACCAGCACCACCAGCTGATATGGAACGTCTTAGCAGGAGGCAGCATTTCAGCAACACGGTGGAGCAGTATGTGTGCACATGCCTACACGTACTGGATGATAGGTCGGCCCCCTTCAACTTCTGGGTCTCCAAATTGGGCACCTGGCCTGAGCTTGCCCTTTACGCCTTGGAGATGCTGGACTGCCCTGCAGACAGTGTATTGTCTGAACGTGTGTTTAGCACGGCAGGGGGCGTTATCACAGACAAGTGCAGCCGCCTGTCCACAGCCAATGTGGACAAGCACACGTTCATTAAAATAAACCAGACATGGATCCCACAGGACTTGTCCGTATCTTGTGCAGAATAGACATGTATACCGGCCTTACCCAGTTATACTACAGCGCAATTGCTCATTGTTGTATTTTTGATATTTCCCACTCTTTTGGGGTGTACCCAAATACGTATTTTATTTTATTATAAGTCACTCATTTGTCTGATACATTGTAGGGTTACATATTCCAAAATTTTGGCTGTGATATACCCCTGCTCTACCTAGTGGACAGGTTAATAAATTTCACTAATTTGTCTGTTACATTGTCGGGTGACATTCACCAATTTTTGGCTGTGAAGATATACCCCTGCTCTATCTAGTGGACAAGGAAATACATTTCACTAATGACGTCTGTTACATTCTTGGGTGACATTTTACTATTTTTGCCGTGAATAAACCCCCAATATCTGCATAGGCGACAGGAACCGAAATTGCAAAAAATTGTCTGTTACATTTTCAGGTGACATTTTACCATTTTTGCCAATGAAAAACCCCTGCTCTGCATAGGTGACAGGGACTTAAATTTGTAAAATTCATCTTTAATTGGCCCTTTTATTCGATCCTTCCACTTTAATAACTTGTCCCACATTTCAGCTCGATCACATTGCAGCCATTGACCTCCCTTGGATGTGGTATCCCTTTCTCACGCTCCCTCTCCGGCGTGGAACCCTGATAATTTTTTATTAATCATTTTCAATAACAGGGCATCTTAAGAGTCCTGTATTGTTAATTATCGTCACTACCTCCCCAAGTCGGGAGTGGGTAATTGCCGCGCTCCCCCTCCTTTACTTGGGAGCTTCGGCTTCAATATTTGTCCCACATTTCCACTCAATCTCATTTAATTTCATCTATTGACCTCCCTTGAATGTGGTATCCCTTTCTCAAACTCCCTCTCTGGCGTGGAACCCTGATTCGCCGCTAACCGTGATCAACATGGTAGGCGCAGAAAAGAACATCGAAAGTTGATAGAGTAGATATAAAATTGGATCGTGGACATCACGGGGACGTGCGACATGGTGGAGCAGTATGTGTTCACACGCCTTCACGTATTGACTGATAGGTCTGTCCACTTCAACTTCTGGATCTCCAAATTGGGCACATGGCCTGAGCTTGCCCTTTATGTCTTGAAGGTGCAGGACTGCCCTGCAGCCAGTGTATTGTCTGAAAATTTGTTTAGCACGGCTCGAGGGGGTTATCACTAGGGATGAGCGAACCCGAACTGTATAGTTCGGGTTTGTACCGAATTTTGGGGTGTCCGTGACACGGACCCGAACCCGAACATTTTCGTAAAAGTCCGGGTTCGGGTTCGGTGTTCGGCGCTTTCTTGGCGCTTTTTGAAAGGCTGCAAAGCAGCCAATCAACAAGCGTCATACTACTTGCCCCAAGAGGCCATCACAGCCTTGCCTACTATTGGCATGGCTGTGATTGGCCAGTGCAGCATGTGACCCAGCCTCTATATAAGCTTGGGTCACGTTGCGCTGCACGTCACTCTGCTGATTCAAGCATAGGGAGAGGTTGCAGCTGCGACGTTAGGGCGAGATTAGGCAGATTAACTCCTCCAAAAGACTTCATTCTGTGATCGATCTGCAGCTGTGGATCATTGAAGTGCTAATATTGACTTGCTCACTTTTTTGAGGCTGCCCAGAGCGTTTTTAGATCACTTTTTTTCTGGGGTGATCGGCGGCCATTTTGTGACTTGTGGTGCGCCAGCACAAGCTATCACCAAGTGTATTTAACCATCAATAGTGTAGTTATTTTGTGCCATATCCTACATCAGCTGCAGGCTGAGCCTGTGTCACCGAAGTGCATTTAACCATCAACAGTCTGGTTATTTTTTGGCCATATACTACATCAGCTGCAGGCTGAGCCTGTGTCACCGAAGTGCATTTAACCATCAACAGTCTGATTATTTTTTGGCCATATACTACATCTGGTGCAGGCTGAGCCTGTGTCACCCAAGTGCATTTAACCATCAACAGTGTGGTTATTTTTTGGCCATATACTACATCAGGGGCAAGTCACCTAGTGCCTAAAAAATAGACCTGACATTTCTATTCAACCAAATCTGCACAGTTTTAGCTGGTCAAGTTATTTGTAGTGACCGTAAAAGCACACTTTTTTTTCTGGGTTGAAAAACTATTCCCAAATTTGCCATTCTCAAAATAACTAGTTTCTGGTATTTGAGGCCTACTTGAAATCTATCCCAAAAAGGATATCTTACATTGAAGGTGCTGATAGTGCCATTCAGAAAAACCTAAGACACACGCTACCGTGCTGATAGAAGTCTGATTCTGTGATTAAACCTATACCTGTCACACAGCGCAAAAAAAAACAGGCCTCACATTTCTATTCAACCAAATCTGTACTGTTTTAGCTGGTCAAGTTATTTGTAGTGACCATAAAAGCACATTTTTTTTTCTGGGTTGAAAAACTATTCCCAAATTTGCCATTCTCAAAATAACTAGTTTCTGGTATTTGAGGCCTACTTGAAATCTATCCCAAAAAGGATATCTTACATTGAAGGTGCTGATAGTGCCATTCAGAAAAACCTAAGACACACGCTACCGTGCTGATAGAAGTCTGATTCTGTGATTAAACCTATACCTGTCACACAGCGCAAAAAAAAACAGGCCTCACATTTCTATTCAACCAAATCTGTACTGTTTTAGCTGGTCAAGTTATTTGTAGTGACCGTAAAAGCACATTTTTTTTTCTGGGTTGAAAAACTATTCCCAAATTTGCCATTCTCAAAATAACTAGTTTCTGGTATTTGAGGCCTACTTGAAATCTATCCCAAAAAGGATATCTTACATTGAAGGTGCTGATAGTGCCATTCAGAAAAACCTAAGACACACGCTACCGTGCAGATAGAAGTCTGATTCTGTGATTAAACCTATACCTGTCACACAGCGCAAAAAAAAACAGGCCTCACATCTCTATTCAACCAAATCTGTACTGTTTTAGCTGGTCAAGTTATTTGTAGTGACCGTAAAAGCACATTTTTTTTTCTGTGTTGAAAAACTTTTCCCAAATTTGCCATTCTCAAAATAACTAGTTTCTGGTATTTGAGGCCTACTTGAAATCTATCCCAAAAAGGATATCTTACATTGAAGGTGCTGATAGTGCCATTCAGAAAAACCTAAGACACACGCTACCGTGCTGATAGAAGTCTGATTCTGTGATTAAACCTATACCTGTCACACAGCGCAAAAAAAAACAGGCCTCACATTTCTATTCAACCAAATCTGTACTGTTTTAGCTGGTCAAGTTATTTGTAGTGACCGTAAAAGCACATTTTTTTTTCTGGGTTGAAAAACTATTCCCAAATTTGCCATTCTCAAAATAACTAGTTTCTGGTATTTGAGGCCTACTTGAAATCTATCCCAAAAAGGATATCTTACATTGAAGGTGCTGATAGTGCCATTCAGAAAAACCTAAGACACACGCTACCGTGCAGATAGAAGTCTGATTCTGTGATTAAACCTATACCTGTCACACAGCGCAAAAAAAAACAGGCCTCACATTTCTATTCAACCAAATCTGTACTGTTTTAGCTGGTCAAGTTATTTGTAGTGACCGTAAAAGCACATTTTTTTTTCTGGGTTGAAAAACTATTCCCAAATTTGCCATTCTCAAAATAACTAGTTTCTGGTATTTGAGGCCTACTTGAAATCTATCCCAAAAAGGATATCTTACATTGAAGGTGCTGATAGTGCCATTCAGAAAAACCTAAGACACACGCTACCGTGCAGATAGAAGTCTGATTCTGTGATTAAACCTATACCTGTCACACAGCGCAAAAAAAAACAGGCCTCACATTTCTATTCAACCAAATCTGTACTGTTTTTTTTTTTTTTTAAATTGACAATTTTTATTGTTTTTCATATTCATTGGAACAAACATTGTCAGGTGCATAGTATATAGACTATTTTTCTTTTTTACAGAAAATGTCTGAGAGTGTCTGACATAAGCACAAAAGAAAAAGCATAAGCACAAAAAAACAATTGAAAGTGCAAAAGAAGGCCTACATGGCCTCTGATAAACAATTGTCCATAAACAGTAAACATAAATATTCGATTGAGTAAACAGTCGTATGACAGGTACACTGAAACGAGGATGTTATGGCATGGGATGAAACGTCACTAGAGCAGGAAAAAACCTTAAGTGCTAGGAGCCAATGAGCGGTAACTGAAGTTGAGGAAAAGGGGGGTTAGGTAAAGTTTCTAAAGAGTTTCCAGGGGGACCAAATCTGGAGAAAGGTAGGTCTGGAGCGCAGCTCCCAATGCGAGATCTCCTTCATTCTGTAAATCTGGTCAACTCTGTTGATCCAATGCTCAGTGCTAGGGACCACAGAAGATAACCAGTGGGTCGGGAGAAGCAGTCTGGCTGCTGCTAGTAGGAGAGAGAAGAGCGTGGATTTAAAGGGTGATACTCCACTCATGTCTAGTGACAGTAAAATTAGGTCAGGGGAGCAGGGGAAGGAAGTCTGGCAAATCTGGTTGCTCATGTTGATTATGGTGTGCCACCAGGGGTTTATTAATTCACAAGACCACCAGATGTGCAAAAAAGAGCCTTTAGCCCTATTACATCTCCAGCAGATATCACGTATGTTAGGGTAATATAGACATGTCTTGTCTGGGGTCCTGTACCATCTCATGAGGATCTTATAACTATTTTCTTGGATACGTACACACCTAGAGGTCTTATGCGGAGAGATCAATGTTTTAGCTATCTCACGGGGTTTCAGGGTTCGTTGAAGATCTTTTTCCCATATAGCAATTATTGCCGGTTTGACATTTGAAGGAGGAGCTATCAGGTGCTTGTATATGACGGAGATAGTTTTATGGGGATGTTTCTTGCTGTTTAGGAGTCCTTCAAACCAGTTAGAAACATTAGCAGGGGGAGTTTTCTTTATAAAACGGAGGGATTCTGCCTTTATGAATTGCAAGAGTATAGGATTAATAATTTGAATATTAAGTGATTTGCAGATTTCAATGTCTGAGAATAAACAACCGTCTTTGTCTAGAATCTGTGAAATGGCGGTCTCAGAGGACCTCAAGGCGATAGGGCAACTATCTCTCAGGTCTCTGGGGGCCAAATTGATCACATCCTTTATCCGCAATAAAGGAGAGGGTAGGGCCAGAGCCCCTGAGCTGGTCGAGAACCACCTCCAGACCTTTAAAGTGTTTCGAATGAGGGGATTAGGGATAGAGCTTGGTACAGGAGGTGGTCTGTCAGCCAGTTGAAGGGCCCTAGTGGAAGAGGGTAGAAAGGCATTCTCAACTATTAGCCAGGTTTTATGAGATGGGTTCCTGATCCAGTCAACAATTCTAGTGAGTTGTATGGCCTTCGAGTATGTCTCTGGCTCAGGGAGCCCAATTCCCCCTTTAGCTTTTGGTCTAGTCAGAGTGCTAAATGAAATGCGAGAATGTTTGCCCTGCCAGATAAACTTGCGTATTAACTTATTCAGGGAAATGAAATATGATTTTGGGATTTCAATGGGGAGTACCTGCATCAAGTAGGTGAGTCTGGGGAGAACTAACGACATAAGTAAGTTTTTTCTCCCAAACCAGGACAGGAGTGGGAAATCTAGTGAGTCTAGTTGAGTCTGTATAGATGCTAGGAGGGGTTTATAGTTTAGCCTAAATAGATCTGGTAAGTGGGGGGAGATTTTAATACCTAAGTATGTTAGTTGTTGGGTATGCCAATTAAATGGGGAGTTTGTTTGGAGAGAAGTGAGACTTGTGGGAGAGAGACCAACATGTAAGATTTGGGACTTTGAAGGATTGACTTTGAAGTTTGATAGAGAGCCGAATAGATTAAGTTTAGAAACTATTTTGGGCATAGATTTAAGGGTGTTAGTAGTCATTATCAGAAGGTCATCAGCAAAGGCTGCCAGTTTAAGCTCATGACCATCGATCAACAATCCACCAATTTCTTTGTCTTGTCTAAGAGATTGCAGTAGGGACTCCATCACCAAGACAAATATGAGGGGTGACAGCGGGCAACCCTGTCTCGTACCATTTCTTATTGGGAAGTGGGAGGACATAAGGCCATTGACTGACACGGATGCCGAAGAATATGTATACATAGAGAACATAGCATTTATGAACTGTTCAGGAAATTGGAATTTGATGAGAACTTGCCTAATGTATGACCAGTCTACTCTATCAAATGCTTTCTCGGCATCCGTGCCAATCATCACTAGTGGGGTGGCTTTATGTGACGCATAATATTGGGCGTCTAATATCTTGGTAGTATTGTCTTTCCCTTCACGTTCCCTGACAAAACCCACCTGATCAGGGTGGATCAAGTCAGGAAGTAAATTCTGCAATCTTGTGGCCAACATTTTTGCTAAAAGTTTAAGATCCACGTTAAGCAAGGATATGGGTCGGTAATTTGAACAGGATGAGAGGTCCTTTCCTTCTTTAGGGATGATTGTGATCGTAGCTTTGGTCATGTCTGAGGAAAGCGGATGGCCAGATAAAGCACGATCACAAATAGGGAGCATATATGGTAGTAAAAGTTCTCCAAAGGCTGAATAATAAGTTATAGGAAGGCCGTCAGGACCAGGGCTTTTCCCTTTAGGGGTTGATTTAATCGCCGTAGTCAATTCTAGTAGGGTGAATGGTTTGGATAAAGATTCTTGTTTTGACGGGGTTAGGGACGGAATATTAAGAGTGTCTAAGAAGGATTTGATGTTGGCCTCTCTTCCCAAGAAAGGGTTTGGAAGAGCAGAAGGTGGAAGGTTGTATAAGGACTCATAGAACTGTCTAAATTGTTCCGCAATCTCCTCTGCTTTAAAAAGATGTGTGTCCTGAGAGGATTTGATGCTCTGTACATATCGGGAGTCTCTTCTCTGCTTTATCCTACGCATCATGTATTTTGAAGCTTTATTCCCATGAGCGAAGGTTTTTTGTTGAGCAGATAGAAAAAACTTAGCTGAACGCTCATTTAATAATTTTTTCAATTGAGTTCTAAGAGAAGAGAGTTCCAATAATTGATGGGCGAGCAAGGACTGTTTATGGGCCTTTTCTGCGACATGAATTTTAGTTAATAATGTGGAGAGCTTTTTTTCAGATTCTTTCTTTAGGAAAGAACAAAGACCTATCAGACGGCCCCTAATGTATGGTTTATGTGCATCCCAGAGGGTCTGAGGGGATATCTCTGGAGTGTTATTGATTAAAAAATACTCCTCTAGAAAGGAGGCTATTTGTGCTTTATGTTTTGCATTGCCCAGCAGGGATTAATTAAACCTCCAAACTGAGTGTCTGTTGGATTTATGTTCTGGACGTATAGTACAATATATAGGGGAGTGGTCAGATAGGGTGATATCTCCTATATGTGAGGACGAACAGAATTGCATCTTTTCTTTTGGAAATAGAATATAGTCTATCCTACTATAAGAGGTATTAGCCGCAGAGAAAAAGGAGTAATCCAATGTCTCAGGATTAATGCATCGCCATATGTCTACCAAGCCTAAGTTGAAGAGCTTGGTATGAAGCAATTTAAGTGCTCTCATTGATATAGGAGATTTCCTATACGAAGTGTCAATTAGTGGGTTGAAGGCCAGGTTAAAGTCCCCTGCCAATATCAGGAAACCTTCTCTATGTATTTCAACTAGGGAGAGGACGTTAGTAAGCCATTTAACTTGGTCTGAGTTGGGGGCATATATATTTACAAATGTGTATAGGGATTGTCCCACATGGCCCTTAAGAATGAGGTATCTACCCTCTGGGTCCTGAGTATGAGAAATATATTTGAAGGGAAGATTTCTGTGGAAGCCTATGCTAACTCCTCTCGAGGCAGCGCCCCCAGCCCCACACTGATACCAGTTGGGAAATTTAGAGTAGGAGAGATTGGGATAGTTATTATGCTTAAAGTGGGTTTCTTGGAGGAAAACCACTGAGCATTTTTCTTTATTTAACATAGAAAAAAATCTGGCATCTTTTGGAGGGGGATCTCATACCCTTCACGTTGTAAGATACTAATTTGAGATCAGACATATTGAGTTATGTGAAAGGGTGTATCAGGGTTTCTAAATACCGAATTGAAAGAGGGCTGACCAACCAGCATAAGGAGGAAAAGGAGGGCGCCACCTCGAGGTGAGTATCCCACAGACCACATCCCCGGATCATCCCAGAACCTCTGGAAAAATACCCGAAAAAATTGTGAGTACCTGTCAAAACAATAAAAATAAAAATAAGACAAGAACAAAACATAATACAATAACAATGAGCGGATATTTAGGCGCCATATATGGCGGGGCCTAGTAAATATATTGCCTTGGGTAATTGGCATAAGAAAGGGGGGACAAGGTATATGTACCTAGGAGTAGCAACTCCCTCTAAGGACTAAATATAATTGGAGGAGATTAGTAATAGTAGTGTACCCTGGGAATTGTAATAGGTCAGCAGACCTTTGCTTATTTATAACTGTGTTAGCGGAAATTGGAGGGGGAGGGAAGAAAATATGGGGGGGTATTGGAGAGGAGGGAGTCAGAATATGGGCGATATCCTTGGTATCATATAGACTACTATTTAGATATAGAATTAACTCATTCTACATACAGATGGGAATAAAATCCCTACTGTCTCGTCCTCCAACACTGAGTGGAGCAGAGGCACTAAAAAGTATGGAGAAAATGTGGGAAACCTATAACACCACTCAGTATAGAAAGCAAATAGACATATAATAATTCAAGGTAACATAGTAGTAACTGCAAAAAATAAAAATAAAATAACAGTAGAATCAGCCTTGCGAGACTCCATTTACTGGAAGAAAGGCAGAGAGTAGATTACTTATCCACTAGTGCCAAACGCTTAGGAGTAGTAGAAAAGTTCCCCCTTCTGGACCTTTGGGGTTTTGGGGTATGAGGAGGTTCCCAGGGTATCACTGTAGGTAGATCGGGTAAGTTGGTCATGCTCTGGATCACGTCCCAGTTTTCAATGGGTAACGGCGAAATCTGGAGAAGGTCATATGCTTTATCCAAGTCGCAGAAAGTAGTAATATGAAGACGGTGACCATCATGAAGAAAGGAGAGACCGAACGGAAATGTCCATCTATAGATGATCTTGTGCTGGCGCAGGAAATCTGTAAGAGGTTTCATAGCTTTTCTTTTCCTGAGGGTTGACTGGGCTAAGTCCTGATAGATGGATATGGAGTTGCCCTCCCATTCCACAGAATTAGAGTTCCTGGAGCTAGCCAGTATGGCTTCTTTCACCGGAAAATGTAAGAATTTGCAAATTACGTCTCTAGGTGATTCATTAGGCTGCGGTTTAGGACGAAGTGCTCTATGAGCCCTTTCTATCAGAACTTCATGCACCGAGTCCGTTCCCAGTAATTTGAGGCAGATCTGAATAACTGTTTCTGGAATATCTACCGCCATTATCGTTTCAGGAATGCCTCTAAAGCGGAGGTTGTTCCGTCTGCTCCTATTCTCTTGATCCTCCATGGCGGTGTATAAGGAGTTAATATGGCTCTGGGCTACAGAAAGGCTGGTAGACACTTCATTTTGGTGTTGTATCATTGCGGCCTGTGTGTCTTCCAGTGTCTCCACCCTCCGGCCTATGTGGCGCACATCCTCTTTTATTAAGGAGAGATCTAGGCTAAGGGGACCCAGGGCGTCTGCCAAAGCTTCTTTGGCATTCTGTATCGCTGGGTTCATCCCCTACCTTATCGGAGCCTGCAGCTGCAGCTTGCTTGTGGCTGGGGCGAGGTGTGCCGGGCGCCATCTTGGATTCTCTGCTATCCGCCGTCACCGCCGCTTTCTTCATAAATTTCTCGATTTCACCTGCTTGGCTTGAAGATCTGTTGTGAACTGTCTGATCAGCAGGCTTTTGGCCACCAATTTTGACCATTTTGTCTTCCAGTGAGCTAATGATACGGAGCTGTGAGGGATAAGCTAGCAGGAGAGCTGCGCCTCACACAACCATCCGGCTTAGGCGCAAGCTCCGCCCCCAAAATCTGTACTGTTTTAGCTGGTCAAGTTATTTGTAGTGACCGTAAAAGCACATTTTTTTTTCTGTGTTGAAAAACTATTCCCTATTTTGCCATTCTCAAAATAACTTGTTTCTGGTATTTGAGGCCTACTTGAAATCTATCCCAAAAAGGATATCTTATATTGAAGGTGCTGATAGTGCCATTCAGAAAAACCTAAGACACACGCTACCGTGCAGATAGAAGTCTGATTCTGTGATTAAACCTATACCTGTCACACAGGGCAAAAAAAAACAGGCCTCACATCTCTATTCAACCAAATCTGTACTGTTTTAGCTGGTCAAGTTATTTGTAGTGACCGTAAATGCACATTTTTTTTTCTGGGTTGAAAAACTATTCCCAAATTTGCCATCCTCAAAATAACTAGTTTCTGGTATTTGAGGCCTACTTGAAATCTATCCCAAAAAGGATATCTTACATTGAAGGTGCTGATAGTGCCATTCAGAAAAACCTAAGACACACGCTACCGTGCAGATAGAAGTCTGATTCTGTGATTAAACCTATACCTGTCACACAGCGCAAAAAAAAACAGGCCTCACATCTCTATTCAACCAAATCTGTACTGTTTTAGCTGGTCAAGTTATTTGTAGTGACCGTAAAAGCACATTTTTTTTTCTGGGTTGAAAAACTATTCCCAAATTTGCCATTCTCAAAATAACTAGTTTCTGGTATTTGAGGCCTACTTGAAATCTATCCCAAAAAGGATATCTTACATTGAAGGTGCTGATAGTGCCATTCAGAAAAACCTAAGACACACGCTACCGTGCAGATAGAAGTCTGATTCTGTGATTAAACCTATACCTGTCATACAGCGCAAAAAAAAACAGGCCTCACATCTCTATTCAACCAAATCTGTACTGTTTTAGCTGGTCAAGTTATTTGTAGTGACCGTAAAAGCACTTTTTTTTTTCTGGGTTGAAAAACTATTCCCAAATTTGCCATTCTCAAAATTGTGGTGAACGGGAACAATGAGGAAAACATCTAATAAGGGAAGCGGACGTGAACATGGTCGTGGTGGTGTTAGTGGACCCTCTGGTGCTGGGAGAGGACGTGGCCTTTCTGCCACAGCCACACGTCCTAGTGAACCAACTACCTCAGGTCCCAGTAGCCAGCAGAATTTACAGCGATATTTGGTGGGGCCCAATGCCGTTCTAAGGATGGTAAGGCCTGAGCAGGTACAGGCATTAGTCAATTGGGTGGCCGACAGTGGATCCAGCACGTTCACATTATCTCCCACCCAGTCTTCTGCAGAAAGCGCACAGATGGCGCATGCAAACCAAGCCCATCGGTCTGTCACATCACCCCCATGCATATCAGGGAAACTGTCTGAGCCTCAAGTTATGCAGCAGTCTCTTATGCTGTTTGAAGACTCTGCTGCCAGGGTTTCCCAAGGGCATCCACCCAGCCCTTCCCCAGGGGTGGAAGAGATAGAATGCACTAACGCACAACCACTTATGTTTCCTGATGATGAGGACATGGGAATACCACCTCAGCACGTCTCTGATGATGACGAAACACAGGTGCCAACTGCTGCGTCTTTCTGCAGTGTGCAGACTGAACAGGAGGTCAGGGATCAAGACTGGGTGGAAGACGATACAGGGGACGATGAGGTCCTAGACCCCACATGGAATGAAGGTCGTGCCACTGACTTTCACAGTTCGGAGGAAGAGGCAGTGGTGAGACCGAGCCAACAGCGTAGCAAAAGAGGGAGCAGTGGGCAAAATCAGAACACCCGCCGCCAAGAGACTCCGCCTGCTACTGACCGCCGCCATCTGGGACCGAGCACCCCAAAGGCAGCTTCAAGGAGTTCCCTGGCATGGCACTTCTTCAAACAATGTGCTGACGACAAGACCCGAGTGGTTTGCACGCTGTGCCATCAGAGCCTGAAGCGAGGCATTAACGTTCTGAACCTTAGCACAACCTGCATGACCAGGCACCTGCATGCAAAGCATGAACTGCAGTGGAGTAAACACCTTAAAAACAAGGAAGTCACTCAGGCTCCCCCTGCTACCTCTTCTGCTGCTGCCGCCTCGGCCTCTTCTGCTGCTGCAGCCGCCTCGGCCTCTTCTGCTGCTGCTGCCGCCACCTCGGCCTCTTCCTCTGCCTCTGGAGGAACGTTGGCACCTGCCGCCCAGCAAACATGGGATGTACCACCAACACCACCACCTGCGTCACCAAGCATCTCAACCATGTCACACGGCAGCGTTCAGCTCTCCATCTCACAAACATTTGAGAGAAAGCGTAAATTCCCACCTAGCCACCCTCGATCCCTGGCCCTGAATGCCAGCATTTCTAAACTACTGGCCTATGAAATGCTGTCATTTAGGCTGGTGGACACACACAGCTTCAAACAGCTCATGTCACTTGCTGTCCCACAGTATGTTGTTCCCAGCCGCCACTACTTCTCCAAGAGAGCCGTGCCTTCCCTGCACAAACAAGTGTCCGATAAAATCAAGTGTGCACTGCACAACGCCTTCTGTGGCAAGGTCCACCTAACCACAGATACGTGGACCAGTAAGCACGGCCA
Source organism: Bufo bufo (assembly GCF_905171765.1). Lineage (NCBI taxonomy): Eukaryota > Metazoa > Chordata > Amphibia > Anura > Bufonidae > Bufo > Bufo bufo. The sequence continues at coordinate 598,410,407 of NC_053389.1, read as the reverse complement.
GGGACGCTATATCTCCCTAACTGCACACTGGGTAAATGTAGTGGCGGCTGGGCACCAGGCGGAGAGCTGTTTGGCGCACGTCCTTCCGCCGTCAAGGATCGCAGGGCAACATTCTTTGCCTCCTGTCTCCTCCTCCTCCTACTCAGCTTCCTCCTCCTCTTCTTCCACCTGCTCATCCAGTCAGCCACACACCTTCACCACCAACTTCAGCTCAGCCCGGGGTAAACGTCAGCAGGCCATTCTGAAACTCATATGTTTGGGGGACAGGCCCCACACCGCACAGGAGTTGTGGCGGGGTATAGAACAACAGACCGACGAGTGGTTGCTGCCGGTGAGCCTCAAGCCCGGCCTGGTGGTGTGCGATAATGGGTGAAATCTCGTTGCAGCTCTGGGACTAGCCGGTTTGACGCACATCCCTTGCCTGGCGCATGTGCTGAATTTGGTGGTGCAGAAGTTCATTCGCAACTACCCCGACATGTCAGAGCTGCTGCATAAAGTGCGGGCCTTCTGTTCGCGCTTCCGGCGTTCACACCCTGCCGCTGCTCGCCTGTCTGCGCTACAGCGTAACTTCGGCCTTCCCGCTCACCGCCTCATATGCGACGTACCCACCAGGTGGAACTCCACCTTGCATATGCTGGACAGACTGTGCGAGCAGCAGCAGGCCATGGTGGAGTTTCAGCTGCAGCACGCACGGGTCAGTCGCACTGCGGATCAGACACACTTCACCACCAATGACTGGGCCTCCATGCGAGACCTGTGTGCCCTGTTGCGTTGTTTCGAGTACTCCACCAACATGGCCAGTGGCGATGACGCCGTTATCAGCGTTACAATACCACTTCTATGTCTCCTTGAGAAAACACTTAGGGTGATGATGGAAGAGGAGGTGGCCCAGGAGGAAGAGGAGGAAGAGGGGTCATTTTTAGCACTTTCAGGCCAGTCTCTTCGAAGTGACTCAGAGGGAGGTTTTTTGCAACACCAGAGGCCAGGTACAAATGTGGCCAGACAGGGCCCACTACTGGAGGACGAGGAGGACGAGGATGAGGAGGAGGTGGAGGAGGATGAGGATGAAGCATGTTCACAGCGGGGTGGCACCCAAAGCAGCTCGGGCCCATCACTGGTGCGTGGCTGGGGGAAAACTCAGGACGTTGACGATACGCCTCCCACACAGGACAGCTTGTCCTTACCTCTGGGCAGCCTGGCACACATAAGCGACTACATGCTGCAGTGCCTGCGCAACGACAGCAGAGTTGCCCACATTTTAACGTGTGCGGACTACTGGGTTGCCACCCTGCTGGATCCCCGGTACAAAGACAATGTGCCCACCTTACTTCCTACACTGGAGCGTGATAGGAAGATGCGCGAGTACAAGCGCACGTTGGTAGACGCGCTACTGAGAGCATTCCCAAATGTCACAGGGGAACCAGTGGAAGCCCAAGGCGAAGGCAGAGGAGGAGCAAGAGGTCGCCAACGCAGCTGTGTCACGGCCAGCTCCTCTGAGGGCAGGGTTAGCATGGCAGAGATGTGGAAAAGTTTTGTCACCACGCCACAGCTAACTGCACCACCACCTGATACGGAACGTGTTAGCAGGAGGCAACATTTCAATAACATGGTGGAACAGTACCTGTGCACACCCCTCCACGTACTGACTGATGGTTCGGCCCCATTCAACTTCTGGGTCTCCAAATTGTCCACGTGGCCAGAGCTAGCCTTTTATGCCTTGGAGGTGCTGGCCTGCCCGGCGGCCAGCGTTTTGTCTGAACGTGTATTGTCATTACAGACAAACGCAGCCGCCTGTCTACAGCCAATGTGGACAAGCTGACGTTCATAAAAATGAACCAGGCATGGATCCCACAGGACCTGTCCATCCCTTGTGCAGATTAGATATTAACTACCTCCCCTTAACAATATATTATTCTACTCCAGGGCACTTCCTCATTCAATACTATTTTTAATTTCATTTTACCATTATATTGCGGGGCAACCCAAAGTTGAATGAACCTCTCCTCTGTCTGGGTGCTGGGGCCTAAATGTGTGACAGTGGCCTGTTCCAGTGGTGGGTGACGTGAAGCCTGATTCTCTATGACATGAAGACAGATTCTGCGCTGACATAAGGCCAGATTCTCTGTTACGGGACCTCTCTCCTCTGCCTGGGTGCCTGGGCCTAAATATGTGACAGTGGCCTGTTCCAGTGGTGGGTGACGTGAAGCCTGATTCTCTGCTATGACATGAAGACAGATTCTGCGCTGACATAAGGCCAGATTCTCTGTTACGGGACCTCTCTCCTCTGCCTGGGTGCCTGGGCCTAAATGTGTGACAGTGGCCTGTTCCAGTGGTGGGTGACGTGAAGCCTGATTCTCTGCTATGACATGAAGACAGATTCTGCGCTGACATAAGGCCAGATTCTCTGTTACGGGACCTCTCTCCTCTGCCTGGGTGCCTGGGCCTAAATATGTGACAGTGGCCTGTTCCAGTGGTGGGTGACGTGAAGCCTGATTCTCTGCTATGACATGAAGACAGATTCTGCGCTGACATAAGGCCAGATTCTCTGTTACGGGACCTCTCTCCTCGGCCTGGGTGCCTGGGCCTAAATATGTGACAGTGGCCTGTTCTAGTGGTGGGTGACGTGAAGCCTGATTCTATGCTATGACATGAAGACAGATTCTGCGCTGACATAAGGCCAGATTCTCTGTTACGGGAACTCTCTCCTCTGCCTGGGTGCCTGGGCCTAAATATGTGACAGTGGCCTGTTCCAGTGGTGGGTGACGTGAAGCCTGATTCTCTGCTATGACATGAAGACAGATTCTGCGCGGACATAAGGCCAGATTCTCTGTTACGGGACCTCTCTCCTCTGCCTGGGTGCCTGGGCCTAAATATGTGACAGTGGCCTGTTCCAGTGGTGGGTGACGTGAAGCCTGATTCTCTGCTATGACATGAAGACAGATTCTGCGCTGACATAAGGCCAGATTCTCTGTTACGGGACCTCTCTCCTCTGCCTGGGTGCCTGGGCCTAAATATGTGACAGTGGCCTGTTCCAGTGGTGGTTGACGTGAAGCCTGATTCTCTGCTATGACATGAAGACAGATTCTGCGCTGACATAAGGCCAGATTCTCTGTTACGGGACCTCTCTCCTCTGCCTGGGTGCCTGGGCCTAAATGTGTGACAGTGGCCTGTTCCAGTGGTGGGTGATGTGAAGCCTGATTCTCTGCTATGACATGAAGACAGATTCTGCGCTGACATAAGGCCAGATTCTCTGTTACGGGACCTTTCTCCTCTGCCTGGGTGCCTGGGCCTAAATATGTGACAGTGGCCTGTTCCAGTGGTGGTTGACGTGAAGCCTGATTCTCTGCTATGACATGAAGACAGATTCTGCGCTGACATAAGGCCAGATTCTCTGTTACGGGACCGCTCTCCTCTGTTTGGGTGCCTGGGCCTAAATATGTGACAGTGGCCTGTTCCAGTGGTGGGTGACGTGAAGCCAGATTCTCTGCTATGGCATGAAGAGACTGATTCTGTGCTGACATGAAGCCAGATTCTTTGCTATGGCATGAAGTGACTGATTCTCTGCTGACGTGAAGCCAGATTCTCTGCTATGGGACCTCTGTCCAATTGATATTGGGTCATTTTTATTTTTTTTATTTTTATTTTAATTCATTTCCCTATCCACATTTGTTTGCAGGGGATTTACCAACATGTTGCTGCATTTTGCAGCCCTCTAGCTCTTTCCTACGCTGTTTTGCAGCCTTTTTAGTGCCGAAAAGTTCGGGTCCCCATTGACTTCAATGGGGTTCGGGTTCGGGACGAAGTTCGGGTCGGGTTCGGATCCCGAACCCGAACATTTCCGGGAAGTTCGGCCGAACTTCTCGAACCCGAACATCCAGGTGTTCGCTCAACTCTAATTATCACAGGTTATATTTCCCAATGTTTTGGGGTGTATCCTAATTTAACCACTCCCCGACACATGACGTACTACTACGTCATGAAAGTCGGTGACTTACCACATTTTGACTTGATAGTACTTTATGGATAGCTACAGGAACCGCGCCGAATCGCGTGGTGACCGGAGTAAGCTGACTGCACTAATCGGCAGTCAGCCATCTTAGGTGAGGGAGACGAGGAGTTTTTCCGCCCCCCCCCCTGCAGCCCCGATCGCTGCGATTGGCTGGCTAGTGAAGACCAGCCCATTGCAGCACTAGCAATGTATGGAGCTGCAGGGGGGCTCTGCTAGAGGTGGTAGGGGACTGATGACATCAGCCCATGTCTCCTCCTAGGTCAGGGAGGGGACACCAGACACAGGTGTCCAGACACAGGTGTCCCTTCCCAGCGCTGCAATTGGCTGGAGCAACGTTCCAGCCTATGGCAGCGCTATACTTCTATTGCCCTATCTGTGGTGCTGCTGGTGGCTGGGACGGAGGCGATTGGGACATAATCAGTGCTTTTCATTCAGAGCTTTTCAGAAGAAGAAGAAGAAGAAGAAGAAGAAGAAGAAAAAGAACAATATATGGAACAGCTGTAGTGATCTTTGGCTCATCTGCAGCTGTTTCAGTTCCCTGTCCCCCCCTCTCCCCGTACTTTTTTGTTTTTGTTTTTTTGCTTTATGGGCTTTTTTTGGGCTCTGCACCACTTTTTCTGTGTGCAAGCTGTGACTGGCAAGTGCGCCGGTCAATACTGTCAATTACTGACTGCGTCTGCTCAGGTTTAGTGCCTTTTTTTTGTAAAAAAAGAAATCAGTTAGTGCTAGCTAATATATATACACTGCTCAAAAAAATAAAGGGAACACAAAAATAACACATCCTAGATCTGAGTTAATTAAATATTCTTCTGAAATACTTTGTTCTTTACATAGTTGAATGTGCTGACAACAAAATCACACAAAAATTAAAAAATGGAAATCAAATTTTTTAACCCATGGAGGTCTGGATTTGAAGTCACACTCAAAATTAAAGTGGAAAAACACACTACAGGCTGATCCAACTTTGATGTAATGTCCTTAAAACAAGTCAAAATGAGGCTCAGTAGTGTGTGTGGCCTCCACGTGCCTGTATGACCTCCCTACAACGCCTGTGCATGCTCCTGATGAGGTGGCGGACGGTCTCCTGAGGGATCTCCTCCCAGACCTGGACTAAAGCATCTGCCAACTCCTGGACAGTCTGTGGTACAACGTGACGTTGGTGGATAGAGCGAGACATGATGTCCCAGATGTGCTCAATTGGATTCAGGTCTGGGGAACTGGCGGGCCAGTCCATAGCATCAATGCCTTCGTCTTGCAGGAACTGCTGACACACTCCAGCCACATGAGGTCTAGCATTGTCTTGCATTAGGAGGAACCCAGGGCCAACCGCACCAGCATATGGTCTCACAAGGGGTCTGAGGATCTCATCTCGGTACCTAATGGCAGTCAGGCTACCTCTGGCGAGCACATGGAGGGCTGTGCGGCCCTCCAAAGAAATGCCACCCCACACCATTACTGACCCAATGCCAAACCGGTCATGCTGGAGGATGTTGCAGGCAGCAGAACGTTCTCCACAGCGTCTCCAGACTCTGTCACATCTGTCACATGTGCTCAGTGTGAACCTGCTTTCATCTGTGAAGAGCGCAGGGCGCCAGTGGCGAATTTGCCAATCTTGGTGTTCTCTGGCAAATGCCAAACGTCCTGCACGGTGTTGGGCTGTAAGCACAACCCCCACCTGTGGACGTCGGGCCCTCATATCACCCTCATGGAGTCTGTTTCTGACCGTTTGAGCAGACACATGCACATTTGTGGCCTGCTGGAGGTCATTTTGCAGGGCTCTGGCAGTGCTCCTCCTGTTCCTCCTTGCACAAAGGCGGAGGTAGTGGTCCTGCTGCTGGGTTGTTGCCCTCCTACGGCCTCCTCCACGTCTCCTGATGTACTGGCCTGTCTCCTGATAGCGTCTCCATGCTCTGGACACTACGCTGACAGACACAGCATACCTTCTTGCCACAGCTCGAATTGATGTGCCATCCTGGATAAGCTGCACTACCTGAGCCACTTGTGTGGGTTGTAGACTCCGTCTCATGCTACCACTAGAGTGAAAGCACCGCCAGCATTCAAAAGTGACCAAAACATCAGCCAGGAAGCATAGGAACTGAGAAGTGGTCTGTGGTCACCACCTGCAGAACCAATCCTTTATTGGGGGTGTCTTGCTAATTGCCTATAATTTCCACCTGTTGTCTATGTCAGTGTGAAATTGATTGTCACTCAGTGTTGCTTCCTAAGTGGACAGTTTGATTTCACAGAAGTGTGATTGACTTGGAGTTACATTGTGTTGTTTAAGTGTTCCCTTTATTTTTTTGAGCAGTGTATAAGCCCTCCCGGCTCAGACCACACAGAGCCACTTCATCCTTCTGTGTGCAAGTCCCCACCCCCTCTCACTCTGAGGATTCCTTTATCCCCAGGTGATTATTGCACCTGGTCTTTTTTCAGAACTGGTGAATGTGGGGAAAACACAGCAAATCCTGCCATATATTTCCCCTAACAACCATGAGGCCTGTCACTGCCTCACAATATACACACATATAGATATATATGTAAGTCAATTTTAGTTAGTACTAGTTTAGATTTTTGAACCCACACACGTGCTGTCTGCGTGCGTGGGTCCTGCACCTGCTGAGCGTCGGTCAGTACTGTCAATTACTGACTGCGTCTGCTCAGGTTTAGTGGCTTTTTTTTTTTTGTAAAAAAAGAAATCAGTTAGTGCTAGTTAGTTATAGTTAGTACTAGTTTAGAATTTGTAACCCACACACGTGCCGTCTGCGTGCGTGGGTCATTCACCTGCTGAGCGCCGGTCAGTACTGTCAATTACTGACTGCTTCTGCTCAGGTTAGTGTCTTTTTTTTTCTTTTTTTTTGTAAAAAAAAGAAATCAGTTAGTGCTAACTAGTTATATACAGGTGAAACTCGTAAAATTAGAATATCGTGTAAAAGTCCATTTATTTCAGTAATACAAATTAAAAGGAATTGCATTAATGCAGCTTAGAATTAGAATTTTGTGAAAAGGTTCAATATTCTAGGCTCAAAGTGTCACACTCTAGTCAGCTAATTAATCCATACCCCCTGAGCAAAGGGTACCTCAAAATTGTGACTTTGGGGTTTTATAAGCTGTAAGCCATAATCATCCAAATTATAACAAATAAAGGCTTGAAATATCTCGCTTTGCATGTAATGAGTCTATCTCATATGTTAGTTTCACCTTTTAAGTTGCATTACTGAAATAAATAAACTTTGCACAATATTCACATTTTTCGAGTTTCACCTGTATATATATAGGGGATCCGATGGTTGCTGCACTATGAATTGTCACAAGAGAATGAATTGTTTTGTATGGAGTTTTTATATGCACCAGTATGGAATTAAACAGGAAATTAGCACTGATTACTTCCTGAAATGTTCCTATATATGCAGGGGCGTAACTAGAAGTGACTGGGCCCCACAGCAAATATTTGTAAGGGCCCCCCCCAGCGCGCTTTGCACCTTCCTCCTCCTGTGTAAACCCCACTCCTTTGGCACAGTGTAGCGGTATACTGTATATTGTGTAGCACAGTGGATGCTATATGTGTATAACAAACATATTTCACATGAAAACTTACAGTTACTTGACCCTTGGGGATCTCGGACACCACTTCAACACTTTGGCCGGGGGCTCGGCGGAGCTGATGTTGTGCTTTATCCTAATGAGAAAGATTTCATAATAAGGATTTGGAGAAGGGGCAGAGGGATAGCAGAGCAGGGAGAGGCTGGTGCTTCTACTAGGGGGTCATTCCATGGGGGAGTAATAAAGCCCACCATAATGCCCCCCCCCAGTAGTAATAATTCTCCTTATAATGTGACAGTGCAAAAATACCCCCTTGTAATGCCCCCAGTTGAGCTAATGTCCCCATAGTGCCCCCATAATGTCCCAGTATAAAATACCCCTATATAGTGCCCCCAGTAAATTCCCCCATAGTGCTCCTCTCCCCCCTTCCTGCTAGTGCCCCCCATAATGTACCAGTATAAAATGCCCCATATATAGTGCCCCAGTAGATGCCCCTCAGTGTCCGGCCTCTGATAGGCTGCCGGCCTAGTGTCCCCCATAATGCCCCCCCATCATGTGCCAGTATCAAGTGCCACCTCCCCCCCCCCCCACAAAAAAAAGTGCCAGTATCAAGTGCCTCTCCCCCCCTCATGTGCCAGTATCAGGTGCCAACCCCCCCTCCCCCCCAGGTGCCAGTATCAGGTGCCAACCCCTCTCCCCCCCATGTGCCAGTATCAGATGCCTCTCTCCCCCCCCCCATGTGCCAGTATCAGGTGCCAACCCCCCCTGACCCCCCAGGTGCCAGTATCAGGTGCCTCCCCCCATGTGCCAGCATCAGGTGCATCCCCCCAATGTGCCAGTATCAGGTGCCAACCCCCCCTCCCCCCCCAGGTGCCAGTATCAGGTGCCAACCCCTCTCCCCCCCATGTGCCAGTATCCGGTGCCTCTCTCCCCACCAGGTGCCAGTATCAGGTGCCTCCCCCCATGTGCCAGTATCAGGTGCCTCTCTCCCCCCCCATGTGCCAGTATCAGGTGCCAACCCCCCCCAGGTGCCAGTATCAGGTGCCAACCCCCCCTTCCCCCACCAGGTGCCAGTATCAGGTGCCAACCCCTCTCCCTCCCCCATGTGCCAGTATCAGGTGCCTCTCTTCCCCCCCCAGGTGCCTCTCTCCCCCCCATGTGCCAGTATCAGGTGCCAACCCACCCTCCCCCCCAGGTGCCAGTATCAGGTGCCAACCCCTCTCCCCCCCCATGTGCCAGTATCAGGTGCCTCTCTCCCCCCCCCCAGGTGCCAGTATCAGATGCCAACCCCCCCCCCCAGGTGCCAGTATCAGGTGCCAACCCCTCTCCCCCCCCCCAGGTGCCAGTATCAGGTGCCAACCCCTCTCCCCCCCCCCATGTGCCAGTATCAGGTGCCTCTCTTCCCCCCCCCAGGTGCCAGTATCAGGTGCCTCTCTCCCCCCCCCATGTGCCAGTATCAGGTGCCAACCCCCCCTCCCCCCCCATGTGCCAGTATCAGGTGCCTCTCTTCCCCCCCCCCATGTGCCAGTATCAGATGCCAACCCCCCCCCCAGGTGCCAGTATCAGGTGCCAACCCCTCACCCCCCCCAGGTGCCAGTATCAGGGGCCAACCCCTCTCCCCCCCCCCCCAGGTGCCAGTATCAGGTGCCTCTCTCCCCCCCCCATGTGCCAGTATCAGGTGCCAACCCCCCCTCCCCCCCAGGTGCCAGTATCATGTGCCAACCCCTCTCTCCCCCCCCCCCCCCCAATGTGCCAGTATCAGGTGCCAACCCCCCCTCCCCCCCATGTGCCAGTATCAAGTGCCCCCCGCTCCCCCCATAGCAGTAACAGTCGGGTATTAAAAAAAAATATAAACACTTCTACTTACCTCCATGTCAGCGATGCGATGCAGCCTCTTCCTGTGTCCCGCTCTGTATTGTGTCCCGCCCTGTATGTCCATATATGGAGTCAGTGCTTATATTTCAGAAAAGGTTTCTGCTGGGATTCGAACCCACGACCTTCTGTATCAGAGGCATTGCATTTAACCACTAGACCATAGGAGACACCTTGCTGCTGACTGAAAAAATTTGAGACTTCTACTGTTATAGCTGGCTAAGTGTACATCTATACACATAACAGCTGCTTATATATAGAGATATAGCAGAGCTGAGTGTGTTGGGATAGCTGTCATATAGAGATATAGCAGTGCTGGGTGTGTTGGGGCAGCTGTCATGTGTATAGCTGTACACTTAGCCAGCTATAACAGTAGAAGTCTCTTTTTTTTTTCAGTCAGTTGTAACACAGCCTTTATGGTTGTGAGGGTTAATGCTTTGCCTCTGATTACTCAGACTTTGGAGGTTGTGGGTTCGAATCCCAGACACATCAGAAGACAAGAAAAATTAGATCATATTAGCGAGGGGGCCTGGTCAGCTGCTGTGAAGGGGCCCTGAACAGTTAAGACATCGATAGAACTTGAAAATAAACACACACACGCTGCCGACGCCGGGCCCCTTTGGCAGCCCGGGCCCCGAAGCAGCTGCTTCCCCTGCTTCCCCGGTAGTTACGCCACTGTATATATGCACAGTCACTTTATTATGTGTTTCACTTGGCTTGATAATGGCTCTGTGAGAGAGCTGAAACGTTGTCTGTATCAACATGTGTTGAATAAATTTTGTATTTTTTCACTTTTTATCTAAGGAGTGCTGCGTTACATTTATTTGGATTGTATATATATATATATATATATATATATATCAAACGAATGATGAGGCAGCACTTCCAGTATAGCGTAAACGGGTGGGGGTCCTCACCCGTTTACGCTATACTGGAAGTGCTGCCTCATCATTCGTTTGATATACTTCGTGGAGGAAGAGCCGACCTCTGTGGGGATTTTGCACCCGGTACACCCGGTCTAACTGTGCTGCTGCATTATCTGTGTTTTCTATATATATATATATATATACACATATAGATATATATAGGTCAATTTTAGGCTACTTTCACACTTGCGTTCAGAGCGGGTCCGTCTGGTATGTGCACAGATGGATCCGCTCCTATAATGCAAACGCTTAGATCCGTTCAGAACGGATCCGTTTGCATTACCATGAACAAAAAAAAAAATATATATATATATATTTTTTTTTGTTCATGATAATGCAAACGGATCCGTTTTGACTTTACATTGAAAGTCAATGGGGGACGGATCCGTTTGAAAATTGAGCCATACTGTGTCAACTTCAAACGGATCCGTCCCCATTGACTTACATTGTAAGTCTGGACGGATCCGTTTGCCTCCGCACGGCCAGGCGGATACCCGAACGCTGCAAGCAGCGTTCAGGTGTCCGTCTGCTGAGCGGAGGACAAACGCTGCCAGACTGATGCATTCTGAGCGATTCCGCCTCCACTCAGAATGCATTAGGACTGGACGGATCCGTTCGGGGCCGCTTGTGAGAGCCTTCAAACGGAGCTCACAAGTGGACACCCGAACGCTAGTGTGAAAGTAGCCTTAGTTAGTACTAGTTTAGATTTTTGAACCCACACATGTGCTGTCTGCGTGCGTGGGTCCTGCACCTGCGGTCAGTACTGTCAATTACTGACTGCGTCTGCTCAGGTTTAGTGCCTTTTTCTTTTTTTTTTGGGAGCCTTTTTTTCTAAATTTGTATCTTTTTCTCTTTTCTTTCTTTCTCTTTTTTTCATTATCATAAATTTTATTTTAATTAATTAATTACAAGCCACCTTGCCTCTGAAACGGAGTCTGCAAGTGAGGGAGAAGAGGATGCCACATTCCTCTACTCCTTCATCATCATCGTCATCCAGTGATAAGGGACCCTCAAGGAGACGCCCCAGGAGAGATGAAGTAGCCCCCCCCAGTGATCCCCTATGGACCACACCGCCTGAGGATTATGAGCCCCAAATTCCAGAGTTTGTGGGAAATTCTGGAATCCAGATTAACTGCACAGGCTTCACAGAAATAGATTTTTTCAAAATCTATATCTCTGACGATCTCATAAATTTGATGGTGACCCAAACAAATTTGTACGCCCAGCAGTTTATTGCTCAAAACTCGTGATGAGCGAGCATGCTCGGCTGAGTACCAGTTCGGCTTGAGCATCGCTATGCTCGGCAAATGCGAGCGCTTGGCCGAGTACCACATGTACTCGAGCGCAGTGCTCGAGTCTCCTCCCTGCACGTTTGGCGCCTTCTAAGCAGCCAATAAACATGCTGGTAAGTATTTCCATCATTGTAATGCCATTAGCCATGTTTTCTACTGGCATTACAGTGATTTGCTGGCCAAACACGTCATCGGGTGCTATATAGCACCCGGTCACGTGGGTTCGATTCATTGCGAGTCAGGGAGAGCTGCTGGTAGGAAGGGACAGACAGTGTAGGGAGATTACTCTTTCTCAAGACGTTTCAAAGACCCAAAAGTCCTTTTAAGGACTACTGTGTGTGTTGGCAGCAATTTAAAGTGCAGATTTGCACTTTTTTATTTTTTTTATTTACAAAAAAAATCGCTTCATTGGCTATCTTAATAGAAGGTGTCTGCAGTGACTTCTGACATCTGTGCAATACCTTCTGCGTATCAGGGGCATAGATAGGAAGAATATCAGTGAAAACAATATTTTTTTGTCCCAGAATCTGACCACATTTTTGCTGTCAGCTGTTTAACGCATTAATCTCAGTGCTCTGCATTAGAATACCATCTGTGCACTTCAGGGCCATATATTGGGAAAAAGTAAAAATCAATATATATACAAATTTCACTGATTCTGCACACAGTTTTCTTGTCTGCGGCAGAAACCGTTTATCGCAGCGCATTGCATTTCTATACCGTCTAAGTGCTTCAATCCCATATATTGGGAATTATATAGTCATAAATATAAACAACATCATAAAACAGTGTCTGTACTGCAGTATACAATAATCTGTGGCTAAAATACTGTCCAAAATCTGTGGTGTTCTGTGTCATATACTGCCCTGTATCTGAAAACTGTCATTTGTGGACAGTAAAAAATCCAAAAATATGAAGAAGGCCAGCACTAAGGGACGGGGAAGTGGGCGTTATGCTGCTGGTTCAGGCAGAGGTCGTGGCACTGGGCGCAATGAAACTGTGCCTGCTGCCAGTGCACCAAAAAGTAATAAAACCGTACCCAGCTTCATGTCCAACTTAGCTAGGCGGTGCACGACAACACTGTCCAAGTCAGACCAGTGCGAACAGTTGGTCGGTTGGCTTGCTGACGATAATGCTTCCAGTCGGCTAAGCACCACCCTCTCTTCCACCAAGTCCAATCTCTGTAGCCAAGAGTCTGGTCAGCCAACTCCTCGCTCAGATCATCCTGATATGTCTTGAACCACACCAGATGTCTTGAACCACACTCCAATTTACAATATGGCCATGTCCCGAAATTAGCATAGACGAGTCCCTTGTACATTTTAAAAGAAGGTTTAAATTTCGCCAGTACCTACCCAGCAAGCGGGCAGGGTACGGAATGAAAATGTACAAGCTGTGCGTTAGTACCTCTGGGTACACCTACAGGTTCCGGTATTATGAGGGGAGAGATTCCCGGATACAACCCCCTGAATTCTCCCCCCCGTCCTAGGAGTTAATGGCAAGATTGTGTGGGACTTACTGCACCCACTGCTGGATAATGGTTATCACCGCTATGTAAATAACTATTACACCAGCATCCCCATATTTATGTCCCTAAAAGCCAGAGGTACTGTGGCTTGCGGCACAGTGCTAAAAAATCAGAGGGGGCTCCCTAGATCCCTGGTAGGGCAACTACTCCAAAAAGGTGACAGCAAGGCTCTCCGCCATGAGAACATGCTGGCGGTTAAGTACAAGGACAAGAGGGATGTACTTGTACTAACCACCATTTACACAAACACCAGTTCTCCTGACCAAGTGCGAGGTACCACAACCCCTATCAATAAGCCAGACTGCATTCTTGATTACAACAGGCACATGGGAGGGGTTGATTTGTCCGATCAAGTTCTGAAGCCCTACAGTGCCGTGCGTAAAGCTAAGGTGTGGTACAAAAAGCTTGCCGTATACTGTACATTGTACAGATGGCAATGTACAATGCATATATTTTACATCGAACTGCAGGCCACACAGGAACTTTCCTTCAGTTCCAAGAGGCGGTAATCAAGGCCCTAATTTTCCAAAGTCAGGAAGGGGAGGGCCCGAGTACTTCAGGAGGTCATGGTGCCCGTGTTGTACCAGGACAATATTTCCCTGGTGAAGTGCCACAAACAGCAAAAAGGGGAAAGACCCCAAAAAGATGTTTGGTTTGTTACAAAAGGGGAATACAAAAGGACACCATTTATCAGTGCGACACCTGCCCTGATAAACCTGGCCTCTGCTTGAAAATATGCTTCCGAACCTACCACTCATCCATGGATTTTTAATTTCATCCTTTATGCGCCCTGTAATATTTCCATATCTCTGATTTAGTCCACCTCACTTGCATACCCACTTTCCAACAACCACTACATAATCTTTTCTGGGAGACACCTGTTTGGTAAAAAGTACCCTTTCCACCACTTAAAATGTTCGTACGGGGGTGCTATTTTTCCGAAATGGGGTGACTTCTTTTTTTTATTTTTATTTCTGGGGATCTCAGGAAATTTTTTAAATACAACATGGCAGCTGAAATCCATGTCTGCCAATTCAGGCATGCAAAAACCATATTTTGCACTTTTGCCTGTAGAGGCCTGCTGTGCGCCAATACAGCAGGCTACGAGCACATATGGGGTGTTCGCAAAATAGGGAGAAAATGAGGAACATATACTGGGGTGCATTTTCTCCTTTAATCCCTTGTGAAAGTGAAAAATTGGGGTCTGCTAGTAAATTTTTACAAATGTGTGCTTTGAAATCCTCTCTCTAGTATTTCTGCCTTCTGTGAGACACCTGTTTGGTAAAAAGTACCCTTTCCACCACTTAAAATGTTCGGGTCAGTGGAAAACTCGGAAAATGCACCGTTTGTCATCCGCGTCCGTGATCCGTGTTTCCAGTCCGTCAAAAAAATATGACCTGTCCTATTTTTTTGATGGACAACGGTTCGCGGACCCATTCAAGTCAATGGGTCCGTGAAAAAACACGGAGGCACACAAGATTCTCATCCGCGTCCGTGATCCGTGTGCGTTTTTTTCCTATCATTTTCAAGGCAAACTTGACTTCGTTTTTTTTTTTACTTTTCTTGTCTGGTGATCCTCCAAAAATCAAGGAAGACACACGAAAAAAAAACGGACACGGATCACGGAACAACAGAACCCCGTTTTGCGGACCGTGAAAAAACACTGTCGTGTGTATGATGCCTTCAGGTCAGCAAAATTCATATTTAGCTGTTTGTATCTAGAGCCCTGCCATGTGCCCATACATAATTTTATGAGCATATATTGGTTGTTGGCGTATTCGGGGGAAATGGGGAACAAAATGTGGGGTGCATTTTGTCCTTTTGAAAGTGAAAAATGTGGGTGTAAAGCAACTTTTTCTGGAAAAAATTTAATTTTTTTTATTTTCACAGCCAAGTGTTTCCTAATTCTGTGAAACGCCCGATGGGTCTAAGTGCTCGCTACAAACCTTGAAATATTCCTTCAGGGGTGTAGTTTCCAGAATGGGGTCACTTTTTGGGGATTTCCACTCTAGGGGTACCTCAGGGTGTCTTTATATGCAACATAGCTCCCAAAAGCTAATCCTGCAAAATCTGTCCTCCAAAAGCACTATGGCGCTACTTCCCTTTTGGACCCTGCCATGCACCCATACATCATTTTATGAGCACATATTGGGTGTTGGCGTATTCCGGTGGAAATGGGGAACAAAATTTTGGGTGCGTTTTGTCATGTTACCCCTTGTGAAAGTGAAAAGTGTAGGTGTAAAGCAACTTTTTCTGGAAAAAATTGAATTTTTTTTTTTTCACAGCCAAGCGTTTCCTAATTCTGTGAAACGCCCGATGGGTCTAAGTGCTCACTACACACCTTGAAATATTCCTTGAGAGGTGTAGTTTCTGGAAGGGGGTCACTTTGACTAAAAAACCATCAAAGAGTGAAGTGCGTATATATTTTTCTAGTTCTGAAATACTCCCCTATACGCTTTCACCCGAAATAACTGCAACAGTGCAGTGCGTATATTTTTTCTTTTTTTAATGAAGTACGCCCTTATACGCTTTTAACAGAAATAACTGCAGAAGTGAAATGCGTATATATTTTTCTAGTTGGACTAAAATACGCCCCTATACGCTTTCACCAGAATTAACTGCAACAGTGCAGTGCGTATATATTTTTCTTGTTGTACTGAAATACACCCCTATACGCTTTCAACAGAAATAACTGCAACAGTGCAGTGCGTTTATATTTTTTTATCGTACTGAATAAAATAATAAGATATAAGCCACTAAAGGCTTTTCAACATAACACTTGCAGCCCAATAACAGAAAGCTGGATTGACAGAGCTGTCTAATGACTATTTGGATCCCCTAGTAATCTTTCCCTGTACTTGTAAATCTCTTTCCTATCACTGTTCCTAGCGCCTTCTGACGTCTCTCCTAGCACTAAGATGCTGAGAAATGATTCCTCATTATACTTTGGCCTCATGCACATGACCGTGACCGAGACCGTGATCCGTGTATCCTGTCCGTCAAAAAAATACGACCTGTCCTATTTTTTTGACGGACAACGGTTCACGGACCCATTCAAGTCAATGGGTCCGTGAAAGAACACGGATGCACACAAGATTGGCATCCGTGTCCGTGATCCGTGGCCGTAGGTTACTTTTTATACAGACGGATCCGAAGATCCGTCTGCATAAAAGCTTTTTCATAGCTGAGTTTTCACTTCGTGAAAACTCAGAACCGACAGTATATTCTAACACTGAGGCGTTCCCATGGTGATGGGGACGCTTCAGGTTAGAATATACTAAAAGAACTGTGTACATGACTGCCCCCTGCTGCCTGGCAGGTGCTGCCAGGCAGCAGGGGGCAGCCCCCCCCCGTAGTTACACATTGGTGGCCAGTGCGGCCGGGCCCCCCCTCCCTCCCCTGTAGTTAACTCATTGGTGGCCAGTGGGCCCCCCCTGTAGTTAACACATTGGTGGCCAGTGCGGCCGCCCCCCCCTCCCTCCCCTGTAGTTAACTCATTGGTGGCCTATGGCCCCCCCCTCCCTCCCCTGTAGTTAACTCGTTGGTGGCCAGTGGGCCCCCCCCTCCCTCCCCTGTAGTTAACTCGTTGGTGGCCAGTGGGCCCCCCTCCCTCCCCTGTAGTTAACTCGTTGGTGGCCAGTGCGGCCGGCCCCCCTCCCTCCCCTGTAGTTAGCTCGTTGGTGGCCAGTGGGCCCTCTCCCCTCCCTCCCCCTCCTAATTAAAATCTCCCCCCTATCATTGGTGGCAGCGGAGAGTACCGATCGGAGTCCCAGTTTAATCGCTGGGGCTCCGATCGGTAACCATGGCAACCAGGACGCTACTGCTGTCCCGGTTGCCATGGTTACTTAGCAATTTGTAGCAGCATTATACTTACTTGCGAGCTGCGATGTCTGCGTCCGGCCGGGAGCTCCTCCTACTGGTAAGTGACAGGTCATTAAGCAATGCACCGCACAGACCTGTCACTTACCAGTAGGAGGAGCTCCCGGCCGGACGCAGACATCGCAGCTCGCAGGTAAGTATAATGCTGCTACAAATTGCTATGTAACCATGGCAATCGGGACAGCAGTAGCGTCCTGGTTGCCATGGTTACCGATCGGAGCCCCAGCGATTAAACCGGGACTCCGATCGGTACTCTCCGCTGCCACCAATGATAGGGGGGAGATTTTAATTAGGAGGGGGAGGGAGGGGAGAGGGCCCACTGGCCACCAACGAGTTAACTACAGGGGAGGGAGGGGGGGCCCACTGGCCACCAACGAGTTAACTATAGGGGAGGGAGGGGGGCCGGTCGTGTGCATGAGGACTTTTTTGGAATATGTGAGATATATGTTTCAGAAATGTCTGCGACTGTTCCAAACCCATAAATTAGGTTTGTACATATCCATGCACATGCTGTGTGGAACACATGCACTGGCCACCAACGAGTTAACTACAGGGGAGGGAGGGGGGGCCACTGGCCACCAACGAGTTAACTACAGGGGAGGGAGGGGGGCCCACTGGCCACCAATGAGTTAACTACAGGGGAGGGAGGGGGGGGCCCACCGGCCACCAACGAGTTAACTACAGGGGAGGGAGGGGGGCCCACTGTCCACCAATGAGTTAACTACAGGGGAGGGGGGGGGCCGGCCGCACTGGCCACCAATGTGTTAACTACAGGGGGGTGGCTGCCCCTGCTGCCTGGCAGCACCTGCCAGGCAGTAGGGGGCAGTCATGTACACAGTTCTTTTAGTATATTCTAACCTGAAGCATTCCCATCACCATGGGAACGCCTCTGTGTTAGAATATACTGTCGGATTTGAGTTTCACGATGTAACTCAAATCCGACGGTATATTCTAACATAGAGGCGTTCCCATGGTGATGGGGACGCTTCAAGTTAAAATATACCATCGGAGTGGAGAAAACTCTGATCCTTTGGTATATTAACTCCTGACTTTACATTGAAAGTCAATGGGGGACGGATCCGTTTGAAATTGCACCATATTGTGTCAATGTCAAACGGATCCGTCCCCATTGACTTGCATTGTAATTCAGGACGGATCCGTTTGGCTCCGCACGGCCAGGCGGACACCAAAACGACTTTTTTTTCATGTCCGTGGATCCTCCAAAAATCAAGGAAGACCCACGGACGAAAAAACGGTCACGGATCACGGAAAAACGGAATTCGTTTTTGCGGACCGCAAAAAAATACGGTCGTGTGCATGAGGCCTTTACCTGCACTTACAAATCCTTTTTTCAGTTTTTTCTTAAAACATAGAGGTTTTTCCAAGTGCCATCCCTAGCACCTTGACACATCTGTCCCTGCACTCTGAATGCTGAAAAATGGCGGAATTTAAAATGGCTGCCCTATTTAAAGGGCTGTGACATCACAGGGCTGGCTGGCTGCTGATTGGCTGCATGCAGGCATGTCAATCTGGGTGATCCCTCCTTCCCAGAGTTCCTTGTCCCATGTCCTCAATCCTCACACGTGTAGCCGGCATTTTAGGAAAATTGCGATTCATTACTAAGAAGCGGGAGTAAATTCGCATTCGTAGCAAATCGAATTTTTCCTGAAATTCGGATCAAATTCCACTTCATCAGCTGCAATTAGCTCATCTCTAGTGGCCACAAAACCATGTGGCCATTAATAATCTATGCTGATTTGGCGTAAAGCATATACTTCAACTGAACTACTGCCATTAAGTGTGACCTCATTAGGTTCCTTGTAGAATTCAATCTGTGGGGATAACTACAAAACCCAGCAGATCTTCAATGTCTGCATCTGTCAGGACAGGCTGGGATATATAGCTTCCCATGGAGGGAAATGGGATCATAGATGTTTGATGATTTATTTATATTGCCTTTTATTTCCCATATTGGCTCAAGGTCCCGGGGGATTCACCTGCTCCCCTGTGGGTCAATTCAAGCTGGAATATGTGAGATATATGTTTCAGAAATGTCTGCGACTGTTCCAAACCCATAAATGAGGTTTGTACATATCCATGCACATGCTGTGTGGAACAGATTTTCATTTGCAAACATTTCCGCAACACATCTTTCTGAAGAACTTTTCCGATTTGTAAAGTTTATTAATCACTAATCTGAGAAAACTGCTGGAGAAACTCTGTAAGGGCTAAATAGGCTTTGAATTTGGGGATTTAGAAAGGAAGGAAAATAGAAGTCAAAGATTTATTTTTACTGTAATTGTGTTGATTTGATTCGGAAATTCTCCTAAAGTCAGTAAATCATCAGAAGTAATTTACTGGATGTAAGTGGAGCATTGACGATGTAAGTTGCTGCATAGATCACTGAGTGAGATAGTTCAGATGACTGTAATGACTAAGATGTTATAATTAGTTCTTTAAATGGTTCTGTAAGGTTTTTAATGCATTAAGATAATAGCTGCTGCATATTTGATTTGCATTGTAATCAAACACTGTAATCAATGTAACTAGAGAGGAAAACATTGTTTAGAGAAGAAACATTAGTCTTAAGACAGCACAATAGAGTATTGGTCACGGACAAGGGATTTTGGGTTGCATCATGTTTTTATAGTTTGTTGTGTCTTATAGTGTATCCAAAATTCTGCTGTTTTAAGCTGGCAATATGCGCACTTTAGGATTTTGGTTTTGGTGGGAGTGACCGACAACCAAAAGTGTATGGGACCTCCCAGCTGCCCACAACATCTACCAGGAATGTTAGATTTCAACAGCTTTTTCCCCAGTGAAATAAACATGCACTCTGGTGTAGTCTGGACAAATTGCGCCACTCCCTAGTGCATTGATTACAGGATCTCATCAGATGCTCAGCTGCAAGGAGAGGATCCATGAGCAAAAGCTTGACAGTTCGCCTCACAGTTTACAAAATGAGGTCAAGAGATTCCCATTCTCCTGATAGGTGAAGGTCCCAGAGGTGAACCCCTTCAATCACTGTTTTATAAAAGTTATGTAATTTACTAAATTTCAATTGCTCGCCATGTTCATGATCGTTTTTAAAATATGTTTTGTTTATGATTTTCAATAGTAAATTGCTATGTTGCAATTCACTTTATTCTTGACATTGTGGAAGATTTAGTGGTAAGACTCCCACCATTCAGATATTAAAGATATTATCTATAATCTATCTATCTATAAAACGGAAGAAGCCAGCAGCACACCATTAAGATCAAAAAACACGTGCGGTTTATTCACCCAGTGTCATGCAGCAGCGACGTTTACGCTTGTTGCGGTCTTTCTCAAGCTATGTGCACATGTGTTACAACCACAATATACACTCACCTAAAGAATTATTAGGAACACCTGTTCTATTTCTCATTAATGCAATTATCTAGTCAACCAATCCCATGGCAGTTGCTTCAATGCATTTAGGGGGGTGGTCCTGGTCAAGACAATCTCCTGAACTCCAAACTGAATGTCAGAATGGGAAAGAAAGGTGATTTAAGCAATATTGAGCGTGGCATGGTTGTTGGTGCCAGACGGCCCGGTCTGAGTATTTCACAATCTGCTCAGTTACTGGGATTTTCACGCACAACCATTTCTAGGGTTTACAAAGAATGGTGTGAAAAGGGAAAAACATCCAGTATGCGGCAGTCCTGTGGGCAAAAATTCCTTGTGGATGCTAGAGGTCAGAGGAGAATGGGCCGACTGATTCAAGCTGATAGAAGAGCAACGTTGACTGAAATAACCAAGGTATGCAGCAAAGCATTTGTGAAGCCACAACACGCACAACCTTGAGGCGGATGGGCTACAACAGCAGAAGACCCCACCGGGTACCACTCATCTCCACTACAAATAGGAAAAAGAGACTACAATTTGCACAAGCTCACCAAAATTGGACTGTTGAAGACTGGAAAAATGTTGCCTGGTCTGATGAGTCTCGATTTCTGTTGAGACATTCAAATGGTAGAGTCCGAATTTGGCGTAAACAGAATGAGAACATGTATCCATCCTCTGATGGCTACTTCCAGCAGGATAATGCACCATGTCACAAAGCTCGAATCATTTCAAATTGGTTTCTTGAACATGACAATGAGTTCACTGTACTAAAATGGCCCCCACAGTCACCAGATCTCAACCCAATAGAGCATCTTTGGGATGTTGTGGAACGGGAGCTTCGTGCCCTGGATGTGCATCCCTCAAATCTCCATCAACTGTAAGATGCTATCCTATCAATATGGGCCAACATTTCTAAAGAATGCTATCAGCACCTTGTTGAATCAATGCCAAGTAGAATTAAGGCAGTTCTGAAGGCAAAAGGGGGTCCAACACCATATTAGTATGGTGTTCCTAATAATTCTTTAGGTGAGTGTATATAGGTGTGGTTGTAACACATGTGCACATAGCTTGAGAAAGACCGCAACAAGCGGTTGAAATGTCGCTGCTACATAACACTGGGTGAATAAACCGCACGTGTTTTTTGATCTTAATGGTGTGCTGCTGGCTTCTTCCATTTTATTGAATGGGACCTTAGTGCTGGTTCATATTGGCCTGATTTTGCACCCAACTGAAAAGTGTGCTGCGTCTTCATCTTCCATTTTTTATCTATCTATCTATCTATCTATCTATCTATCTATCTATCTATCTATCTATCTATCTATCGGTCTGTCTGTCTGTCTGTCTTTCTGTCTGTCTAATCTGTCTAATCTTTCCTCATGGTGGAAAACCTCTTTTGTTCAAATACTTGTGTTATTATATAGGACCTGCTTTTACATATCAATAATGCTATTCAAGTTCTAATTGCTACTGTTAATTCTAATGTCAAGTGCCATGAGCCAAGTGCCACTGATGCTTGCTATGCTAATCCAGGTGACAATCTGGTAGCAAGAGTTTTCAAAGCCCGGCGGCCAATTATTCTGTTACATACAATTCTAATTATTCTCTGATGAGACTAATGCTTTTGCCCTCATTCCTTGTATAACAACGGAGCAAGGAGGAAAAAAGGCAAACACATGCACGTAAAAAGTACATTGTTTGTGATATGAAAGCTTCATAATGACCCTCATTGAACTGCAAAGTACTATCAGATTTATTTTTGCAGTTCAGTTTCTAATGGAAGGTACTTATAACTGTCTGCAGCCATGTTCAGAATGACCCACCAAAGTACCAGAAGATCTTCTGGTGGGCATCATATCTTGCTGCACTGGGTATACTAACTTCCTTTATCATAACCTATTGATAAAACCTGACTTTCTACCTAGTAGTTCAATCTACATAACTAAATATATATTCTTCACAATCCCTACATTGTTCCTGCAAGACCCTAAAATGGCTGGCTTTTGTGTCTAATTGGTGTCTGTCAGGGACATGGCAGACACATGCTATCGGATCAGTGGCTGAGCTCACAATATCATTGTGCTTCAAAGCTAACATATAGCCTGATAGGCCAGCCAATATTCTCCATCCGATTGGCTGTCAGACTGACCTAAAAAAATTGTGGGAATATCAACTGACTGGGACCCATCTGGGGTCATATAATCCTCCATCTTCATCTTCTCTGTCCGGTTTCCTTCACTAGTGTACTGAATTTTAAATAAAAAATTGTGGGCACTGCTTTGTGCTATATGTTCGAATTGAATTAACTCATCTCTAGTTAATTTATGTCCGATAAAATAGACCCTGTGTATGATAGAGTGATATGCATGTAACAGAGAAATTTTATTGTCGCCCCTCTGGGGAAGAGAACTGTTGTGAATGGTGGCTATATCTGTATAGTACTGCTATTTAAAGGGGTTATTCCATGACTAATGTAAAAAATGAAAATCAGGCATCATATAGTGCATGACAACCTCTTTCTAACAAAGCTAGAACCAGCTGTGTACTTCACATGGATCCAGAGATCCCCATTCATTGCTCTGCTAGATTTATATCAAGCTGGCAGTTCAAGGGGAGGGTCTTTTCTGCTGCAGCTCAGGGGGCATGTCCATGCTCTCCCTATCACAGCTCAGGGGGCGTGTCCATGCTCTCACTATCACATCTCAGGAGGCAGTGGAAGGATGAAACTGAGCATGTGAGGCTGTCTCACTGAGCAGGTCAAAGAAATAAGTAAAAAAACAAACTGCAGGTGGCGCTATACTTATATATTTTAGTGGTTATGCTAAATTTTTAATTACATGCAATTACAACATTCAGATCCAGGTGCTTGTTTGAAAACTGTAGAATATTTTTTGTGGGACAACCCATTTAAGCAATAAAAAATATGCCTCTAAGGCTACTTTCACACTAGCGTTCGGGGCTCCGCTTGTGAGCTCCGTTTGAAGGGGCTCACAAGCGGCCCCGAACGCATCCGTCCAGCCCTAATGCATTCTGAGTGGACGCGGATCCGCTCAGAATGCATCAGTCTGGTGGCGTTCAGCCTCCGCTCCGCTCAGCAGGCGGACACCTGAACGCTGCTTGCAGCGTTCGGGTGTCCGCCTGACCGTGCGGAGGCAAGCGAATCCGTCCAGACTTACAATGTAAGTCAATGGGGACGGATCCGTTTGAAGATGACACCATATGGCTCAATCTTCAAACGGATCCGTCCCCCATTGACTTTCAATGTAAAGTCTGGACGGATCCGTTCAGGCTACTTTCTGACTTATAGTTATAATGCAGACGGATCCGTTCTGAACGGATGCAAACGTCTGCATTATAGGAGCGGATCCGTCTGATGAAACATCAGACGGACCCGCTCCGAACGCTAGTGTGAAAGTAGCCTAATACTGTTATTTTTTTTTTTTTTGTATATTTAAGAAGTAGAAATATAACTGAGTAAAGGCACATGTATTGGCCAGATTAATGCAAATGATTCTTATTAGGCTGCTTGCAGACAACAGCAATAAGCCACCCTTGAACATCAACAGCAATAGACCCCACAATTCTATATCAGTGAAATGAACATACAGTAGATAACTATAAATCTTATAGAACTGTGTGGGGCAGCTCCAGGCGGTACCCTAAAACTGAAACCAGCCTTTCTCATTGAAGTACTGTTTTTAGTGTTTGATACCGGCTTTTTCGGTTTTTGCTTCAGTTTAATCTATAAAGCTTTATTTGCTCAAGCACAACAGTAATGGTCTTAATGGATATAATCTTTTTTAAGTTTCTTATCTAAGTGAATTTCAAGCATTTAAGCTAAAAGCAAAATGTAGGAAGTCACTGAAATGCTGCCTAAAGCTGTCAGCTAAAACCTTAGAAGTACCTGGACACTTTATTTTATGAAGGCTTTGAATGTTTGATGACTTCAGGAGAATATTGAGCAACATTTGTGAATAAATTAATCATAAAATGAAGAAATGTGCATTTCTACCTCCAAAAATCAACAAATAGCCTCTGAACAAACATTTTGATCACTGACAGAACACTGCTCTTCAGAACTTTACTGCTGCGTTGTCAAAAGAGAATAATACTTTGTTCTTCAGACAAGGGAAGGTACATCTGCAGAGTTTTTAAGTGAGACTTCATTTTTCCTTACATAAAGCGATTATTCACAGATATATATTACTGTCCAGATTGACAAGATAAAAAATGACGCTCTGGAGGCTATTAAGTGCAGAACAAATGTTCTCCAGATATGATGGACCTGCATAACCAGCAGTCCCAGTGCCCTAATGAGCAGTGGCATCTCTTCAGTTTCCCTTCTCTAAATAACACTTGCATTTCACAAAGTTTGTAAGTACTTTTGCAGCGTGCCTCAGGGGCAGTAGTAGTACTCATAGTCCCTGGCCTTGTCCAATAATGGGAAGGACACACCTTTATTCCCTTCTGGGTACACTCCAGTTCTGGGGTTCTCCTGCCTGAGGACGATTGAAGTGCCCTTCGTGGTGAATGTTTTGAGGTGCAAAGCAGAGTCCCGGTTGTTGTGACGCCAACACTTTGCAGGGTAGTAGTGTAGGGAGAAATGAAGAGGCAGAACAGTTCTTTACTGAAGACAAACAGGTCAGGAGAATTCTTTAGCATGTAATGAACTGGCAGCTGATACACAGAATGCACTTTCCACAGATGTTATGGGGAGTTAATAGGCCAAAGTGTCTCTTTAAAGTAGTCTACCTTACTCTGTGCTTCTCTAGCTGACTCTAACATAAGCATCTAGGCATGGGGTGTAATACTTGTAAAGCAATGAAATGCAACTCACAGGGTGGCCCCCTCTAATGGCAGCCATGGCGTAGCTATAGGGGTCACAGCGGCTGGGCCCCTAAGTCAGGGGGGCCCACGGGGCTCCCCCAGGAGAGATGGAATCCCACCCTGCCAGACGTAAACAATGAAAGTGCTGGCTTCAGCACTGTTGCAGTGCTAGGTCCACATATAGTGTGCGATGATGATTTGCATACAATACCAGGTCCGTAACACAAAGTTCACAAATCACCAATAGGGTGAGAGGGCGGGTGGAGGCAGAGCGTGTGTGCGTGCAGGTGCATGCTGTCCCGTCGGCAGACAGTGTTGTGTGTTGTACGGGGCCGGACACGGGATGTGGATGGTGAAGCTGCAGACAGTGAGTGAGGTGAGGCGTGAGGTCCGGAGCAGAGAGCTCAGCCTCTACAAGTTATAAGACTGAGGGATGCTGCCAGGTAGGAATGGGGACTGGGAGATAGCAGCAGCCAGCTTAATGGTCTCCAGCGCAGCCCTCCTGTCCTGAGTCCTGACTGATGTGCCAATGAAGGGTGGGCAACTCCTGCATAAGGCTGGTAGGCAGGCAGGGCCAGGGGCCCAGGACCTAGCTGCTGCTAGTCTGTGTACAAAGTGGCCAGTTTCTACTGGTTTCCCCAGATTGTGCTGGCCTGGGATGGGGCTGGGTTCTACTGGGTTATAGTCAGTGTGTAAAGTGACACTGTTGTAATGTGACTGTACAGCATGTCACCTCAGTTTGGGGGGTACACTGCCACTACCTTGCCTTCTGATGTATCTCTGTTTTAGAATTGACTTAAAGTGTCAACTACTGTACATTGAAATGGCTGTGGTGCCACTGGGCTTTTGGATCCATGCCTCTGCCCCTTAAAAGATAGGACATGTCCTATCTTTGGCCACATCTTGTGGAACGCGGACCCATTGAAGTCAATGGGTCCACGTCCGCACCATGATGTTGATAGATACAGTTGCAAGAAAAAGTATGTGAACCCTTTGGAATTATATGGATTTCTGCCCAAATTGGTCATAAAATGTGATCTGATCTTTATCTAAGTCACAACAATAGACAATCACAGTCTGCTTAAACTAATAACACACAAAGAATTTAATGTTACCATGTTTTTATTGAACACACCATGTAAACATTCACAGTGCAGGTGGAAAAAGTATGTGAACCCTTGTTTTTAGTAAGTGGTTGAACCTCCTTTGGCAGCAATAACTTCAACCAAACGTTTCCTGTAGTTGCAGATCAGACGTGCACAATGGTCAGGAGTAATTCTTGACCATTCCTCTTTACAGAACTGTTTCAGTTCAGCAATATTCTTGGGATGTCTGGTGTGAATCGCTTTCTTGAGGTCGTGCCACAGCATCTCAATCGGGTTGAGGTCAGGACTCTGCCTGGGCCACTCCAGAAGGCGTATTTTCTTCTGTTTAAGCCATTCTGTTGTTGATTTACTTCTATGCTTTGGGTCGTTGTCCTGTTGCAACACCCATCTTCTGTTGAGCTTCAGCTGGTGGACAGATGGCCTTAAGTTCTCCTGCAAAATGTCTTGATAAACTTGGGAATTCATTTTTCCTTTGATGTTAGCAATAGGTCCAGGCCCTGATGCAGCAAAGCAGCCCCAAACCATGATGCCCCCACCACCATACTTCACACAGTTGGGATGAGGTTTTGATGTTGGTATGCTGTCCCTCTTTTTCTCCACACATAGTGTTGTGTGTCACTTCCAAACAACTCAACTTTGGTTTCATTTGTCCACAGAATATTTTGCCAGTACTGCTGTGGAACATCCAGGTGCTCTTGTGCAAACTGTAAACGTGCAGCAATGTTTTTTTTGGACAGCAGTGGCTTCCTCTGTGGTATCCTCACATGAAATCCATTCTTGTTTAGTGTTTTACATATCGTAGATTCACTAACAGGGATGTTAGCATATGCCAGAGACTTTTGTAAGTATTTAGCTGACACTCTAGGATTCCTCTTCACCTCATTGAGCAGTCTGCACTGTGCTCTTGCAGTCATCTTTACAGGACGGCCACTCCTAGGGAGAGTAGCAGCAGTGCTGAACTTTCTCCATTTATAGACAATTTGTCTTACCGTGGACTGATGAACAGCAAGACTTTTGGAGATACTTTTATAACCCTTTCCAGCTTTATGCAAGTCAACAATTCTTAATCGTAGGTCTTCTGAGAGCTCTTTTGTGCGAGGCATCATTCACATCGGGCTATGCTTCTTGTGAAAAGCAAACCCAGAACTGGTGTGTATTTTTTATAGGGTAGGGCACCTGTAACCAACACCTCCAATCTCATCTAATTGATTGGACTCCAGTTGGCTGACACATCACTCCAATTAGCTCTTGGAAATGTCATTAGTCTAGGGGTTCACATACTTTTTCTACCTGCACTGTGAATGTTTACATGGTGTGTTCAATAAAAACATGGTAACATTTACAGTTGCAAGAAAAAGTATGTGAACCCTTTGGAATGATATGGATTTCTGCACAAATTGGTCATAAAATGTGATCTGATCTTTATCTAAGTCACAAAAATAGACAATCACAGTCTGCTTAAACTATTAACACACAAATAATTAAATGTTACCATGTTTTTATTGAACACACCATGTAAACATTCACAGTGCAGGTTGAAAAACTATATGAACCCTTGGATTTAATAACTGGTTGAACCTCCTTTGACAGCAATAAGTTCAACCAAACGTTTCCTGTAGTTGCAGATCAGACGTGCACAACGGTCAGGAGTAATTCTTGACCATTCCTCTTTACAGAACTGTTTTACTTTAGCAATATTCTTGGGATATCTAGTGTGAATCGCTTTTTTGAGGTCATGCCACAGCATCTCAATCGGGTTGAGGTCAAGACTCTGACTGGGTCACTCCAGAAGGCGTATTTTCTTCTGTTTAAGCCATTCTGTTGTTGATTTACTTCTATGCTTTGGGTCGTTGTCCTGTTGCAGCACCCATATTCTGTTGAGCTTCAGCTGGTGGACAGATGGCTTTAAGTTCTCCTGCAAAATGTCTTGATAAACTTGGGAATTCATTTTTCCTTCGATGATAGCAATCCGTCCAAGCCCTGATGCAGCAAAGCAGCCCCAAACCATGATGCCCCCACCACCATACTTCACAGTTGGGATGAGGTTTTGATGTTGGTGTGCTGTGCCTCTTTTTCTCCACACATAGTGTTATGTGTTTCTTCCAAACAACTCTACTTTGGTTTCATCTGTCCACAAAATATTTTGCCAGTACTGCTGTGGAACATCTAGGTGCTCTTGTGCAAACTGTAAACGTGCAGAAATGTTTTTTTTTTTTGGACAGTAGTGGCTTCCTCTGTGGTATCCTCCCATGAAATCCATTATTGTTTAGTGTTTTACGTATCGTAGTTTCGCTAACAGGGATGTTAGCATATGCCAGAGACTTTTGTAAGTCTTTAGCTGACACTCTAGGATTCTTCTTCACCTCATTGAGCAGTCTGCACTGTGCTTTTGCAGTCATCTTTACAGGACGGCCACTCCTAGGGAGAGTAGCAGCAGTGCTGAACTTTCTCCATTTATAGAGAATTTGTCTTACCGTGGACTGATGAACAGCAAGGCTTTTGGAGATACTTTTATATCCCTTTCCAGCTTTATGCAAGGCAACAATTCTTAATCGTAGGTCTTCTGAGAGCTCTTTTGTGCAAGGCATCATTCACATCAGGCAATGCTTCTTGTGAAAAGCAAACCCAGAACTGGTGTGTGTTTTTTATAGGGCAGGGCAGCTGTAACCAACACCTCCAATCTAATCTCATTGATTGGACTCCAGTTGGCTGACACCTCACTCCAATTAGCTCTTGGAGATGTCATTAGTCTAGTGGTTCACACACTTTTTCCACCTGCACTGTGAATATTTACAAGGTGTGTTCAATAAAAACATGGTAACATTTAATTCTTTGTGTGTTATTAGTTTAAGCAGACTGTGATTGTCTATTGTTGTGACTTAGATGAAGATCAGATCACATTTTATGACCAATTTGAGCAGAAATCCATATCATTCCAAAGGGTTCACATACTTTTTCTTGCAACTGTAATTCTTTGTGTGTTATTAGTTTAAGCAGACTGTGATTGTCTATTGTTGTGACTTGGATGAAGATCAGATCACATTTTATGACCAATTTGAGCAGAAATCCATATCATTCCAAAGGGTTCACATACTTTTTCTTGCAACTGTATATAGACTAGTGATGAGCGGGAGGTGCCATATTAAATTTCGCAATATTTAGCGAATATTCGATTGAATATTCATCTTATATTAGTCGAAATTGAATATTCGTTTATTCTATTTATATGCGATTTAATTATTCGCGTATTGCGATTTTCTTTTAACTGTATAAGGCAACGTTCCTATTGGTTGGCTATGGCTAGGGAATATATTC
Source organism: Bufo bufo (assembly GCF_905171765.1). Classification (NCBI taxonomy): domain Eukaryota; kingdom Metazoa; phylum Chordata; class Amphibia; order Anura; family Bufonidae; genus Bufo; species Bufo bufo. The sequence goes on along the minus strand of NC_053389.1, from coordinate 598,380,747 downwards.
GATATTTCGAATATTCGCTTTTTTTCCCCCCAATCTGTACAGTTGTTTGCATAGTCTTCCCCGACAAGCGTCTCCGTCACCATGGGAACGCCTGTGGGTTAGAAAATACCATCGGATCTGAGTTTTCCCTGACATCGTGAAAACTCAAATCCGATGGTATATTCTAACCCACAGGCGTTCCCATGGTGACGGGGACGCTTGTCGGGGATGTGCATGCGAACGACCGTACAGATTCGAAAAAAAAAAAGTGAATATTCTAAATAACGAATATATTCCCTACATTGCTATATATTAGTTTTTTAGAATATTCGTCATTTTATTTTCCATATGAAAACATGATTCCTTCCTGCTTAAGTTGCTTGTGGGCCAATGACTCATTGACCCACAAGAAAGAAGCAGGGAGGAATCATGTTTTCAGATGTAAAAAAAATGATGAATATTCGATATAGCGAATATATAGCACTATATTCGTAATATTCGCGAATTAGCGAAGTTGCGATATTCGCGATTAATCTTCGCTATTCGGATATTCGCGCTCAACACTAATATAGACTACATTCTTTGATTCAGCTAAGAAAGCTCCCACATACTTTAGCTCTTAAACAACACCTTATCTTCTCCAGAGCACAAAGGTTCCATCTTACCCAAGAGAACACGCCTCCTTGCTACGTCATATATGCTTTTTCTGCTGTTAGAGAACTCCATTACAAGATGGCGCCTGTAGTTAGATATTTACATAGTTCACATACCACAGTTAGTAAAACAACGCACAATGGGCAGATGCCAAGTGTTATCTCTTGTGTTATTTTCATATTTCAGCCAATGTAACAATGCCACATGCCTCAGGGGGAATGCCCCTCTGATGACTTTATAAACTGCTGTACTTCCTGTAATAAATTAGAATTTGCTTTGACCCCAGTGTGTGTGTCACAGTTATTTTCTTCCGTGCACGTAAAACCCTTGGAGCAGTAGAGCAAACGTGATCGGCCCTAATTAGGGGCATCATTATCAGTTGGCGCCCGATACATGGGGCTCAGGAGAAGTAACGTTGCTAGCCGAAGTTTTGGGGTTCCCATTGCACGGTGGACCACGCTTGAGGAGGAGAACTGCAGCTTCAGAGACAAGGTGAGAAAATTTTAGTTATCTCACCTGCCTCTTGCTGCTCCACTGTGCTGTGATAATCTGTTCTGCTACTGATGTTACGTAGTAGCAACTTTGGTTGATGTAAAATCCTGAGTTCCTAGTATCCTTCTTTTGAGTTTGCTCTTCTGTGTTTGTGTTCTGTCTGTATGGTTTGTGTCAGGCACCTTCCCAGTTAACGGTTAAGCAGAGCAAGAGATTTCCCTTGGCAGGGGGGCGGAGCCACATTAGGGGCTACTAAATACACGGGGGAAGTAACGTCATGACATTGGAATGTGTGATAGCAAGAACACTGCAACACTAAGATATATTGGATATAATCAAAAGAAATTGTGCGTGAGGTACTGAGTGTGTGTGTGTGTATGGAGCACATATGTATTATGTTATTTGTATGTTATTCGTTAATAAGTTCAAACACTTGTGTGTATAAAAGTATGAGAAAGTGTTCTATATGTCTGTTCGACATTGAATGTTATGTCTGTGTGGACCGGGAATCTGACCTTGCGTGTTGCCAAATAGAAAACTGACTAGTAGAGGAAGGTCACGCAGCCAAGTTTACTGTGAGAGAAATCAGTTCTACTGATGTGATGATGAGGCCAAATTAACAGTTAAGTCGAGAATGAAAGTGCTCATCACACAGGATGGGGTGTGTGTTCAGGCTTTAGGCCAAAAAGGAGCGAAATTATTACAAAGTTTCTCACAGGAGTGAACACAGGACATTCGGCCTTGAATTTAGAACATTGTATTCTTGATATTATAAAAAAACAATGCAAGCGTCAACATGAAAATAATTAAGTATAAGAAATTAGGCTGGACAGAAATCTAAGACGCCACTGATACTACTCTCCAAGATGGCGCTGTGAAACCCTACCACACCCCCCAGCAGCCATCTTAACTGAGGTAACTTCCTCACCAGCAGACATCTTAACTAATCCAATTTCCGGCCTGGCTGCCATTTTAACTCCTGTAACTTCAGGCCGGCCCAGCGGCCATCTTAACTGAGGGAACTTCCTACCCGGCAGCCATCTTAGTTACTGGTATTTTTCCAGATACGGCTACAATCCTGAAACAATGCACATAGATTCAAGTAGCACCACAAGGGGTACTCACTCGAGTCAGTACATGAAGGATACACATATACCTATAATTAGTCATGACTGGTAGTATTGTTTAATTGTTTATTCAGATGAAATATTTTAACTTTAATGTTTTTGTTTTTCAAGTAAAGTCAAGTGAAGCTCCCCCCTCCTGCACATTTGCTAGAACCGCAAAAGGAGGGGATTGTGATGGAGATGGTCTCACCTGTGGTAAACTGTAGCTTTAAGCCCGGACAAATTCAGTTTTTTCTGTCTTTCATATGATGTTGCTGAAAAATGCTAACCTTGAGATAAGATACTGAAGAATTATTAAAGAATGTAAACAGGCAGTGAAAAACATCAGCAAGCTAATGAAAGGTGTAAACATGCTACCCCCCATCTCCGATGGTAAACTGAGAGTAGTAGTGAGAAAAAAGCATGTAGGGAGATATAGGGTGGCTGAAAGATAACAAGCTAGCAGAACAGACAGAAGTCTTCCTTAGAGAGGCAAGTGTATGAAGGAGGAGGAGGTGTAGAGAGACAGAGAAAGTTTGGGTTGTGAATTTTATCAGGATAATGTTAAACCACCTCCCTAACAGAGAAAGGAAACAGTAGGTCTGCCACCCTATAATGGTCCTGAAAGATGGACCTGCAGAGTCTGCGGGACCCACAACCCAGATGAGAGAGAGAGAGTTGTGCTGTGTGTGCAACTCTTTGTCCACACCACACAAGAGGATCATATTCTGTGTTGCCTGGATCACTGTCCCTCCCCACAGACACCCATGTTTTTGTTATTTGGATGACATAGGTGAGGGGGGAGAAGTTAGACCAAGATTAGGAAACAGGCAATCCAGTATCTCCAGTATCGGCAGATTCAAGTCCAGCCCCAATGATATCCCTGACTCTGGGTGATGAAGAAGTAGCCGAGTTTTTGATTGATACCGGAGCAGCCAAGACAAATGTGCATAGAAAATATGGACTTCCCTGACTTAATCTCCAAGAACACCAGTCCTTGGGTAGAAGTGGATGGGAAAGTAGTACACCCCCCTTTTAACAGAACCCATCTGTGCTAGATTTGCCCTTACCCAAGAAGTACTTGCCCGGTTGCCGGTCAGTGATAAAGCCCCCTGTTGCCTCCTGGGTACAGATTTGCTTGCTTGATAAAACTCCCTGGTCCATCTTTTTGTCAGTACTCCTGGAAGATGAGAAGGAAGCCCTGCTTGTGGGAATGTCGGGCCATCTGTGGGCTATTGTACCCATGGATGTTGGAAAGCTCCCAGTTCCTCCTGTGGAAGTCGTGATGAAATCTGGCGCCCCACTTCCCAGGAAGATGCAGTATCTCTTGAGTATGGCACAGTCAGATGCCATATCTCAAACAGCCTGAGACTTTTTGAAAAAGTGGTTATCAAGGAGATTGTATCCCTTTCTAACAAGAAAAGTGAGAAGGGGAAACCAACCCGATACCAGATGGTACGTGATCTACGTGCTGTCATTGAAGTCACAGTTTGTAACAGCCTTATTGTGTCCAATGCACACCTTGTTGTCTCAGGTTCCCACTACCCCTACCCACTCCACTGTGATTGATTTGACAAATGATTTCTTTTGAGTACCACTACATTCAGACAGTTGGTAGTTGTTTGCCTTCACACATGAGGGTAAACAGTATACTTGGGTGGTGCTGCCGCAGGGAGCCTAGAACTCACCTAGTATATATACTGCAGCCATGTCACTCTTGTCCTTTTTTACAACATGGCTGCAAGTGAGAAAAAAAAAATCTGTTTTGTTGCATTACTGTTGCCCTCCTGGTGTGAAAAATCTCATCCCTAAATGTAAGAAGACTGTGGAGGACATCCCTTTGCCCAGAAACATGAATGCACTGAGGACATCATTTTTAGGCCCTGTTTCTTATTGCAGACCATTGATACGCATGTTTATGATTATTTGTCTTTTAGTCCTTTCCACCTTACAGATGAAGTGGTAGATGCCTTTTATGCCTAAAGATGACCAGTTTGTTCTCCCCCACACTGGGCCTATCAGATGACCACATTTAGATTGTATTGTACAGAAGTGAATGGTCATGCCTCAGCTGTCCTCACCCAACTGCATGGCCAGCAGCAACAACGCCCTGTGGCATATTATTCAGCCAGACTTGACCCCATGGCCAGAAGTGCCCCTTTATGCATCAGAGCTGTAGCAGTTGTACATGCCATGCTTGATAAAGGTTCTGAGATAGTCCTGAACCACAAAGTAACAGTGATATTACGTCTATCCTCATGAAAGTACAACCGAAGAACCTTTTTGTTGCCCACAGAGTTAGATGTTGTAACTTACAAAGTGTGTGGTTTAACTCTGCTAAATCCTTATGTGCCGGAAAAAGGCCACAGTCTGGTTAGGACTGAACATCGGTATATCTCTGCTTGCTGATTTAAGTGTTCATATTTATCCTGACTAAGGATAAGCAATTGGTTCTCATATAGTTTTATAAGGCTGAGAAAAGACATCTGCCCATCCAGCTCAGCTTAGGAATTCAGTCCAAATTTCTCAAAAAGGCAAGAGAGACAACGACTAGTACACAAATGTGTGTTTCTCAACGGTATATATGTGTTTTAGTACACCAAAAAGTTACAAAATTAACAGTTAATAACTGATCCCGACCATATGTTTATTGTGCAGATTTCTTAACCTACTACACATAGGATCATGCCATACTACACATAGGATCATGCCATGGACTTTCATTCTAGATTGTATTACCTTTCTTGGCTTCTCACAATTGACACTGTTACAGACGATCATGACGTATCACAAACTTATTTCCTGAAGCTTATAGATCAAGTGTTTTAAGTACTATCATGGATTCATCATATTGATTATTTGTCCTAATTACTAATATATGGGACCATTCTAGATAATATTATCTTTATAGACTTGTTTCTCTATCACAGAATTCCAGCTATTGTAACTTTTTCCATCAATCTATTCATCAAAATATTGTGCCTATCAGGGATATTATTGTGTTGATGTATGATCATCCACTTTATTTGATGAATGTAATGTGTTTTTCGTTGACAAAGGCTATTCATATGACACCTGAAATGTTCAAAGATGTAATATTTTGGATCCAGCCACCCAGTTGCCTCTGGAGCAAGGGGGGAGGGAAGAGATAGGGCACTTAAACTTTTCTTCCAGACTTCCAGATCCAGATGAAGAGGCTCATGACTGTTTGCAGATATATTTTACAAGGGACAGCGCGATTTTGTAAATCAGCTATTAGATAATACAGATCATGTGCTCTTTGTGGATGGATCGAGGTATGGCCAGGATGGCAGTTACTACACAGGTTGGGCAGTGGTGATTAAACATGATACTAAAAAGCAGAGTCCTCACCACCACACATGTCTGCCCAAGAAGCAGAGCTAAGGGCTCTGGAGATGGCTTGCAGATGTGCAGATGGAAAAGAAACCAACATTTATGCTGATTCCAGGTACAGCCCATGACTATGGGCCCATTTGTGGGTTTGGTGGACCAAGAAAGTCCAAGAAAAACGGACAGAGTAACAGGCGCAAATCCACAACCTATCACCTAGGTGAATCTATCGCTCCGGACACCCCACGTGCTGGGACACGAACGGCTCCACTGTGATCCACCAGACTTGATAAAGGGGTCATGCACCCCGAAACGCGTTGTCCTGAATAAACCAATTTGTAATTTACCATTGGTTGTGGATTTGCGCCTGTTACTCTGTCTGTTTTTCTTGGACTTTCTTGGTCCACCAAACCCACAGTTCCTTTACTTACCCATTTGGCGGTTCGGCACCGACCGAAGGGTGTTTGGACAAAGTCGGCGGCACCAACCAACCCTCAAGATTACTCAGCTCTCATTGTAGTTGCACCCAATTGGTGCAACTCTAACAGGTGAGCATATTACCTCCCGTCTGAAAGGGGAAATAATCCTTTACATATTCACCCTATGAGCGCCTTCTCTTTCCTTTTTGTCTACAACCGCTATGGGCCCATTTGGAAAGCCAGAGACTTCCTGACCGCTTCAGGTACACCCATCAAAATGTGGAAGCAGTGAGGTCTCTTGTAGAAGCCCTCATGTGACCAACTTGAGTGGAGGTGATAAAAACAAAGGTTACTGTAAAACAGACTCAGAGGGGGCAAAGGGAAAAGCCAAGGCAGATCAGGCGGCAACAATGGCTGAAAATTGCCTAGGCAGACCCTTGCCTTAGTGGACACAGCTCAGGTCCCTGAAATAACTCCTCCTGTCTCGCTGGAAGTTCTTAAGACCTTACAGAACCAGTTGGGGAAGGAGGAAAGGACCGGTGGATGGAAAAGGGGGGACTACAAATGAGGAAGGCCTAACACAGTTCCAAGGGAAACTCTGCCTTCCCAGATCCCGCTAATCCACGATGGCACAGGCAACCCATGGAGTGACGCACCAGTCCGAAGCTGCTGTGTGTGATTTAGTACATAGCGCATGGTACGCCCCAGGGTTTAGCACTGTAGCAGTTAGATATACTCAAGGATGTATGGTTTTTGCCCAGAACACCCACCAACAAGGTGGTTAAGCTACCCCAGAAACACACGTCTTGCCCTTTGTATCTGTTTCAACGCTTGCAGACTACCTTCAACTACCCAAGGTGGGCATGTATGAGTATGTATTGGTGTGTGATGACTTGTTTTCAGTATGGCCAGAAGCATACCTGGTAGCTAAGACCACAGCAAAGAAGATTATGGCCGAAGTTCTATGCAGTTATGGGGTACCTGAGACCATTGAAAGTGACACAGGTGTTTACTTCACAGGTGAAGTGATGCAGAAGATAATGAAGGTTTTGGGTATAGAACCGGCCTTACATGCTTCGTACCATCCACAAAGCAGCGGTAGAGTAGGGAAAAAAGGAACTGAACGGGACCCTAAAGGTAAAAGATTAAAAAAGCCATGGCAGAGACTGGTAAGCCATGAACAGAGTGCCTGCTGGTAGCCGTATTTTCAGTAAGGTATACCCCTAACTATGAGACAGGCCTTAGTCCCTAGAAGGTCCTTTGTGGGTCAGGCCCTAGGACAGGATTGTATTTCCCACAGTGTCCCCAGATGAAACATGGTTGTCTGACAGATTTGACAGATGCACAAGCATTTGACTAAAATGCATTCTAGAGTTTTTGCTTCACTTCCAGATGTTGATAATGCACCAGGAAGCCACCCACTTGTGTCTGGAGATTGGGTGGTGGTAAAAAGACACGTTAGAAAAGTCCTGTCCTCAAATCCTAGTTTGATGGTCCATTCCAAGTGTTCTTGACTGCAAGCACAAAAGTGAAGCTTGAAGGAAAGCCTAATTCATGTAATTTCAAGAAAGTATTGAGTCGGGAGACTTGAAAGGATGTTTCTTGTTCCCCCTTGTGTGACTGCTGATCCTGACTAAAAGAATATGGATTCCTATTGAGATAGTAAAAATAGGTTTCTGGGCTGAGGAAGAGGTGTGCAAAAGGAAGAACAAAGTTTTTACAGTCCGATACTTCTAGCCCAGTGACCCATTAATAGTATAGCCCAAAGACTCCCAGTATTGATAGTTCTTATGCTCACACTAATCAATAACCAGGTCATGAATGCCCTAAAAGGACTTACTTCCTATTCCTGAATTTTATCTTTAATTCTGCTATTTGCGTTAATTGTTTTTTGTGCCATCCCCTACATTAGGAGGTTTTTGTTGAAAGTCGTAGCTAAGGCTACACCGGAGATGCTCATGGGAGACCTCCATAAGGATGGGGACCTCCGTGAGGATGGGAGACAAGGTCCACTTCGTTCTGTTGGTCCCCCCCCCCCCCCGCTTACGACGCCACCTGGAGATCATTGACCATAGGGACTGACATCTGACTTTCCCATGCTAAGTCCAGTGTCATGGGAGGCTATACACTACGCTAGGTTGTCATGGAAGCTGGCGAAGAGGATTAAAAGCATAGAGAACAGATGTGCTAGGCTTTCGTTAGGGAAAGAATGAGGTGCAAGGGGGGACTGATAGAGATTTGGACTACATTCTTTGATTCAGCTAATAAAGATCCCACATACTTTAGCTCTCAGACAACACCTTATCTTCTCCAGAGCACAAAGGTTCCATACTACCCAAGAGAACACGCCTCCTTGCTACATCATATATGCTTTTTTCTGCTGTTAGAGAACTCCATTACAAGATGGCGTCTGTAGTTAGATATTTACATAGTTCACATACCACAGTTAGTGAAACAGTGCACAATGGGCAGATACCAAGTGTTATCTCTTGTTTTATTTTCATATTTCAGCCAAAGTAACAATGCCACATGCCTCATGGGCAATGCCCCTCTGATGACTTTATAAACTGCTGTACTTCCTGTAATAAATGAGAATTTGCTTTGACCCCAGTGTGTGTGTGACAGTTATTTTCTTCCATGCACGTAAAACCCTTGGGTTACTATTAATTTGGAGCAGTAGAGCGAATGTGATTGGCCCTGATTAGAGGCATCTTTATCAATGTTGTGTTCACACAGTTGGTGCTTTGCCGATCTACTGTTTGCAATGCAAAGCACAGGCATGGCAGCACCATAGCCATGTGAACGTAGCAGCCTAACTTTAAGTCAATTATCCCTTTAAAGGGGTTGTCTCATCGCTAGGATATGCCCCCATTGTCTTATAGGTGCGGATCCCACCACTGGGACCCGCACCTATATAGAGAACAGAGCCCTGCAAGGTTATGGCTGGAGGACTCCGGTCCGGCCACCACCAAACTGGCTTCCCATAGAAGTGAATGGGAGCATACCGTGCATGACCGGCCACTGCTCCTATTCACTTCTATGGGCTCGACGGAAATAGATGGCTATTTTCACGAGCCCCATATAAAATTAATGGAGGGCAGATGTGCATGCGCAGTGCGCCCTCGTTCACTTTTGGGTCTCAGTTCTCGATATAGGTGTGGGTCCCAGTGGTGGGACCCGCGCCTATAAGACAATGGGGACATATCCTAGCTATATGCCCCCATTGTCTATGAGGAGAAAACCCCTTTAACCCATATACTTTTAGATGGCATCATTATTATTATTATTTTGCACTTATGTCATATTATATTAAAATTTATTTTCTCAGTGAGATTTTAGTACTGCCGTTGGGCATGGTGGGTTTGCAGGGGTCTGGTGGTGTTAGGAAATGGTATTGAGGGTGGGGGGGCCCAAACTGAACTCTTACACCAAGGCCCATGAGCCTATAGCTACGCCCCTGAATGGCAGGCAAAAATGATGCCTCCCCCTTTTTTTAACAAGTTGCTGTACATGTCCACATCAGTACTGTAATAACAAGTTTATAGGCTAAAAGGATGTTCTTTTGCAATATATCAGCACACTATAATTTTTTGGGTACATTACAATATACATCTGGATGCTTTTCTGTTATACAGACAAGATCGTTTGACACGGTGACAAACTGTGATGTGGACCAAAGCATGGCACTTCATGAATCCTGGAATAATTGGGTGGATACTTTATACAAATCAAATAAGATCTCTGAGCTCATTTCAATTATTTCTTTTTCAACCTAAATTGACTTTTTGTCAAGCAGAGTCTCTTACCGAAGAATACAAATAACTAAGGTGTCATGCTTTTAAAATCTCAAAAGGCTTCCAGCTAGTTTAGACCTCTTATCTGCCTCATTTACCTAAGCTTTATCATTTTCTCTATGGCACACATCCCGAGCCACATAGGAGGCAAAAACTCAATGAACTGCAAGAGTTATAAATTCAACCCATTAATTATTACTGATCTCCAGCAATCAGCTAGAATTCTCGCCACCTCCTCTCTACTCCCCTTCCTGATATTACAAAATCAGTAGGGATTGTTCTTTTGTATTGTTCTCATTTAAGAATTTCAAGGCTGCATGGGTGGAAGTGGTAATTGAGTGTTGATGGACTGCTTGCAGTCAACTCACACAAAAATGTTCTAAAGAAGGCTAAGATAGTTCTACTAATAACCAATTGCTTTGACTTCTATTCACATTAAGTGGTGTTACTGGGGGTAAAACTGTGCAGAAAGGGTTAAAAATAAAGAGAGGAATTTCTCACCATCTATCCCATGCCAAAGCCCTTTCAATGCTGGTACTGGCTTGACACATAAGAAATGTCTGGAACTAAAGCCCCTTCATTTCAAGCCATTTTCTGTGTGTCAAGCTAGTAGGACCAGGAAATAAAAAGCAGCAGGGACCAGAGCGGCATTTGAACGGCAATGGCAGGGGATTGGCAGAGGTGAGTAATGCTTCTTTGCTTCTTTTTAGCCCTATCTTATTCTACAGATGTAGTAGAGTTCACACACATGCTTTATGAGATGTGTTCTCTAAACTAAATGCGTTTAGCAAGCTCCTTCAATTGCTTTTCAATGGCTTTTGTTTCAAGATAATGGTATGAGTTGTTTTGGTTGTACATTTGGTAATTCAACATGTTGATTGTGGAGATTAGTATGTCATTACAATTTCTGGTTAGAAATTTTGTGCCATTGGATTTTTTTTTTTTTTATAGATTATTCTCAGGTAGTTAAAAGAAAGCACAGGGTATCAATTACTATTGCTATAAATACTGCTACTTTAAGGCATCGTTCTCATTTCAGTGTTTCGGTCAGTTATTTCCATCAGTGATTTTGAGCCAAAACCAGATGCAGCTCTAAACACAGGTGCAAATCTTTCCCTTATAGCTTATGTCTCTGGAGGCTTCACTACTGGTTTTGGCTCACAATCACTGATGGAAATTACTGACCAAATCACTGAAGTGTAAACTAGCCCTAAGATTGCTATCTAAACCAAAGATTGTATTTGGTATATAAATTGTAATAGTTGCTACAAATTGTATTAAGTTGATACCTATGGTAAATACATGGAAACTTATTAGTTTTTTAATATTTTTTTTTTTGGAGATGATGTTATGTTTGCACTTTTCTGTCTGTTGAGTGCTACTGGAATAATAGATTCCTATGTATGAATTTGCCAATGGCAATAAGCTACTATGGAGTATGCAGTCTACAAGCATGAACCGTGGTCTACAGAGCAAGTGTTTGTATAATCCCTCTTTCTCTAACTGATTGGCTCAGGTATGTAGCAACAAGTTAACCTGGTAACACCGATAGGTGTACCGCCATTATTTTATAATAATAGGCCATACCATATAATGGTATAGCTTAATATTCATATAGTAAGGACATACCAATAGGCCTCTCACCACTGATATGTGATTCTTCATTTTGCTGCTGTTTGATTGAGGGAGTAAAAGGTAACTTGGCAACACCAATAGGCACCCCTGGATACTGTATACACAGGCTCGGACTGGCCCACAGGGTACAGGTGAATCCCCAGATGGGCCCCTGAGCAAGGTGGGCCCCTAGTCTCCCACCCCCTGCACAAGTGGCATATAACACAGTAGACTTACTGCACTACATACATATATTCAATATACAGCACCTCAACCAGCCTATGTTAATATAAAAAAAAAAAACTGGGCTGAATATTTAAGAAACTACCCAGTTTATCAATATACTCGTCCATATGACTGAGATGACTTATAGGTACAGAGGTAGGACAGCAAGTGTACTCCTTTCCCAGGGACCTGACCTCTCAAAGTCACTGCAGGGACCCCATAATAAATCATTTTGTATCACCTTGCTGCTGTCTGCTTCTGTGGGAGCAGGTAATATTTGGATGTATCCGTATGGTGGGCCCCCAAAATAAATTTTACTGGGGGGCTCTAGACAACACAGTGTATACATTTTGCATCCCATTATAGCATCCCTTCATGACATACTATGTCTGCTGTCTGAATTATGAATATTTTTAAGTGTGGTCCTGTAGTGCTACTATTATTCCAAGCAGTCCTAAAAATCCTGTAGCACCATCCCGATGCTTTCCAGAGTGATGTCTGGTTTATGATTACGTGCAGTCTTGTGGTGCTATTATTATTATGTGTCTGCCCAAAAGTCTTGAAGTACTGTCCCGAGCCGATTTACGATTATTAATATGTGAGGCCCCAGTCCATTGCTACTATAACTATACTGCTATAGGTATGGGGTACCAATGATAATTTCTTTCTATACCTATCCTCCACCCAGTACTAGTCATGTTCCTCCCTCTCTCAGGAGCACCACATTTTCCATTGATGTGATTCATCTCTTTTTTAATCATGTTCTGTATGTGAATTCAATAAAGATTGATTTATTTTTGAGCTACGGTATAGTGACTCATGTGTCTCTATGTAGGTTAATGGGGTACCAATGAGTAGACTACACACTATAGTATTGTTATTCAGGTAGAACTCTACTAGCCCTAGTACTACTATTACTAGTAATTCGAAAGTATCTTTCAGTGGTTTGTCGTGGCATAGTTACCCAACTTCGTATTTGCCACACAGGAAAAATGAAGCCAGGAAAGAAGAAACGTATTCAACGGACAACCTGTGACTAAGCAATTCCCCTTTAAATGCTAACTTAGGCATAGGTTTCCCTGTCAAACCAGTGGCACTGTAAAGGCAGAAGCTGGGGCATGACATTGGAGTGGTCATGAACTGCAATGGCTCATCGGGATGTGGAGCTGGAAATGGGCAAGGTGAGTTAACAGTATTATCCTTATCCTCATTTGTCATTCAATTTACTATTCTGATTTCTATGCAGCAGAATGTATTCAGTTAATAGTAGATAATTTGTTTGAGACAAGCTCCAGTCAATAATGCCTGCATGTCAGTTTGTCTCGTGTCTATGCTGAATATGGCATTTTGAATGTAGCACATCTACAGCTGTCATAACTTTTATGAAACTATCCAACTTGATATGTTTCTGTCAAAACTGTAAAAACCTAAACCAAAAAGTAAAAAACAGCAAATGTTTAATGCATTATTTTTAAAATGAATGTTGGAGATTGCAGTCAATTACTTACCTTTTTATTCGCTACATTTGTGTCATAATAACATTTTCATGGAAGCCTACAATTTGCTTTATATAAAAATATAGTTCTTTCAGTTTTCATTTGTCTTATTTGATACGAAGCACAATCATCTTGATATATAAGCACTGAATTTCACCAACCTTGCCATCTACACTGTATGCCAAAGGATATGTGTGATAGACACGATCTGTTAGATTCATGACAGACATCAAAGTATACAATTTACTTCAGCAATCATAAAGTATATATCTGCATTTGGCGTTTTATACCTCTAAATAAGACATTTCCCCTGACCTTTTATTTTTTATTCAAGAAACATAGAAGGACTGAACCAACAGAGTGCAAGTTTTATATTACACAAACATGATTGAAATGTACAAATTTGGCTTTTTTACCATCTACTTTCATTTGTACTCATTTTTCTATAAAAGTAGGAATAAATGGTAGTAAAAAGGACAGTGAAAGTTTAAGGGCTCATACACACAAATCAGAGTTGCAAACACAGTACAGTAAATATATGACAAAAATTGCATATATCTGCAAGTGTTGCACCATTGACTTCCATCATGCATCTGTAATCACCCACACTACACAATTATCATATAATTCATCTGGTACAGTGAACGTTGTAAAAAGCAAAAAACAAATAAAAAATAATAATACAGAATCACTTTTTTTTTTATTATTCACCACAAAAATTTAGAATAAAAAGTGATCAAAAAGTGTTACATACCTGTCACGGATGGTGTACAGGAAACCAGACAATACCATATAAACAATGTCTCTCTGGATCCACAACTAAGGAACAAAGGGAGACCCCTGCAATAGAGCTGCCGCTCTCCCTCACTGCTCAGCCTATGCGAACACCCCAAAGGTGGATGGCCGCATATCCACGTTCCTCGGCTATCTATTACCTGAAGACCCTACAATAATGAAGGGACACGACCACCGGCTCCCTACACTGACACGGAGGGAGTCAGGGTCACCTGGATCCAGAAAAGACAAAAACATAAATACATAAACAGCACTTATCTGCAGACGACTGAGGACTGAGGACTGGGAACTGGGAACTGGGAACAGCATGCACACACACTCCAGGAAGTTGTATCAGCCGCACACTACTGCATTATGGGGAGGAACTTAAAGGGTAGCGATCAGTCCAACTGCATGACAGCTGAGATAGACTAACGAGATGAGAAACTAAACCAAAACAAAGAAATTCAAGGAGGAGGATCTGAGAAGCTCCTGTGAGCGCTTCTCAGCTGTCTGGCTGTGACAGTACCCCTCCCTCTAGGAGTGGACTCCGGACACTCAGAGCCCACCTTCTCAGGATGGGACCTATGGAAAGCCCTGATGAGACGAGAGGCCTTAATGTCCGTCACTGGGACCCACATCCTCTCCTCAGGACCATAACCCTCCCAATGAACGAGGTACTGGAGGGAACTGCGGACAAGACGAGAATACACAATCCTAGAGACCTGAAATTCAAGATTTCCATCAACCATAATCGGAGGAGGAGGCAAAGGCGAGGGTACAATAGGTTGAACATAAGGTTTCAATAAGGACTTATGAAAAACATTATGGATCTTCCAAGTCTGAGGAAGATCAAGACGGTAGGCAACAGGATTGATGACTGACAGGATCATGTAAGTGCCCAATAAACCTAGGACCCAACTTCCAGGCGGGAACCTTCAATTTGATATTCTTGGTAGACAACCACACCAGATCACCAACATTCAGGTCCGGACCAGGCACACGTCTCTTATCCGCCACACGCTTATATCTCTCACTCATGCTCTTTAGATTATCCTGAATCTTTTGCCAAATAGATGACAAAGACGAGGAGAATCTGTCCTCATCAGGCAAACCAGAAGAGCCCTCTCCCGAGAAAGTCCCAAACTGCGGATGGAACCCATATGCACCAAAAAATGTTGACTTATCAGAGGACTCCTGACGACGGTTATTTAAAGCGAACTCAGCAAGGGACAAAAAAGAACACCAATCCTCCTGATTCTCCGCCACAAAACAGCGCAGATATGTCTCCAGATTCTGATTGACGCGCTCTGTCTGGCCATTCGACTGCGGATGGAAAGCAGAAGAGAATGACAACCGAACCCCCAAGCGAGAACAGAAAGCCTTCCAGAATCTGGAAACAAACTGCGTGCCCTTATCAGAGACTATGTCTGAAGGAATCCCATGCAATTTGACAATGTGGTCAATAAATGCCTGCGCCAGCGTCTTAGCATTGGGCAAACCAGGGAAAGGGATAAAATGCACCATTTTGCTAAAACAGTCCACCACCACCAGAATCACAGACTTCCCCGAGGAACGAGGCAAGTCCGTTATGAAGTCCATGGACAGATGTGTCCAAGGACGGGAAGGAATGGGCAAAGGAAGGAGAGGACCTGATGGCCGTGAATGAGGGACCTTGGCACGAGCGCAAGTCTCGCAAGCTGCCACAAAACCCTCAACCGACTTACGAAGCGCAGGCCACCAGAATCTCCGAGCGATGAGATCCAGTGTGGCTCTTGCCCCCTGGTGCCCAGCAAGGACCATGTCATGGTGTTCTTTAAAAATCTTGTGTCTCAAAGCGAGAGGCACAAACAACCTCCCAGGAGGACAAAGATCAGGAGCTTCTGACTGGGCTGCCTGCACCTCTGCCTCCAATTCAGGAAAAAGAGCAGAGACCACCACACCTTCAGCCAAAATGGGACCCGGGTCTTAAAAATTCCCACCTCCCGGAAAACAACGTGACAGGGCATCTGCCTTCACATTCTTAAGCCCAGGGCGGAACGTAACAACAAAATTAAACCTTGAAAAGAACAAAGACCATTTGGCCTGTCTCGGGTTCAGACGCTTGGCTGACTCCAAATAGGCCAGATTTTTATGGTCAGTAAACACGGTAATAGGGTGTCTGGCTCCCTCTAGCCAATGGCGCCATTCCTCAAAAGCCAACTTGATGGCCAACAATTCCCTATCTCCCACATCATAATTTCTCTCTGCGGAGGAGAGTTTCTTTGAGAAAAAGGCACACGGTTGCCATTTGGCAGGAGAGGAACCCTGAGACAAGACCGCACCCACCCCTACCTCAGAAGCATCAACCTCAACTATGAAGGGTAACGAAATATCAGGTTGTACTAGGATGGGAGCGGAAGCAAAACTCTCCTTGATATTAGAAAAGGCCTTACGCGCCTCTACCGAACAGGAAGAAAAATCTACCCCCTTTCTGGTCATATCAGTGAGTGGTTTAACAACAGAGGAATAATTCAAAATAAATTTCCTGTAATAATTGGCAAAGCCCAAAAAACGCATCAGCGCCTTCTGGTTCTCAGGAAGCTCCCACTCAAGCACAGCGCGGACCTTCTCGGGGTCCATGCGAAAACCAGAAGCGGAGACAAGAAACCCCAGAAATTGGATTTCTGGAACCGCAAACCCACATTTTTCCAGTTTCGCATATAATTTATTCTCCCGCAGAATGAGCAAGACCTGACGTAAGTGTTCCTTATGAGTCTTGAAATCAGGAGAAAAAATCAAAATGTCATCCAAATACACTAATACAAATTTTCCCATTAAATGATAAAAAATGCTGTTGACGAAATGCTGAAAAACGGCTGGGGCATTCATCAAACCAAAAGGCATAACCAAATTCTCAAAATGGCCCTCAGGGGTATTGAAAGCCGTCTTCCATTCGTCTCCTTCTCTGACCCTGACCAGGTTGTATGCCCCTCTTAGGTCTAATTTGGAAAAGACTTTAGCCCCAACAACCTGGTTAAACAGGTCCGGGATCAGAGGAAGCAGATAAGGATCACGAATAGTGATACTGTTCAGCTCCCTGAAATCCAGACAAGGTCTTAAAGAACCATCTTTTTTCTTAACAAAGAAAAAACCAGCGGCAACAGGTGACTTCGAGGGTCGTATGTGTCCTTTTCTCAAACTCTCAGAGATATAAGCCCGCATAGCGACCCTCTCAGGTTGGGAGAAATGGTATAAATGAGATTTAGGCAGCTTGGCGCCTGGGATGAGATTAATAGGGCAATCATACTCCCTGTGCGGAGGCAAACCCTGAACTCCACTCTCAGAGAAGACATCCAAAAATTCAGAGAGGAAAGGTGGTACAGTCTTAGTAGAAACCTCAGAAACAGATGTTATGAGGCAATTCTCTCTGCAAAAGTTACTCCAACCATTTATTTGCCTCGCTTGCCAATCAATGGTGGGGTTATGTTTAGTGAGCCAGGGTAGCCCCAACACTAGAGGAGTAGGCAAACCGCTAAGGACGAAACATGACACATCCTCAACATGAGCATCACTCACAATTAAACGGATATTGTGAACTATGCCCTTTAATGATTTCTGAGAAAGTGGAGCTGAATCAATAGCAAAAACAGGAATATCCCTTCCCAAAGTGCATACCTGGAAACCATGAGTTATTGCAAATTGATTATCAATGAGGTTGACAGCTGCTCCACTATCCACAAAAATCTCACAAAAAATGCTCTTGCTCTCTAGCGCCACCCTAGCAGGCAGGACAAAACGGGAACTACAAGCAAACGGAAAACCTTCAATTTCCGCCTCAACCCTGCCAATAGTAACAGACGGAACATTTTTAAAAGATTTTTTCCTTTTTGTCTCTTTATTACTCCCAGAAAACTGCCTGAATCTCCTTGAGGGACAAACATTTGCCAAATGATTTATACCTCCACAACAAAAACAAACCCTCCCATGCGGGCTGAATCTTCTATTGTCAGAGGCAATCAACCCCAGCTGCATGGGCTCCTGCTCAGAAGGGGCTGACAGCGACTGAGACTCCTGCGCACAGAATGAGACCGCTGCACTGTTCCGAGACTGAGTAGGACAGGAAGGAGAGATCTCTCGTCTCTCTCTAAGACGCCTGTCAATACGAACGGCCTGAGACATAGCAGAGTCCAAGGAGATAGGCCTCTCATGAAAGGAAAATGCATCTTTCAATCCCTCTGAAAGACCATGGCAAAATTGACTTCGGAGTGCAGCATCATTCCAACCAGTATCAGCTGCCCATCTCCGAAATTCGGAGCAGTATATCTTTGCGGATTGTTTACCCTGGCATAACAGACGTAGTCTAGACTCAGCCAGAGCAATACGATCCGGATCATCATATATCTGACCCAGGGCTAAAAAGAATTCATCCACTGAGCGGAGGGGCCGTGCCCCCTCCGGTAGCGAAAAGGCCCAAGACTGAGCGTTACCCTTGAGCAGCGATACAATGATCCCCACCCTCCGTTCTTCATCACCAGAAGAATGGGGAAGAAGGCGAAAATGGAGTTTGCAAGCCTCTTTAAAACGCACAAAATTCTCACTACCCCCAGAGAACGTATCCGGGAGCGAGATCTTGGGCTCAGCACAAACTCCATGAACGCAAGCTGAACCGGTCACTTGAAACTGAGAAAAAATCCTACGGAGATCAGCTACCTCCAATGAAAGACCCTGGAGGCGTTCAGCCAAAAGTGAAACCGGATCCATGCTTGAGACGGTTTTGGCGGCTGATAATGTCACGGATGGTGTACAGGAAACAAGACAATACCATATAAACAATGTCTCTCTGGATCCACAACTAAGGAACAAAGGGAGACCCCTGCAATAGAGCTGCCGCTCTCCCTCACTGCTCAGCCTATGCGAACACCCCAAAGGTGGATGGCCGCATATCCACGTTCCTCGGCTATCTATTACCTGAAGACCCTACAATAGTGAAGTGACACGACCACCGGCTCCCTACACTGACACGGAGGGAGTCAGGGTCACCTGGATCCAGAAAAGACAAAAACATAAATACATAAACAGCACTTATCTGCAGACGACTGAGGACTGAGGACTGGGAACTGGGAACTGGGAACAGCATGCACACACACTCCAGGAAGTTGTATCAGCCGCACACTACTGCATTATGGGGAGGAACTTAAAGGGTAGCGATCAGTCCAACTGCATGACAGCTGAGATAGACTAACGAGATGAGAAACTAAACCAAAACAAAGAAATTCAAGGAGGAGGATCTGAGAAGTTCCTGTGAGCGCTTCTCAGCTGTCTGGCTGTGACAATACCTCTAACTTATACCAATGAAAACTACAAGTTGTTCTATCCCACAAAATTCAAGCCCTCACATAGCTCCATAGAACAAAAGATTAAAAAAAAGTTTATGGGTTTTGGGATGTGGCAATGCAAAAACTTTTTTTTTTTTTAAAGAAGGATTTGCTTTATTATGACTTTATTATTTATGCAGAAAAATTAACCTTAAAGAATTTATAACATATTAAAAACTCAGTGATGGTATTGCATTTTTTTTCATACCACGAAAAAGAGTTAATGAAAGTTACTCAATAAGTTATGCGTAATCCAAAATGGAGCCATTAAAAACTACAATTTGTCCCACAAAAAACTAGCCCTCATGCGACTATATGGATGTAAAATTTAAAAAAGTTATAGCTAGAGTTGAGCAGACACCTGGATGTTCGGGTTCGACGAGTTCGGCAGAACTTGAAAAAAAAGTTCGGGTTCGGGACACGAACTTGACCCGAACTTGACCCCGAACCTGAACCCCATTGAAGTCAATGGGGACCCAAACTTTTGGCCACTAAAATTGCTCTAAAATAGTCCTGGAAAGGGCTGGAGGGCTGCAAAAGGCATCAAAATGTGCTTAAGAGCATGGCAACTGTTCTGCAAACAAATGTGGATAGGGAAATTACTTAAAATACAGAAAAATTAAAAATAACAATCTGGATCTAGGAGTAGGAGGTTGAGAAGATGATGGATGGATGTGGCGGTGTAGGTTGACGTGGCGGTGTAGGTGGAAGCGGCGGTGAAGGAGGAATAGGTAGCCAACACTGATTTGTATTATTTTTAATTTTTTAATATTAGGACATATAACAAAATAAAACAAAGAATAAGTGCACTTGAGTACAAGAATGGATGGTTGAGGCTGGTATAAATGTCTGGCTGCGGCCTGTGATAATGCTCTCTGCCGTGCTAAACACACGTTCACACTATACACTGGCTGCAGGGCAGGTCAGCACCTCCCTGGCTGACAAAGCTTTTCCACATTTTGGTTATGCTAACCCTGCCTTTTCAGGTGCTGGCGGTGCCCCAGCTGTGTTGGCGACCTCTTCCTCCTCCTCTGCCTTCGCCTTGTGCTTCCACTGTGCCCCCGCTGTCAGGTGGGAATGCTATCATCAGCGTGCGCTTGTAGTCGTGCATCTTCCGATCAGTAACAGATGTTTTCACTAAATGCTGTTACCTGTCACCCAGGCACAGCAGGGGTTCATTTACTGAGAGATTTAGGCCCATGTCACCCAGGCACAGCAGGGGTTCATTCACGCCAAAAGGGGGTTCATGTCACCCAGCAATAGAACAAAGGAGTTTGAGAGATTTTGGCCCCTGTCACCCAGACACAGCAGGGGTTCATTCACGGGAAAAGGGGTTCATGTCACCCAGCAATAGAACAGAGCATTTTGAGAGATTTAGGCCCCTGTCACCCAGGCACAGCAGTGGTTCATTCACGGCAAAAGTGAGTTCTTTTAACCCAGCAATAAAACAGAGGATTTTGGGAGATTTAGGGCCCTGTCACCCAGGCAAAGCAGGGGTTCATTCACGGCAAAAGGGGGTTCATGTCACCCAGCAATACAACAGAGGATTTTGAGAGATTTAGACCCCTGTCACCCAGGCACAGCAGGGGTTCATTCACGGCAAAAGGGGGTTCATGTCACCCAGCAATAGAACAGAGGATTCTGAGAGATTTAGACCCCTGTCACCCAAGCACAGCAGGGGTTCATTCACGGCAAAAGTGGGTTCTTGTCATCCAGCAATAGAACAGAGGATTTTGAGAGATTTAGGCCCCTGTCACCCTGGCACAGCAGGGGTTTGAATACGCCAAAAATGGTAAAATGTCACTCGACAATTGAAAATAAGATTTTTTTCAATTTAGGGCACTAAAATTGGCACTTTTTTGCATTAAAATGGCTCTAAAATAGTCCTTGAAAAGGCTAGAGGGATGTAAAAGGCAGTAAAATGTGCTTAAGAGCATGGCAACTGCTCTGCAAACAAATGTGGATAGGGAAATAACTTAAAATAAAAATAAAAGAACTAAAAATTACAAATTATTAATCTGCAACTCAGAGAAGGAGGTGGATATGGAGTCGGAGGTTGAGGAGGCGGTGAATGTGGAGTTGTAGGTGGAGGCAGCAATGGAGGAGGAGGAGGTAGCCAACAATGTTTTTTTTTATTTTTATTTTTTATTGGGGTAGATAGCCCCCAAAATATTGGAACAAATAAAAAAAAGAAAACAAAGAATCATTGCACTTGACTTGAGTACAAGAATGTATGTTTGATGGTGATATAAATGTTTATTCTGCACAAGGTACAGAGAAGTCTTGTGGGATCCAAGCCTGGTTCATTTTAATGAATGTGAGCTTGTCCACGTTTGCTGTGGACAGGAGGCTGCGCTTGTCTGTGATGACGCCCCCTGCCGTGCTAAGCACACGTTCAGATAATACACTGGCTGCAGGGCAGGCCAGCACCTCCAAGGCGTAAAGGGCAAGCTCAGGCCATGTGCCCAATTTGGAGACCCAGAAGTTGAAGGAGTCAGACAGGTCATTCAGTACGTGTAGGCGTGTGCACACATACTGCTCCACTATGTTGCTGAAATGCTGCCTCCTACTCAGAAGTTCCATATCAGCTGGTGGTGCTGGTTGTTGTGGCGTGCTGACAAAGCTTTTCCACATTTCGGCCATGCTAACCCTGCCTTCTGAGGTGCTGGCGGTGCCCCAGCTGCGTTGGCGACCTCTTCCTCGTCCTCTGCCTTCGCCTTGTGCTTCCACTGTGCCCCCGCTGTCAGGTGGGAATGCCACCAGCAGCACGTCTACCAGCGTGCGCTTGTACTCGCGCATCTTACGATCACGCTCCAGTGACGGAATTAAGGATGGTACGTTGTCCTTGTAACGGGGATCCAGCAGCGTGGACACCCAGTAATCAGCACAAGTTAGAATGTGGGCAACTTGGCGGTCGTTGCGGAGACACTGCAGCATGTAATCGCTCATGTGTGCCAGGCTGCCCAGAGGCAACGAAAAGCTGTCCTCTGTGGGAGGTGTATCGTCTGTGTCCTCTGTATCCCCCATCCACGCACCAGTGATGGCCATAAGCTGGTCTGGGTGCCACCCTGCTGTGAACATGGTTCCTCCTCCTGCATCTCCTCCTCCTCATCCTCCACTTCCTCATCCTCCAGAACTGTGCCCTGGCTGGACAATTGTGTACCTTGGGTTTGTGGGTGCAGGAACCGACCCTCGGAGCCACTTGGGAATGACTGGCCAGAAACCCTACGAAATGATCCCTCTTCCTCCTCCTGTGCCACATCCTCTTCCATCATCGCCAGGAGCGTTATTTCAAGGAGGCATAGAAGTGGGATAGTAAAGCTGAGAACGGCGTTATCGGCACTGGCCATGTTCGTGGAGTACTCGAAACAGCGCAACAAGGAACACAGGTCTCGCATGGAGGCCCAGTCATTGGTGGTGAAGTGGTGCTGTTCCGCAGAGCGACTCACCCGTGCGTGCTGCAACTGAAACTCCACTATCGCCTGCTGCTCGCACAGTCTGGCCAGCATGTGCAAGGTGGGGTTCCACCTTGTGGGCATGTCGCATATGAGGCGTTGAGTGGGAAGGCCGAAGTTACGCTGCAGCGCTGACAGGCGAGCAGCAGAAGGGTGAGAACGCCGAAAGCGCGCACAGACGGCCCGCACTTTATGCAGCAGCTCTGACATGTCGGGCTAATTTTTAAGGAATCTCTGCACCACCAAATTCAGCACATGCGCCAGGCAAGGGATGTGCATCAAACCGGCTAGTCCCAGAGCTGCTACGAGATTTTGTCCATTATCGCACACCACCAGGCTGGGCTTGAAGCTGACTGGCACAAAACACTCATCGGTCTGTTGTTCAAGGCCCGTCCACAGCTCCTGCGCGGTGTGGGGTTTGTCCCCCGAACAGATACGTTTTAAAACTGCCTGCTGCCGTTTACCCCTGGCTGTGCTGAAGTTGGTGGTGAAGGTGTTACGCTGACCGGATGAGAAGCTGGTAGAGGATGAGGAAGCAGAGTAGGAGGAGGAACCAACAGGAGGCAAACTGAAGCGCCCTGAAATCCTCGGTGGTGGAAGGACATGCGCCAAACTGCTATCAGCCTCTGCATTTACCCAGTGTGCTGTTATGGAGATATAACGGCCCTGACCGTGCTTACTGGTCCACGTATCCGTAGTCAGGTGCACCTTGCCACAGATGACGTTGCGCAGTGCACACCTGATTTTGTCCCCTACTTGGTTGTGAAGGGAAGGGATGGCTCACCTTGAAAAGTAGTAGCGGCTGGGCACAACGTACTGTGGGACAGCCACCGCCATAAGGCGTTTAAAACTATCCGTCTTCACCAGACGGAATGACAGCATTTCAAAGGCAAGTAATTTAGAAATGCTGGCATTCAGGGCTAGGGATCGCGGGTGGGTAGGGGGGTACTTCCTCTTCCTCTCCAGCGTTTGGGATATGGAGAGCTTAACGCTTCCGTGTGACATTGTGGAGAAGCTTGGTGACCCAGGTGTTGGTATTGCTGGCAGATCCTCTGTTCGTGGGGTGCCAGGTGGCACAATTACTCCAGAGGTGGCTTAAGAGGCCGCGACTGCAGCAGAAGAGGAAGCAGGAGGAGCCAGAGACCTTTCTTGGTTTTTGAGGTGTCTACTCCACTGCAGCTAGTGCTTTGCACTTAAATGCCTGGTCATGCAGGTTGTGCTCAGGTTGAGAACATTTATGCCTCGCTTTAGGCTCTGATTGCACAGCATGCAAACCACTCGTGTCTTGTCATCAGCACATTGTCTGAAGAACTGCCACGCAAGGGAACTCATTTGAGCTGGCGTTGGTGTGCTTGTTTCCTTGATGCGTTGGGCAGTAGGAGGCGTACTGTCTAGAGGAAGGCCGCTCCACTTTTGCACCCTGCTCCCTCTTCTGCTGTGCTGGTGTCTCTGTGCGACCACCGCCTCTTCCTCCGAACTACATCGGTTACTCGCATGACCTTGATTCCATGTGGGGTCAAGGACCTCATCGTCCTCCACATCATCTTCCACCCAGTCTTCACCCCTGACTTCCTTGTCGGTCTGCACACTTTCGAAAGCCCCAGCAGTTGGCACCTGTGTTTCGTCATCATCCGAGACGTGCTGCGATGGTCCTCCCATTTACTCATCTTAAAAAAATAAGTGGTTTGGCATCGGTGCACTCAATATCTATCACTTCTGGGACAGGGCTAGGTGGATGGCCCTGGGAAAACCTGCTAACAGAGTCATCAAAAAGCAGAAGAAACTGCTGCATGACTTGGGGCTGTGGTCTTTCAGCATGAGACTGGGTGGGAGACAATGTGAAGGAACTGGATCCAGTGTCAGCAACCCAATCTACTATCGCCTGTACTTGTTCAGGCCTCACCATTCGTAGAGCAGCATTAGGTCCGACCAAATAACCGCTGCAGGTTTTGTCGCCTACTCGCACCTGAGGAAGGGGTTTCACTTGTGCGTGTAGCTGGCACAGATCGACCACGTCCTCTCCCTGCAACAGGAGCTCCACCAACAGCACCACGACCTGGGCCACGTCCCTTATTTGACGCTCTCCTCATATTTTTTTAATTTAGGATCTTGCCCTAAATGGGTGTTTAAAGCTTTCATGACCAAGGGTCATTGATGCCCCAGTGTCCAGGTCAAATTGTACAAATCTGACATTCGTCACTTTATGTGGTAATTGCTATGGAACACTTTTATTTATCCAGGCCATTCTGAGATTGTTTTCTCGTGACATATTGTACTTCATGATAGTCATAAATTTGAGTCAATATATTTCACCTTTATTTATTAAAAAATCCCAAATTTATCAAAAATTCTTAAAAATTCACATTTTTCAACATTTCAATTTCTCTGCTTCTAAAACAGAAAGTCATACCTAATAAAATATTTATTATTTAACATTTCCCATATGTCGGTCTTTTAAGAAATTTTCAAAACCCACTTTTTAAGGACCAGTTCAGGTTTGAAGTCACTTTGTGGGGCTTACATAGTGGAAACCCCCCATAAATGATCCCATTGTAGAAACTACACCCCTCAAGTTACTCAAAACTGATTTTACAAACTTTGTTCACCCTTTAGGTGTTCCACAAGAATTAAAGGAAAATGGAGATGAAATTTAAAAATTTCAATTTTTTGGCAGATTTTCCATTTTATTACATTTTTTTCTTTAAAGGGAATCTGTCATCTGCTTTTACCATTTTAAGCTGGCACCATCGCTATGTTGACTAAAGTACCTTATTTCCAGCAGTCTTCTTTTTACTTTATTTTGTTTTGTAGTTTTGATATAAAAGCGCTTTTTATGTTATGCTAATTAGGGTCCAAGGTGCCCAGAGGGGCGTTTTTTTCACTCTCCGGTGCCCAGTGACGCCCCCCTGCAGTGCCCAGCCCACCTTAATTTGAATTCCAAGAACGCCTCCTGATCATCAAATAACCTCCCACAGCCCCGGCAAACGGTTCCGCCCCCTCCCCACGTCATAGTCTACCTTATTGAAATGCCCCGTCCTTCTTCCTGTCTGCGGCCAGAAAACTCGCGCAGGCGCAGTACTGCCAGCGGCCTGCGCCTGCGCGATCATCAACCTCCTGAGGGCAACAGCCTCAAAAGTCTCACTGGGCATGCGCCGAGCCCAGTGATGTGACCTGAGCGCTGTTGCCCTCAGGACGTTGATGATCGCGCAAAAAGTATTTTTTTGATAACAGAATATGAATGCTGTATATATTAAACTTGAATTTAACACTTGAAGATCTGGAAAATACTGTTTTTTGAAAAAAAAAGTAGGTTTTTCAAACCCCAGAAAATGATAGGTGTATTTCTAGCTTAAATTGTACACTTACTAATACAGATGTTGTAGGTTGCCCAAAAAGTCTTTTTTTGCTAACAGAATATGAATGCTGTATATATTAAAATTTAATTTTACACTTGCAGATCTGGAAAATACAGTTTTTTAGGGAAAAAAATATGTTTTTCAAACCCCAGAAAATGATGGGTTTATTTCTAGCTTAAATTGCACACTGACTAATACAGATGTTGTAGATTGCCCAAAAAGTATTTTTTTGATAACAGAATATGAATGCTGTATATATTAAACTTGAATTTAACACTTGCAGATCTGGAAAATAGTGTTTTTGGAAAAAAAAGTGTGTTTTTAAAACCCCAGAAAATGATGGGTGTATTTCTAGCTTAAATTGGACACTGACTAAGGCCTCATGCACACGACCGTTGTTGTGTTCCGTGTCCGTTGTTCCGTTTTCCGTGATTTTCTGCGGACCCATTGACTTTCAATGGGTCCGTTGAAAACTCGGAAAATGCACCGTTTGTCAATCGCGTCTGTGATCCGTGTTCCCAGTCTGTCAAAAAAATATGACCTGTTCTATTTTTTTCACGGACAACGGTTCGCGGACCCATTCAAGTCAATGGGTCCGTGAAAAAACACGGAGGCACACAAGATTGTCATCCGCGTCCGTGATCCGTGTCCGTTTTTTTCCTATCATTTTCAAGGCAAACTTGACTTCGATTTTTTTTTCACTTTTCATGTCTGGTGATCCTCCAAAAAGCAAGGAAGACACACGGAAACAAAAACGGAAACGGATCACGGAACAACAGAACCCCGTTTTGCGGACCGTGAAAAAATACTGTCGTGTGCATAAGGCCTAATACAGATATTGTAGATTGCCCAAAAAGTCTTTTTTTGCTAACAGAATATGAATGCTGTATATATTAAACTTAAACTTAACACTTGCAGATCTGGAAAATACTGTTTTTTGAAGAAAAAAAAAGTGTGTTTTTCAAACCCCAGAAAATGATGGGTGTATTTCTAGCTTAAATTGCACACTGACTAATACAGATGTTGTAGATTGCACAAAAAGACTTTTTTGCTTACAGAATATGAATGCTGTATATATTAAACTTCAATTTAACACTTGCAGATCTGGAAAATACCATTTTTTGAGAAAAAAAAGTGTGTTTTTCAAACCCCAGAAAATTATGGGTGTAATTCTACCTTAAATTGCACACTGACTAAGGCCGAATGCACACGGCCGTGTTCCGCGGCCGAGAGCGGTCCGTGGTATGCCGGGCTGGATTCCTGTTCAGAGCAGGAGCGCACGGCGTCATTGGTTACTATGACGCCGTGTGCTTCATGCCGCCGCTGCTGTACAGTAATACACTCGTATAGATCATACGAGTGTATTACTGTAGTGCAGCGACGGCATGAAGCGCACGGCATTATAGCAACCAATGACGCCGTGCGCTCCTGCTCTGAACAGGAATCCAGCCCGGCATACCACGGACCGCTCTCGGCCGCGGAACACATTCGGCCTAATCCAGATGTTGTAGTTTGCCCCCAAAAAATGGTGATCTGCAATGTCCCAAAAGCTCAATGCAGTGCTGGTGCACTGAGCATGCATAAAATGGCCGCCTCCACCCACCTAACTAACAGAATTATACAAGTTATTTTTTTTTTTTGGTAAATGAGCTCAGGGCAGGGTAAAATTATAGTGCCCTGCACCCACACAACTATTTCTAGGTAGATCGCTGAGTTAGATTCTCTCCTATTCTCTCCCTGAAATCACAAGTCCAGCAGCATCCTCTCCCTACACTTGTAACAGCAGAGTGACGTACAGCGCTACGTGACTCAAGCTTATATAGAGCCTGGGTCACATGCTGCTCTGGCCAATCACAGCCATGCCATTAGTAGGCATGGCTGTGATGGCCTCTTGGGCAAGTAGTATGACGCTTGTTGATTGGCTGCTGTGCAGCCTTTCAAAAAGCGCCAAGAAAGCGCCGAACACCGAACCCGAACTTTTACGGAAATGTTCTGGTTTGGGTCCGGGGTCCAAAAATCCTAAAGTTCGGTACGAACCCGAACTTTGCAGTTCGGGTTCGCTCAAGCCTAGTTATAGCTCTTGGAATGCGATGATGAAAAAAATGAAAAAAATGCTTGTTCACTAAGGCCCAAAACAGGCTAGTCACTAAGGAGTCTCTATTCACTATGTATTCCAAATACTGTCGTTGTGTATGGTCATAAAACAGTTAATGGCAGTTTTGGTTAGGTTTTTAGTTTTGGTCTTGCCTTCTCCTCTGCTTAGTTAGAGAAGCTTATTTAGAGAGGCAAATTGCGGATCCGCAATACACGAGGCCGGCACCCCTTCCCCCCTAAAACTGCCTATTCTTGTCCGTAATTGCGGACAAGAATAGGACATGTCTATTTTTTTGCGTAGCCGCAGCCCGGATGTTCGAGGCCGAAGCCAGCAAGATGGGGGCCGCGCTCCGGAAATGTGGATGCGGAGAGCACATAGTGTGCTCTCCGCATCTCTTCCAGCCCCATAGAGAATGAATGGGTCCTCACCCATTCACGATATTGCGGAACAGATGCAGACCCATTTGCGGACGTGTGAATGGACCCTAACTGAGAGACTACACCTGAGGGGAGGAGAACAGACATCCACAGAAGGCTTAGAACCATCAACAACATACATTGCGTTCAGACAGTAAGGCCTCTTTCAGACGGGCGTTGCGGGAAAATGTGCAGGTGCGTTACGGGGACACCCGCGATTTTTCCACGCGAGTGCAAAACATTGTAATGCGTTTCGCACTCTCGTGAGAAAAATCCCGCATGTTTGGTACCCAAACCCGAACTTCTTCACAGAAGTTCGGGCTTGGGATCGGTGTTCTGTAGATTGCTATTATTTTCCCTTACAACATGGTTATAAGGGAAAATAATAGCATTCTGAATACAGAATGCATAGTAAAATAGCGCTGGAGGGGTTAAAAAAAAATTAAAAATAATTTAACTAGCCTTAGTCCACTTGATCGCGCAGCCCGGCATCTCCTTCTGTCTCCTTTGCTGAACAGGACCTGGGGTGAGCATTCATTACAGGAACAGGACCTGTGGTGACGTCACTCTGGTCATCATATGATCCATCACATGATCTTTTACCATGGTGATGGATCATGTGATGGATCATGTGATGACCGGAGTGACGTCACCACAGGTCCTGTTCAGCAAAGGAGACAGAAGGAGATGCCGGGCTGCGCGATCAAGTGGACTAAGGTGAGTTAAATTATTATTATTATTTTTTTAACCCCTCCAGCGCTATTTTACTATGTATTCTGTATTCAGAATGCTATTATTTTCCCTTATAACCATGTTATAAGGGAAAATAATAATGATCGGGTCTCCATCCCGATGGTCTCGTAGCAACCGTGCGTGAAAATCGCATCGCACAGCATCTGCACTTGCTTGCGGATGCTTGCGTTTTTCACGCAACCCCATTCACTTCTGGGGCCTGCGTTGCGTGAAAAACGCAGAATATAGAGCATGCTGCGATTTTCACGAAACGCACAAGTGATGCGTGAAAATCACCGCTTATGTGAACAGCCCCATAGAAATGGGTCGGTATTCAGTGCGGGTGCAATGCGTTCAACTCACGCATCGCATCCGCGCGAAATGCTCGCCCGTGTGAAAGGGGCCTAAGGTACCACTCATTTATGGCATTAAGACTTTACTGCTTCCGGAAGGGGTTAATTGTCTCTGGCACCCATCACACTTTGAGATGGACTGGCCATCTAAATCGAATATCTGCATCCCTCAGCCTGGGAACTGCAGAATGAGTTAATGAGAACAGAAATGCATGCCTGTGGTTAACTTGAAAAGGTTTCTAAGTATATTTAGAGATAGACTCTGGACTACTTATACTATCATTGCCACTGCCTATATGCAACTATTGGGAGATGCCTACACTGTAACATACTCCAGAACTGTGCCTTTGCTGATGTATGAACTAGTAGTTCAGAACTACTACTTCCATTATCTATTCAGTAAAGAGAAACTTTATTTATTGCAACCAAATAGGCCTAATCATTGACCCCCATTAAGCAGGAGTCCTAAAAAGCGTGTGACCCGGGGCCAGAAACGTTGTGCCCCCCATCCGCTGCTGCGGAACCACTACTCCTATCATTGCCACTCCTAACACTCCCATCTTTTTCACAGCTGCTCTCTGCGGGTCGCTGCATACTGTACAAACATTTTAGGCAGGTGTATAAATAATACAGCAAAGTAAGAGTGCTTTCAAAAATAGTTAATAGTTAACGGTTAATAGTTTATTTTTATTAATTAACAAAATGCAAAGTGAATGAACAAAATACAAATCTAAGGCCTCATGCACATGACCGTTGTGTGCATCCGCGGATGCTGTTCCGTTTTCCGTTTTTTTTCGCGGACCCATTTACTTTTAATGGGTCCGTTGAAAAATCGGAAAATGCACCATTTTGCAGCCGCATCCGTGATCCGTGTTTCCTGTCCGTCAAAAAAATATGACCTGTCCTATTTTTTTGACGGACAACAGTTCAACGAGCCATTCAAGTCAGTGGGTCCGTGAAAAAATACGGATGCACACAAGATTGCCATCCGCGTCCGTCATCCTTGTCCGTAGGCTACTTTCACACAGACAGATCCGCTGATCCGTCTGCATAAAAGCTTTTTAGATCTGATTTTTCACTTCGTGAAAACTCAGATCCGACAGTATATTCTAACACAGAGGCGTTCCCATGGTGATGGGGACGCTTCAGGTTAGAATATACAAAACGAACTGTGTACATGACTGCCCCCTGCTGCCTGGCAGGTTCTGCTAGGCAGCAGGGGGCAGACCCCCCCTCCCTCACCCCCCTGTATTTAACACATTGGTGGCCAGTGCGGCCGGCCCCCCTCCCTTGTATTTAACACATTGGTTGCCAGTGCGGCCGGCCCCCCCTCCCTCCCTCCCTTGTATTTAAGACATTGGTGGCCAGTGCGGCCGGCCCCCCCTCCCTCTCTCCCCCCCTAATTAAAATGACCGACCCCCCATCATTGGTGGCATTGGAGAGTTCCGATCAGAGTCCCCGTTTAATCGCTGGGGCTCTGATCGGTTACCATGGCAGCCAAGACGCTACTGCAGTCCTGGCTGCCATGGTTACTTAGCAATTTTAGAAGCATTATACTTACCTGCGATGTCTGTGACCGTCCGGGAGCTCCTCCTACTGGTAAGTGAAAGGTCTGTGCGGTGCATTGCTTATAGCACACACCTTTCACTTACCAGTAGGAGGAGCGCCCGGCTGGTCACAGACATCGCAGGTAAGTATACTGCTTCTAAAATTGCTAAGTAACCATGGCAGCCAGGACTGCAGTAGCGTCTTGGCTGCCATGGTAACCGATCAGAGCCCCA
This sequence comes from Bufo bufo, assembly GCF_905171765.1. Classification (NCBI taxonomy): domain Eukaryota; kingdom Metazoa; phylum Chordata; class Amphibia; order Anura; family Bufonidae; genus Bufo; species Bufo bufo. Next base: position 598,349,298 of record NC_053389.1, on the reverse strand, counting down.
GCGATTAAACGGGGACTCTGATCGGAACTCTCCAATGCTGGGGGGTCAGTCATTTTAATTAGGGGGGGGAGAGAGGGAGGGGGGGCCGGCCGCACTGGCCACCAATGTCTTAAATACAAGGGAGGGAGGGAGGGGGGGCCGGCCGCACTGGCAACCAATGTGTTAAATACAAGGGAGGGGGGCCGGCCGCACTGGCCAACAATATGTTAAATACAGGGGAGGGAGGGAGGGGCGGCCGGCCGCACTGGCCACCAATGTGTTAAATACAGGGGGGTGAGGGAGGGGGGGTCTGCCCCCTGCTGCCTGGCAGAACCTGCCAGGCAGCAGGGGGCAGTCATGTACACAGTTCTTTTTGTATATTCTAACCTGAAGCGTCCCCATCACCATGGGAACGCCTCTGTGTTAGAATATACTGTCGGATCTGAGTTTCATGATCTAACTCAAATCCGATGGTATATTCTAACATAGAGGCGTTCCCATGGTGATGGGGACGCTTCAAGTTAAAATATACCATCGGATTGGAGAAAACTCCGATCCGATGGTATAATAGGGACTCCTGACTTTACATTGAAAGTCAATGGGGACGGATCCGTTTGCAATTGCACCATATTGTGTCAACGTCAAACGGATCCGTCCCCATTGACTTGCATTGTAAGTCAGGACGGATCCGTTTGGCTCCGCACGGCCAGGAGGACAACAAAACGACTTTTTTTTCATGTCCGTGGATCCTCCAAAAATCAAGGAAGACCCACGGACGAAAAAACGGTCACGGATCACGGAACAAGGGAAATCCGTTTTGCGGACCGCAAAAAAATACGGCCGTGTGCATGGGGCCTAAGTCAAACCATTATTTGGTGTGACCACACCGTATTTGAAGGGAAGTTGTTACAGACATCTTGGAGAAATAACCACAGATCTTCTGTGAATGTAGGCTTCCTCAAAAGCTTCCATCTATTTATGTAATCCCAGACAGACTCGATGATGTTGAGATGAGGATTCCATTGGGGCCATATCATCACTTCCAGGACTTCTTGTTCTTCTTTATGCTGAAGATAGTTCTTAAAGGAAATGTGTCACTCAGCAGCTTTGCCGAAGTTCAAGAAGAAATTTGATTTGTTGCGAATTAATTTGTCACTAATCACTATAAATCAGGTATACCAAGGCCGCTCTTGGGAACGTCCACACTGAGTGGCCATGCTGCAGGTGGGTTGTAACCATGCTGCGGTGACGAACCACGCTGCCAAGTAGCCCGCAGCTGCCTTTCATTTAATAATGAAACAGTCTTCACTGTAAATGGCTGTGTGGCAATTTTAATGCAACTTTAAACATGGGCTGTATGCACTTCTCCAACCGCAGCACTCTGCTGCCCTACAGGTGGGAGCCCTTTTTATGCCATCTGCTTTTCCTCCTTTTCCACATCATCTAATATTGATTCGAATATGTCATCAGGAACATCCAGCTCCTCCTCTCTCTGCATCTTGCTGACTTTTCTTGGACATGGAGACTTTGAAGGATGATTTGGAAGCAGTAAAGCCAGCAAAAGAGGAGGAGGGTCATTATTAAGATCTGGCCCCCCAAGGGGCGCAGACTGAATGGTATTGGTTGGCACGTTGGCAGAAGAGTAATAAAGGCTTATATCTTATTAGTATTGAATTACATATCTTAGTTTACGGCTGATGTAGGAATAAGTAAATGTAGGAATAAATAAATAAAACTGATGCAGAATAAGTCTCCCTGTACTCTCCCTGCACACTCCCTGCAGTTTTCCTGCACACTCCCTCTCCAATATTCTTCTATTAATCGTTTTCAGCAACACTGTCACGACTGTGACTGATCCAGACACAATATTAGAAGGTCGCAGCGACTTGCTACTCGCGATGGCTTGTGAGTTTACTCCGTGGTTCAGGGTATGTCATCCGGGTTTTGCCTTGTGAACCTTTTTGTCCTGACTGGGAGTTTGTAGGCATCCTTCTCAGGTGAGTCCTGTCTGCCACTCCCAGATACTATATTAGTTTCAGTTTCACTTGCAGTCATTGCCAGATATAGTCCTTACTTCCAGTGCTATTCTGACCTTAGAAGGAGATCGTTTGACGGTGTTGCTGTGGAGCTCTTGTCCGGCGTGGACTGTCGTGTTTGGGATCGCCTTCTCTGCTCGTGACTGGATAAGTCAATCTCTGCTGTTGATTGTTTGTTTGTTGCTGTCTTCCCCTGTTGTTCTCCTAGACGTGAGTGATGGTGACTAGTGCTCCCATCGGCCTTTCCCCAGTCTAGTCTTGTTAGGGTGACTGAGGGTTTAGGCATTCTGCTCGCCGCACGGGTTCACACCCCGTCTAGGGTATCAGGGCAGACAGGTGCCAGCTTAGGGTTAGTCAGGGGTGGCCATTCTATTTCCCATCCTTAGATAAGGGTCCCCCTTCCCCTCCGTCTGGTGCGACACGACTGCTGCTGGGATAGCGGTCGTGACAGTATATCTGGCCTTTTAAAAAAAAAAAAAAAGTGACATTTCTTTTTTTTTTTTTGCTTGCTGTTTTGCTTTGTATTTTTTCTGTTCCACTATGGATCCGGTTACGGTTTTGGTGAAACAATTACAGGGGTTATCCCTTGAAGTGGCAGGATTAAAAGCAACAGTGCTGCAGCAGCAGCAGCAATCCTTGGGTTCCACCGTTGCTACGGGAAACCAAGGTACTCCTGAGCCAAAAGTGGCTTTACCTGATAGGTTCTCAGGAGGGAGAGACCAATTTGTAACCTTCAGAGAAGCTTGCAAATTGTTCTTCAGGTTACGCCCTAGATCCTCCGGCGGTGAGGAACAACGGGTGGGCATTGTAATTTCTCTCTTGCAAGGAGATCCGCAGGCTTGGGCTTTCTCCCTACCATCAGACTCTCCGGCCTTACGATCAGTGGAGGAGTTTTTTGAAGCCCTGGGTCTCGTATATGATGACCCGGACAGGGTCTCACTGGCTGAGTCTAAGCTACGTAGACTTCGGCAAGAGAACCGGTCTGCTGAACTATATTGTTCCGAATTCCGTAGGTGGGCTACTGATACGTTATGGAACGACTCGGCCCTTAGGAGTCAGTTCTGCCAGGGGTTGTCTGAAAAATTAAAAGACGCGCTGACGGTATACGAGGTCCCTGGGTCTCTTGAGGCTGCTATGTCTCTGTCCATAAGAATCGACAGACGACTCAGGGAGAGACTATTAAATTTTACGGAGGCCTCTATAGGGCAGGGATCGGATTGTTATGATCCAGTCGAACCAATGCAAATAGGGGGCGCCACTAGACGGGTGAATCCTCCTAAGTTCCGCCGTAGGTCAGAGGTTTGTTTTCGTTGTGGGGGGAGGGGTCATTTTGTAAAGGTTTGTCCCTCAGAACCCAAGAGACCACAAACAAAGGAGCCGCCGGAAAACTAGAGTCCCCAGATTGTGCGGAGGATAACAGTCTGGGCGTATTCGTTTCCTCGCATGTCTCAGTTTTTGTTGTCCGCTACCGTTGAGGCGGGCAATAAGACTGAGATCTGTTCCGTCTTTTTGGACATTGGGGCGGGGGTCAACTTGATGGATTCACGGTTTGCTCAGGCTCTGGGTTTTACTCTGGAACCGGTACGCAGAACTATTCCTGTTTTTGCCATCGACTCCTCCCCTCTTACTCAGAGAGAGTTAAATCAGATTATTCATAATATTCATCTGCAGGTAGGGGACCTCCATAAAGCGCATATCTCTTGTTATGTCCTGGACGGTCTTCCGGCTCCTATGGTATTGGGGCTTCCCTGGCTGCTGACTCACAATCCAGTGGTGGATTGGCAGGCCGGGGAGATTGTGGAGTGGAGTGATCATTTTAAGGACAACTGCTTGAGTAGTAGGTGCTCTACACTCTCTGTAACATCTTTACCTGCCTTTCTGTCAGATTTTATGGATGTGTTCTCTGAGAAGGGTTGTCAGGGGTTACCACCTCATCGTCCATATGATTGCCCGATTAATCTATTACCTGGGGCAAAACTACCTAAAACCCGGTTATACAATCTTTCCGGCCCGGAGAGGAAGGCTATGCAAGATTATATTTCGGAGAGATTGGCTAAAGGACACATCAGACCCTCTTCTTCACCCGTGGCTGCAGAGTTCTTTTTCGTTAAAAAGAAAGATGGGGGCCTGCGTCCTTGCCTGGATTTCCGTGAATTAAACCGGATAACTATCCAAGATCCCTATCCTCTTCCTCTCATTCTCGACCTCTTTAATCAGGTTGCTGGTGCTAAATGGTTCTCCAAAATGGATCTCAGAGGAGCCTATAACCTGGTTCGCATCAAAGAGGGGGATGAGTGGAAGACGGCTTTTAATACTCCGGAAGGGCATTATGAAAATCTGGTAATGCCATTTGGTCTTACTAATGCGCCTGCGGTGTTCCAACATTTTGTCAACGATATTTTTAGTCACCTTATCGGGAGATTTGTTGTGATATATCTTGATGACATCCTGGTCTATTCCCCGGATCTGGATACACATAAGATCCATGTGAGACAAGTGCTGCAGATATTAAGGGCCAACAAATTGTTTGCTAAATTAGAGAAATGTGTGTTCGCCGTAAAAGAACTGCCATTTCTGGGGTATGTGTTGTCAGATTCAGGTTTCCGCATGGATCCAGAGAAAGTCCGGGCCATTATGGACTGGGATCGGCCTGAGAACCCCTGAAGGCATTGCAACGCTTCCTGGGGTTTGCCAATTTTTATAGAAAGTTTATAAAGAACTATTCCTTGGTGGTCAAACCACTGACGGACATGACCCGAAAGGGATCCGATTTTTCCAAATGTTCACATGCAGCCAAAACTGCCTTTACATCTCTGAAGGAGAGATTCACCTCGGCCCCTATTCTCTTACAGCCAGATGTCTCGCTTCCTTTTATTGTAGAGGTTGACGCATCAGAGGTGGGGGTGGGAGCGGTACTATCTCAGGGCCCGTCCCCTGGTGAATGGCGTCCGTGTGCTTTCTTTTCGAAGAAATTGTCTACTGCAGAAAGGAACTATGATATTGGCAACAGGGAACTTTTGGCTATTAAGTTGGCCTTTGAGGAGTGGCGTCATTTTTTGGAGGGGGCGGTTCATCCCGTCACGGTGATTACTGATCACAAAAACTTATTATATCTGGAGTCTGCTAAACGTCTCACCCCTAGACAGGCTCGGTGGTCGTTATTTTTTACTAGGTTTAATTTTGTAATAACCTATCGCCCGGGGGCAAAAAATACTAAGGCGGATGCATTGTCCCGAAGTTTCCCTGGAGGGGGTGATGTTGATGTACCAGAGCCCATTTTGCAAAAGGGGGTGGTGGTCTCTGCATTACACTCAGGTTTGGAGGGGAGGGTGTAGGAAGCTCAGGGGGACGCCCCGGCCTCCTGCCCCCCGGGTAAACTGTTTGTGCCAGAAAATTTACGCCTGGAGATACTAAAAGAACACCATAACTCCACACTGGCAGGACACCCAGGTAGTAGGGCAACCTCTGAGTTAGTGTCTCGTCGGTTCTGGTGGCCTAAGTGGCGCCAGGAGGTGTTGAATTTTGTGTCTGCATGTGCTACCTGTGCTCGTTCTAAGGTAGATCATACTCGTCCGGCAGGGCGTCTTTTACCTCTGGCCATCCCCAACAGGCCTTGGACGCACCTATCAATGGATTTCATTACGGATCTACCAGTATCAGCGGGGAAGACTGTTATTCTTGTAGTTGTTGACAGATTCATTAAAATGGTGCACTTTATTGCTCTTGCCGCATTGCCTAATGCTAACACACTGGCTCAGATTTTTATTGACCACATCGTGAAGCTTCACGGGGTACCCAATTTGTTTCTAAATTTTGGAAAGTTTTTTGTTCTCGTTTAGGGGTTCATCTGTCGTTTTCTTCATCTTTCCATCCACAGTCCAACGGTCAGACTGAACGTACCAATCAAAACCTAGAGACATATTTGAGATGCTTTGTTTCCGAAAATCAGGAGGAATGGTCATCTTATTTGCCGTTAGCCGAGTTTGCCATTAATAATCGTCGTCAAGAATCTACCGATAAGTCACCATTTTTTGGTGCGTATGGTTTCCATCCTCAGTTTTGTACGTTTAGTGAGGGGGGGCCGTCTGGGATTCCCGAGGAGGAACGATTTGCGTCTTCACTTTCTTCAGTGTGGCAGAGTGTGCAAGAAAGTTTGAAGAGAATTGGTGGTAGATACAAACGTGTGGCTGATAGGAAGCGCTCTGAAGGTCCGGACCTTGGGGTGAATGACTTGGTGTGGCTGTCTACCAGAAATATCAAGTTTAAGGTTCCCTCGTGGAAATTGGGTCCGAGATTTATTGGTCCTTATAGGGTAATTAAGATCATTAACCCGGTGGCTTTTCGTCTGGAGCTACCTCAGACTCTAAGGATCCATAATGTCTTCCACAGATCTCTGCTTAAGAGATATGTAGAACCTCCTGAACCATTGCCACTACCGCCTCCACCGGTGGTTGTTGATGGCAGTCTTGAGTTTCAGGTAGAAAAGATTGTTGATTCACGATATGTTCGCCGCTCTCTTCGGTACCTGGTGCACTGGAAAGGTTATGGTTCCGAAGAGAGAATGTGGGTTCCAGCATCAGAGATAAAAGCGGACAGACTCATTCGGGCTTTTCATAGCTCCCATCCGGAGAGACCTGGTCTTGAGGGTCCGGGGGCCCCTCGTAGAAAGGGGGGTACTGTCACGACTGTGACTGATCCAGACAGGTCTGGGAGGAGAAGCTCGCAGCGACTTGCTACTCGCGATGGCTTGTGAGTTTACTTCGTGGTTCAGGGTATGTCATCCGGGTTTTGCTTTGTGAACCTTTTTGTCCTGACTGGGAGTTTGTAGGCATCCTTCTCAGGTGAGTCCTGTCTGCCACTCCCAGATACTATATTAGTTTCAGTTTCACTTGCAGTCATTGCCAGATATAGTCCTTACTTCCAGTGCTATTCTGACCTTAGAAGGAGATCGTTTGACGGTGTTGCTGTGGAGCTCTTGTCCGGCGTGGACTGTCGTGTTTGGGATCGCCTTCTCTGCTCGTGACTGGATAAGTCAATCTCTGCTGTTGATTGTTTGTTTGTTGCTGTCTTCCCCTGTTGTTCTCCTAGACGTGAGTGATGGTGACTAGTGCTCCCATCGGCCTTTCCCCAGTCTAGTCTTGTTAGGGTGACTGAGGGTTTAGGCATACTGCTCGCCGCACAGGTTCACACCCCGTCTAGGGTATCAGGGCAGACAGGTGCCAGCTTAGAGTTAGTCAGGGGTGGCCATTCTATTTCCCATCCGTAGATAAGGGTCCCCCTTCCCCTCCATCTGGTGCGACACGACTGCTGCTGGGATAGCGGTCGTGACAAACACTGTCCCTAGCGCACAGGACAGTGGCGGAAACCGCGCGGGATGAGGGTTCTATAGGACTGTGGCTATCTGTGGGTTGGCTGGATGTACGGCATTATGGGTGATCTTGTGTTCCTAAGCTTGTCTCCTCTACGCTTAGTTTCACTTTGCAACGTGCAGCCGCCATTTTAGGAAAACCTGATTCATTATCACAAAACGTGAGAAATTTTGGATTCCTTGCAATTTTAAGTTTTCCTAAACTTTGGACTGACTTCCGCTTTGAATGCTTCACTTTAGTCAACACAAGTCATTAGAAAATGTCCTGTTTAAATCACATTTTTATGTTTAACATGTTTTAAAGAATTTTTCTTGAGATATTTTTAATTTTCCATGTCAATATTTATATTTAAACAAAAACAATAAAAACCTACAGTTTTCCCACTGGCCACTAAGACTAATAATAGGTGCACTTCTTAGTCTGTACAGATCACTTTACTGCAGTTACCTGCTTATCTATACACAGATGTAATATCACAGGCAAGATTAGAATGAAAGATAACACAAGATCCACCATTCATAATAGGTTATTGTCACAGTTTATCTATTCCTTGAACAATGACCTCTGCAAAGGTCACAGACATGCCTAGAAAACTCTCCCATAGAAGTCAGTGAGGTCCGTTCAGTCTATTGTGTCTATGGCCCATGGGGCTGCCATAAGGCAATTTTCTTAATAATTAAAAAGGTTATTTGCAATGCAATCTTATACTTTTCCCCACTTATGCCATGTCTAAGAAAGTGGGCAATTTTCTACTCCTGTTTTTCTACTCCTGTTTTACTTCTAGGCAGGAGTGCAGCATTAAAGGAGTTATCCAAAACTAAAGTTTTTCAACTGACCATTATGGTCTCTGCAGGTTCAGGTCCCTGGAAATTAACATCTCGTTCATGGGCATCATGAGATCACTGCAGCCAATCACTAGCCAAAGTGGTGACCTGTCACATGCTGCATGGGTGACAGGTCCCCCCGCTGTGGCCAGTGAGTGGCTGTAACAATCATGTTATGCCCATCAATAGGATATTAATTCCCAGAGACACCAGACCTGCCAAGGCAGCCGTGGAGTGATACAGCCAGAAATCAGGGACGGGGACCAGGTAACCACAATGAAGAGGTCTGTTAAAAACCTTCGTTTTCTATTATCCCTTTAAATGGCACTGCAAAAAAAAAAAAATGAATAAATATTCTCTTTGAACAAAATGTGTTTTTAGTATCAATAAGCAAAGCTGCATCCGCCACTTAATTGTATGGAAACCTCCTGGAAGCGCTTTAATGACACAAAAATAGCAAATTGGAGTTGGCAGAGAAGAATATAGTAGAGAAATATATGCCAAATATCAACAGCTGATTCAATATGCCAATATAACTCGTCAAAAATAGTTCTAGTCCAAAAATCTCAAAATCAGGATGCAAACCTTGCTCTCTACATTGCAAATGGGTTAAATGATCCCAATAAGATTTATCTTGGAAACTAGCTCCATAATTTAATTAAGCCTTCTGTGGGATGAGCAGGCAAGCCGACTTGTTTTCCGAGCCTGGTGTAAAAATAGAATCCCTATTAATGCAGGGAAATCTGCCTTGAAGGAAAGATGTAGCCTATCATGGTATCAGCAGGGGCACTTAGCTCAATGCTGTAGCAGATGCATGCCAAATAAAGAGATGGTACTATACACCAATCTGTGATAGCAAAACACTGCTGGGTAGTTCCAGCAATGAAATAAACTACTGCGCTCGTTTTGCTCAGCTACTTCTGTTTGTGTTTCTGTATACGATGATGCAAATGCTGGATATAGATTCAGTTTTCCTATACATCCTTAAAAATTATGTGTAATAACCTTTCCCTAAAATATATTTGTTATAATATCTAAGGCGTTTTTGAATATATATTTTAGCTTTTTTATTATTTTTTTATAATAGAAAAAAGAAGGCCTAATGTGAATTAGATTTGGCTTATGATTTGCAACTAAATGAAAGCAGCTATTTAGCAGATACATATCAGAAAATTGTAGGATGTGGATACAGCCATGGGCGGGCTGGTTTATGCCTGCAGCCTATGAGACACAGGGGGCATCCGTCTGACTATGCTGGCCCGTTGTCGGCACAGACAAAAATAAGCCCTAGTTAATTATTGGAACAGGGTCACATGAGTATGGCAAAAATGGGCTCTATTGATGTAGCACACAAAAGAGAGACTATGAGGGACAAAGGAGGGCACTACTATTGGCTTTAACCCTCAGCCGATCACCCGGAAAATACCCATCGCTATGCACTGGTCTTGGGTTAGGGTGTACCACTTGTCAAATGTTCGCGAACCGCGCGTTCGCGTCGTACCATATTGACTTTAATGGCAGGTGAACCTCAAAAACCTTCAGCTCATATTTGCAGCCATCAAATACTTACTAGAAGTGCACAAATAGTACCACAATGTGGACAGTGACATAACAGAGGGGGATCATTGGCAAAAATTCCCACAAAAATATGTATTTTAATCACAGGCCATTTTTATGCGTCTTAAAGGGAAACTCTCAAAAATGTGCCCTGCTGGAGTCTAGGCGGTCACTGGATGCAAATTTTACTATTGGCAGCACAGGCCCCAAAATTTTTTACTATAAGCCAGAAGAGGTACATTTGGCAGGCCCCCAAAAAAATTACTATAGGCCAGTACAAGCCCCAGAAAATTACTTGTGATTATGTGGCTGGAGCTACATTAGGAGTTCACTAGATAAAAATGTTACTGTAGGACACTGGAGTAGTGGCCCCAAAAATTAGGCAATCACCTGACAGAAAAGGCCTTTTATATACATAAGACAAGGACCAATCTTTGTTCTGGGCGGTGGCGGATATGTGTGGGCTGGCATGAGGAAATTCACTTATACTTGGTCGTCACAGGTTTTGAATTTCTCAGAGATCCATGCCTAATTCATTTTTAGAAATGTGAGGTAGTCCATACTACGTGAGCTAGGCGAGTGCGCTTATCGGTCATGATCCCCCCTGCTACGCTGAACGTTCTTTCGTACAGGACACTCAACGAGGGGCAAGCCAAGAGTTTCTTGGCAAATTGTGCAAGCTCTGGCCACAAGGCAAGCCTGCACACCCAGTAGTCACAGGGATTCCTCGCTTCTCAGAGAGTCTACATCGGCCGTTAACTCGATATAGTCGGATACCTGTCGGTCTAGGCATTTCCTGAGGCTGGTTTCAGAGGGCGGCTGTCGATGGGTTGGCTGCAAGAATGATCTCATATCTGCAGTGACCAACACATCTTCAAACTGCCCTCTTCTTGCAGGTGCCCGCACCTGTTTCGTTGTGGGTGGAAATTCCTCTGCCAGCGCCCGCAACAGCAGAATGCAGCATTTCTCGCAGAAAGGCCTGGAAGTGCTGCATTCTGACAGCCCTCTGTGATGCTGGTAACATGTCTGCCATTTTGTGTTTGTACTGGGGGTCTAAGTACGTTGCCACCCAGTACTGGTCCTTGACCTTTATGCTTTTTATACAGGGGACCCTCTTCAAACACTAGAGCATGAAGGCCCCCATTTTCACTAAATTGGAAGCGGTGGAGCGCCCTGGCTCCTGCTCATCGCCCAGGAGAATGTCGTCCTTGGTCTTCTCTCTCCAGCCACGGACAACATTAGGGATCCCCTAAAAGTTTAAAGTCCACATCAAAGCCTGCTCTTCTTGCTCCTCCTCCCCGCAGCCACAATCCTCCTCTGACTCCTCTTCAGACTCCTGCTGACTTGTCTCAGATAGAGTAGCCCCCCTGGGAATTCATTCAGCATTGCGACTACCTCATGTTCCAGCTCCTGCTCCTCGATGGCTTGATCAATGACACGACACAATGCACGCTCCAGAAAGAAGACATAAGGTACGATGTCACTGATGGCGCCCTGGCTGCGACTGACTAGTGCGGAGGTGCCATATTCGTTTTCGCAATATTTCGCGAATATTCGATTGAATATTCGTCTTAGATTCGTCGAAATCGAAATCATTGTTTTATTTATCGCGATTAATATGCGATTTAATTATTCGTGTATTGCGATTTTTAACTGTATAAGGCAACTTTCCTATTGGTTTGCTAATGGTATGCATATTTTACGAATATTCACTATATTGCTATATATTCTTGTTTTAGAATATTACGAATATTCTAAAAAAAGAAGTTATAACAATATATCGAATATTCGTAAAATACACATATAGACTGCAATTTAGCTAATATAGTGCTATTTTTTATAGTCTACATTTTTTTTGTCTCTTCTGAACTTCAGATTTGGAAAAAAATTACCCTATTAAAAAAAATACTATAGCACTATATTAGCTAAATTGCAGTCTATGTGTATTTTACGAATATTCGCTATATTGCTATATATTCTTGTTTTAGAATATGACGAATATTCTAAAAAACGAAGTTATATTTATATAGCAATTATATTCGTTATTTAGAATATTCGTCTTTTTTTAACATCTGTACTGTTATTCCACTTTGGCATACTCCTCCCCGACTAGCGTCCCCGTCACCGTGGGAACACCTGTGGGTTAGAATATACCATCGGATCAGAGTTTTCACGATCTCAGGGAAAACTCAGATCCGATGGTATTTTCTAACCCACAGGCGTTCCCATGGTGACGGGGGCGCTTGTCGGGGAGGAGTATGCCAAAGTTGATTAACAGTATACATTTAAAAAAATAAAAAATACCAAATAACGAATATATTCGCTATATTGCTATATATTTATTTTTTCGAATATTCGTGGATATTCCAATGAAAAGAATATATAGAAATATTCAGCCGATCTCTAATAGTTTGATAAACGAAAATTTGGCTAGACGGGCTTAGACGATTACCTCGGTCAGGCTGGCCAAGCAGGAAGAAGCACCAGTACGGCAACGGCCGGGTGCAATAATCAATATCGTGATTTCGATTTATTTTAATTTTTTTCCCGAATAGTATTCGATTTATTATATTTGTTTATAGTTTATATTTTTTAGCTACTTTAGACACTTACGCCACTTGCACACGACCGTATGCCCTTTGAGACATACGGTCCATGATCATGCCATATGTCCCGGAGCGGCATACAACCTGCGCATGGGAGCGCGCAGCATCATAGGTTACTATGCCAATAATGTATATTAATCATAGGTTACTATTGATGCTGTGCGCATCGGCCACCAGCGGGACGATTGTCCTGCACTCATATGAACACAGGACTATAGTCCCATGGGCGGAAGATGCAGAGAGTATCATAGTAACCTCTGCTGCTGTGCGCTCCCATGTGCACGATGTATGCCGCTCCTGGACATATCGCATGCTCATGGACCGTATGTCTCGAAGGGCATACGGTCGTGTGCAAGTGGCATAAGTGTCTAAAGTAGCTTAAAAATATAAACTATCCAAAAAAATAACATTAAACTGTATCCGAACTATCTCTAATCCAAAAAACACTATCATGACCATAAACATGTGTAACTTCTGGATTTTGATGTAAATCTGAAGTGTTTATACACCTACTCCACAAAATGCACTAATTGTCTGCTAAACTAAATTACATTAATATTTTCTTTTCTTTTAAACATACAGTAATCTATAAATGCCATCAACGAATAGGCAAGTTCCAGAAGGAGCATCTAAAAGATCAATTGTCTATCCATAAGTTGCTGCGGCGAGTTTCGAAGAAGGTTCGGAGGATGGATAAGAGGAACCGTCAAATAATTAAAGATATAATTGTTTTCCATGAAAAAATAAAAAAATAAGCCAGAAAGGACAGTTATTGTTAAAATCTTGTAAATTGTTATTGTTAAAATGTTATTAATAGCAAAGACAGGTGCACTATGCGGTCTTACTAAACCCTCCAACTGATTTTAAAATTGAGAGATTAGTCAACATGTCCTACGGTGTAGGACATGTCTAAGCCCGGGCACCACGCCAAGGTTTCTCAAGTAGCCCGGAACCTAACACTCTCCTAACTGAGCCGTATGGGCGATACCAAAAGCCAGTGGGCAAATAACAGGAGCATGAGGCCGACTCACAAACAACTCACCAGTTACCTCCAGCATGTAACCATGCTTGCAGTGGGAGGAGGGAGGAGTCTGCGAGTCCCACTCAAGACTGGCTGATATAGCCCAGGCCTCACAGGTGCACCTAAATGTGGCCTGTAGATGAAGTCTTTTCAGTTTGTATATATAGAGATTCCTGGAGGTGTATAAACTCCAATTTAAATATGCCTGTTTTCCATCTACAGGTCACATTTAGGTGCACCTGTGAAGCCTGGGTTATATCAGCCAGTCTTGAGTGGGACTCACAGACTCCTCCCTCCTCCCACTGCAAGCATGGTCACATGCTGGAGGTAACTGGTGAGTTGTTTGTGAGTCGGCCTCATGCTCCTGTAATTTGCCCACTGGCTCCTGGTATTGCCCATACGGCTCAGTTAGGAGAGTGTTAGGTCCCGGGCTACTTGAGAAACCTTGGCGTGGTGCCCGGGCTTAGACATGTCCTACACCGTAGGATATGTTGACTAATCTCTCAATTTTAAAATCAGTTTGAGGGTTTAGTAAGATTGCAGCGTGCACCTGTCTTTGCTATTATTTTGTTATATTGTTATACTAATTATCACATCCGCACTTGTTACCTTGTGTAGGATGTCTATTGTGGTACTTGTGGCTCGCCGCGGGCATCCTCCACCTTATGCATTTTGCTGGGGATTGCCATTAGCAACGGGCCACAAGTGCAGGATTTGCTCCCCTATATATATGCACAACTGCATGTGGGTTTGAGCACCTCCTGCTAATTCCACGCTAGTCTTTTCAGTTTGTCTAAAATGAACAGTCCCTTATGCACCTATAATCCTAGATGTGCACTATATGAAACAGATGTGTTTTTTTTTCCCCCAGTATGCCCCAGTATATGAGAGCCATATTTCTGGCCTAAATTTCACAGTCACTTATGCAGCGATAATCCTAGATGTGCACTATATGAAAAAAAGATTTTTTTTAACCCCAGTGTCTCAAAGCAGTATTTTTGGACTTGCAGATATGCAGATATCCTGTGCTGGTGCACTATCGTTGCATAAAATGGCTGCCGATTATGTATTGATATTGACTAACTGAAGGAAAAAAAGTTTGTTTTTAGTAGTAGTTGGCTCAGGGCAGGCTTAAAACAATTGTGCACTGCACCCACAAAACACATTTGCTGTATATTGCTGAGTAAAGAAGCAGTTCTTCATAAGATTCCTCCCTGATCTCTCCCTCACAGCAGCTGCAGACTATACCTACACTAATCCGAGCAGAGTGACGGGCGGCGCTACGTAACTCCAGCTTAAATAGAGGCTGGGTCACATGCTGCAGTTGGCGAATCACAGCCATGCCAATAGTAGGCATGACTGTGATGGCCTTTTGGGGCAAGTAGTATGACGCTTGTGGATTGGCTGCTTTGCAGCCCTTCAAAAAGCGCCATAAAAATCGCCGAACACCGAACCCGAACCAGAACTTTTACGTAAATGTTCGGGTTCAAGTCAAAAACCTAAAGTTCGGTACGAACCTGAACTTTACAGTTCGGGTTCGCTCAACTCTACCCAGAATATTACTGCAGTATTTCAAACTTGTATCTCACACTGACAGATGCAGCAAAGGCCGCAAATTTAGTATTTTGACCAAAATGGGTGTTTTTTTTAATAAAAGAATATAAAAGCAGTATCTAATGCTTGTATTTCACACTGACAGATGCAGCAAAGGCTGCAAATAAAGTATTTTGCCCAAAATAAGTGTTTTTTTGCATCCAAGAATATTATTGCAATATTTCAAGCTTGTATTTCACACTAACAAATGTAGCATAGGCCCCATATGTAGGATATTGCCAAAAATAGGTGTTTTTTTAGAGCCAGATTATTATTGCAGTATATCAAGCTTGTATTTCACACTAACAAATGCAGCATAGGCCCCAAATGTAGGGTATTGCCAAAAATGAGTGTTTTTTTTAAAGCCAGATTATTATTGCAGTATTTCAAGCTTGTATTTCACACTAACAAGTGCAGCATAGGCCGCAAATTTAGTATTTTGCCCAAAAAGGGTGTTTTTTTAAAACAAGAATATTATTGCAATCTTTCAAGCTTGTTTTTCACACTAACAAATGCAGCAAAGGCCCCAGATGTAGGATATTGCCAAAAATGTTTTTTTTTTAACCCAGAATATTACTGCAGTATTTCAAACTTTTATCTCACACTGACAAATGCTGCAAAGTCCCTAGATGTAGGATATTGCCAAAAAGTTTTTTTTTTTTTAAACCCAGAATATTATTGGAGTATTTTAAACTTGTATCTCACACTGAAAGATATAGCAAAGGCCGCAAATTTAGTATTTAGCCCAAAATGGGTGTTTTTTTTATAAAATAATATAACAGCAGTATCTAATGCGTGTATTTTACACTGACAGATGCAGCAAAGGCTGCAAATAAAGTATTTTGCCCAAAATGGGTGTTTTTTTGAAACCAAGAATATTATTGCAATATTTCAAGCTTGTATTTCACACTAACAAATGCAGCATAGGCCCCAGATGTAGGGTATTACCAAAAATTTGTGTTTTTATAAACCAATAATATCATTGCAGTATTTCTAGCTTGTTTGTCACACTAACAAAATGCAGCAAAGGCCCCATATGTAGGATATTGCCAAAAATGGGTGTTTTTTTTAGAGCCAGATTATTATTGCAGTATATCAAGCTTGTATTTCACACTGACAAATGCTTCAAAGGCACGAGATGTAGGATATTGCCAAAAATTTGTGTTTTTTTAAACCCAGAAAATTATTGAAGTATTTCAAGCTTGTCTTTCTCACTGACAAATGCTGCAAAGGCACCAGATGTAGGGTATTGTCAAAAATTGGTGTTTTTTTAAACCCATAATATTATTGCAGTATTTCTAGCTTAAATGTAACACTAACAAATGCAGCATAGGCACAAGATGTAGGGTATTGCCAAAAATGTATGTTTTTTAAATCAGAAAATTATTGAAGTATTGCAAGCTTGTATTTCACAGTGACAAATGCAGCAAAGGCACGAGATGTAGGATATTGCCAAAAATTGGTGTTTTTTTAAAGCCAGAAAATTATTGAAGTATTTCAAGCTTGTCTTTCACACTGACAAATGCTGAAAAGGCAACAGATGTAGGGTATTGCCAAAAATGGGTGATTTTTTAAACCCAGGACATTATTTCTGTATTTCTAGCTTGTATTTCACACTAACAAAATGTAGCAAAGGCCCCATATGTAGGATATTGCCAAAAATTGGTGTGTTTTTTTTAGCCAGATTATTATCGCAGTATATCAAGCTTGTATTTCACACTAACAAATGCAGCATAGGCCCCAGATTTAGGGTATTGCAAAAATTGATGTTTTTTAAAGGCACCAGATGTAGGGTATTTTTTAAACCCAGAAAATTTTTAAAGGATTTCAAGCTTGTCTTTCACAGTGCCAAATGCTGCAAAGGCACCAGATATAGGGTATTGGCAAAAATGGGTGTTTTTCTAAACCCAGATTATTATTGCAGTATTTCAAGCTTGTATTTAACACTAACAAATGCAGCATAGGCCCCAGATGTAGAATAATGCCCAAAATGGGTGGTTTTTTTTTAAACAAAAAAATATTTAAGTATTGCAAGCTTGTATTTCACACTGACAAATGCTGCAATGGCACCAGATGTAGGGTATTGCCCAAAAAGGGTGTTTTTTTAAACACAGAATATTATTGCAGTATTTCTAGCTTGTATGACACTCTAACAAATGCAGAATAGGCCCCAGATGTAGGATATTGCCAAAAATTTGTGTTTTTTTAAGCCAGATTATTATTGCAGTAATTCAAGCTTGTATTTCACACTAACAAATGCAGCATAGGCCCCAGATGTAGGGTATTGCCAAAAATATGTGTTTTTTTTAAACCGGAAAATTATTGAAGTATTGCAAGCTTGTATTTCACACTAACGAAATGCAACATAGGCCCCAGATGTAGCATATTGCAAAAATGGGTGTTTTTTTAAGCCAGATTATTATTGCAGTACTTCTAGCTTGTATTTCACACTGACAAATGCTGCAAAGGCACCAGATGTAGGGCATTGCCAATAATGGGTGTTTTTTTAAATCCAGAATATTATTGCAGTATTTCTAGCTTGTATTTTACACTAACAAATGCAGCATAGGCCCCAGATATTGGATATTGCAAAAATGGGTGTTTTTTTTTTAAACCAGAACATTATTGAAGTATTGCAAGCTTGTATTTCACACTATCAAAAGCAACAAAGTCTGCAACTTTAGTATTTGGCCCAAAATAATTTTTTAATAACAGAATATAACAGCAATATCTAACGCGTGTATTTCACACTGACAGATGCAGCAAAGGCTGCAAATTTTGTATTTTGCCCAAAATGAACCAAGAATATTATTGCAATATTTCAAGCTTGTTTTTCACACTAACAAATGCTGCAAAGGCCCCAGATGTAGGATATTGCCAAAATGGGTGTTTTTTTAAACCCAGAATATTTTTGCAGTATTTCAAGCTTGTATCTCACACTGACAGATGCAGCAAAGGCCGCAAATTTAGTATTTGGGCCAAAATGGGTGTTTTTTTACTAACAGAATATAACAGCAGTATCTAACGCATGTATTTCACACTGACAGATGCAACAAAGGCTGAAAATTGAATATTTTGCCAAAAATAGGTGTTTTTTTTTAAACCAAGAATATTATTGCAATATTTCAAGCTTGTATTTCACACTAACAAATGCAGCATAGGCCCCAGATGTAGGGTATTACCAAAAATGGGTGTTATTTTAAACCCAGAAAGTTATTGCAGTATTTCAAGCTTGGATTTCACACTGACAAATGCTGCAAAGGCACCAGATGTAGGGTATTGCCAAAAATGGGTGTTTTTTTAAACCCAGAAAATATTGAAGTATTTCAAGCTTGTCTTTCTCACTGACAAATGCTGCAAAGGCACCAGATGTAGGGTATTGCCAAATGTTTCTATATAAAGGGAATCAACAAGGTAAAAGAGGAGAGAATATTTAAAAGAAGCAAAACTGCTACAAGAGGACATAGTTTTAAATTAGAGGGGCAAAGGTTTAAAAGTAATATCAGGAAGTATTACTTTACTGAGAGAGTAGTGGATGCATGGAATAGCCTTCCTGCAGAAGTGGTAGCTGCAAATACAGTGGAGGAGTTTAAGCATGCATGGGATAGGCATAAGGCCATCCTTCATATAAGATAGGGCCAGGGGCTATCCATAGTATTTAGTATATTGGGCAGACTGGATGGGCCAAATGGTTCTTATCTGCCGACACATTCTATGTTTCTATGTTTCTATAAATATGGGTGTTTTTTTAAACCCAGAATATTATTGCAGTATTTCTAGCTTGCATGTCACACTAACGAAATGCAGCATAGGCCCCAGATGTAGGGTATTGCCAAAAATGGGTGTTTTTTTAAAACCAGAAAATGATTGAAGTATTGCAAGCTTGTATTTCACACTGACAAATGCTGCAAAGGCACAAGATGTATCATATTGCCAAAAATGGGTGTTTTTTAAACCCAGAAAGTTATTGCAGTATTTCAAGCTTGGATTTCACACTGACAAATGCTGCAAAGGCACCAGATGTAGGGTATTGCCAAAAATGCTTGTTTTTTTAAACCCAGAATATTATTGCAGTATTTCTAGCTTGTATTTCACACTAACAAATGCAGCATAGGCCCCAGATGTAGGGTATTGCCAAAAATGGGTGTTTTTTTAAGACCAGAAAATTATTGAAGTATTGCAAGTGTAACGGGGTTCCGAAGGTAGTCATAGCTTTGGGAATGAGGATCTGTGTTTGTCCTCATTCCCAGGGCGGCTTTACTAGCTGGGTGGCTCCCTGCTCCTAGTCTGCCTTGAGCACCGAGCTGATCACTCGGTGCTCGACTGGTTGGTCTGTCGGTCATGTGACGCTGGCCACGTCACATGACCCTCACTCCCCACTATAAATACAGGGAGCCTGCTGGCCACAGGTTGCCTGTTAATTTAGGTTCCACCTGTGATTTGGTCTTTCCTGGTGTACTTGCCTCCTGCTGAATTCCTGACGATCCTCTGCCTGCTCCTTGTGTACTTTGCTGCTCTCCTGGTATTTGACCCCGGCCTCCTCCTGACGATCCTCTGCTGTCTCCTTTGGTACTTCACGTCTCTCCTGGTATTTATGACCCCGGCTTCTCCTGACAATTCTCTGCTTGCTCCATTTGTACTTTGTAGCTTTCCTGGTATTGACTCGGTCCGTTCACGTCCTGTTGTTTGTCTGTCTGTCATCCCTGCACTTATTCCAAGTTAGGGATTGCCGTCCAGTTGTCCCCTGTCATTAGGACTCGCGAGGCAAGTAGGCAGGGCCAGGGGTAAGGGTGGAGCGCAGTGGTCACTTCTCTCCCCCCTGTGTGTGTGTGTGTGTGTATGCGACCGTTACAGCAAGCTTGTATTTGACTGTCACAAATGCATATATGCTGTGCTGGTGCACTGAACTTGTATCAAATGGCCACCACCACCCACCTAACTAACAGATGGATAAAAGTTATCTGGGCAGGGCAAAAAGATTGTGCACTGCACCCATAAAACAAATTCTATGTAGATCACTGAGTTAACAAGCACTTCAGATTAAAGATTATTTCCTATTCTCTCCCTCACAGCAGCAGCATCCTATCCCTACACTAATTAGAGCAGAGTGACGTGCAGCGTACGTGACTCCAGCTTATTTAGAGGCTGGGTCACATGCTGCACTGGCCAATCACAGCCATGCTATTAGTAGGCTTCTAGTGTGGCTTCTAAGGGCACAAGAGTAAAACACTGCTTGCAGCCTTTCAAAAAGCGCTATTAAATCGCCGAACACCAAACTCAAACCCGATCTTTTACTGAAAAGTTCGGGTTCGGGTCGGGGGTCCAAAAATCCTAAAGTTCGGTACGAATCCGAACTTTACAGTTTGGGTTTGCTCAACCCTAGTCTTAAACTCTGGAACGAGCAGTGTATAGTGTGAAAAATTTATCCAGCCAGCAAAGGAGACAATATGGACAATCACAATACATTAGTAAGTGCCTTATAGTAACTTTGTCTCAAATTCCATTTGCTGAAGTGAGACAACCCCTTCAAAATATAATAGACAATATTTAAATGGAACCTGGCAGCTCCAAAACACTTCCAAACTAGAGTAAGTGGTGTATAGTTTAAGTGGTGAGTACAATTATCTAATTTTTATCTTCATACTCACTTGCATTCTGACACTGTGCTCCGACAAACCAGCAGTAAAATACGTTGAGATGACTCTTCTTTGAGTACTCTCCATTATGTGCATGCGCTTGGGAGTCTTCTCAATGCATTTTGCTTCTGGTTTGTGGGAGCCCAGCATTGGGATGCAAGTATGGAGATAAAAATTACATAACCGGACTCAGCGTCACTTACACTATACACCGCTTAATCTAGTTTGGGGGGCGTTTTGGAGCTGAGAGCGTCCATTTTATTTCTTGCAGGTACAAACATGGTACGTAGCTATTGTTTATTGCTAAAATATACTCCCGAGTCCCTACAGTGTAGTTCTCTAGTTCGCGACCTTTGTCTTCCTTGTGTGTCTTGTCTATTACCATTACACTGCCTGCTGCACATTATTGCTTAATTTATATCAACTTTTGACCTTGAGAACCATTAACTTGCAGTTGGGACTTTTATCCCCTTGTCTGATAATCTGGTTCGTTGTACTGAAATTCTCTCATTGCTAACCTATTCTGTTTTTCTGCCTGGATTCTCTGACTATGACTTCTCAAGAGTTTTTAAGAACATGCATTAAGTGAATCAAGTGAGTGCTGTTTGAAAGGATGTAGCCATTAGTGATAAGCCATTCACTAATCCACTTACAGTATATGTCTCAATAAAAGATTTGGATAATATAATGCCCTTAGTTAAAATTCTTAAGTTCTCTTCTAAGAGACAGCGCATTGTATTTATGTATAAGTGGTATATCATAATGCCATATTTTCAGAGGTGAGGTGAGCGAAAAACAGCAATTCTGGCAATGTTGTTTATTTTTTTATGGTGCTCCCATGCGGAATAAGTAGCATGATTATTTAAAGGGAACCTGTCATCAACTCTGTGCTGCCCATACTAACTGAAGCATAAAGTAAAGACAGGTTAGTTGATTTTAGCGGTCTGTCATTTAAAAGTTAAAAGCAAGTGGTTGCCGAGAACCAACATCACAATCATTGCAGACTGGGCCTGGAAAAGGGTCATGGCCAAATGAGAAGCATCATGGATATTCATAAATTCCTGCTCTCCCGCCCACCTGCTGATTACTGACAGTCTTCTACCTAGTTTTCTCCCTTTATCGCTAGGAGAGAACTGCCAATCATCACCAGATGGGTGACAGTGCAGGAGATTATGGATGACCATGACTCTTAGTAGATTTGACTCTTCAAGGCCTTTGCTGCAATGATTATGATGCTGGTTCTCAGCAACCACTTACATTTAGCTCATGAGTGACACACCGCTGAAATCAGCATTTCTATCACTAATTTATGCTGCCCTCAGTGAGGTCAGTATAAAGTTGATGACAGGTTCCCTTTAAAGCAACCCTCTGGTTCAAGAAAAAAGCTAAACTTTTCATTGACTGGGGAACGAACAGAACACATACCTGGTGACCTCTTTTTCATAATTGTAGCTGCGGATCCATGAATTCCCAGGCTTAACACATTTCCTACTTGTCTTGCCCTGCTCCTTAATTGGCCAGCAGTGTTCATGTGAGCAGTGCTAGCCAATCCAAGGGCAGCAGAAAGTGTTTTGGGCTACCCAATGCCAGTGTGCATCAGATAGTCTGATAAGTATAGTGGCAGAAGAGGGGGCCTGGGAATTGATGGATGTGTAGTTGAAAAGATGAAAAAGTATATTATATTTTTTCTTTTTTCTTTTTTCAAATAATGAAGGACTTAATCACAGTTAAAAAAAAAAAAAAAAAAGATTGCTGACATAATACACTGCAGTACTTTTGTATTACATTATATTGTACCTATCAGTATTAGAATGATAGAGAGCCAATTAGACCCCGGTGGGTGGGGAGGAAGGGGCACAGAGGGAACCCCTTCCATTTGTCAAATGCTTAGATGACATGGTTAATATTGACTGTGGCATCTAAGATGTTAAACAGCCAGATTTGGAATTAGCTCCCAGTCTTGGCTGTTGCAGTGGGAGTCAAGCTGTATTTTACTGCAGGTTCCTTCTGCAAATGACACATCAAGTGAGCCCATGCCATGGCAGCACCATACCATGTATGGTGCTGTGCATTATGCGCCTTCCTGTTGTGCCTTTGATGTCCAGCACAAGCGGATTTAAAGAGATTATAAGTTTGCTAAAAAAGAATTGTCCATCTCACACTTTGCCTCAGGTCCACTCTGTCCCCCTTCACATGGTGGGATTAATGTAGTTCTTCCTGTGATGGCATGTTGTCCTTGATTAGCTATGTAGCTGTCCGAGTGGTGCTGCATGTGATATCACTTTTATAGGAATTGTCCAAAAGGAAACATTTAAGCAAGTCAGGTGTATCACAAATATACAGTTGCAAGAAAAAGTATGTGAACCCTTTGAAATGATATGGATTTCTGCACAAATTGGTCATAAAATGTAATCTGATCTTCATCTAAGTCACAACAATAGACAATAACAGTCTGCTTAAACTAATAACACACAAAGAATTAAATGTTACCATGTTTTTATTGAACACACCATGTAAACATTTACAGTGCAGGTGGAAAAAGTATGTGAAGCCCTAAACTAATGACATCTCCAAGAGCTAATTGGAGTGAGGTGTCAGCCAACTGGATTCCAATCAATGAGATGAGATTGGAGGTATTAGTTACAGCTGCCCTGCCCTACAAAAAACACACACCAGTTCTGGGTTTGCTTTTCACAAGAAGCATTGCCTGATTTGAATGATGCCTCACACAAAAGAGCTCTCAGAAGACCTACGATTAGGAATTGTTGACTTGCATAAAGCTGGAAAGGGTTATAAAAGTATCTCCAAAAGCCTTGCTGTTCATCAGTCCACGGTAAGACAAATTGTCTATAAATGGAGAAAGTTCAGCACTGCTGCTACTCTCCCTAGGAGTGGCCATCCTGTAAAGATGACTGCAAGAGCACAGCGCAGACTGCTCAATGAGGTGAAGAAGAATCCTGGAGTGTCAGCTAAAGACTTACAAAAGTCTCTGGCATATGCTAACATCCCTGTTAGCGAATCTACGATACGTAAAACAGTAAACAAGAATGGATTTCATGGGAGGATACCACAGAGGAAGCCACTGCTGTCCAAAAAAAACCATTGCTGCACGTTTACAGTTTGCACAAGAGCACCTGGATGTTCCACAGCAGTACTGGCAAAATATTCTGTGGACAGATGAAACCAAAGTTGAGTTGTTTGGAAGAAACACACAACACTATGTGTGGAGATAAAGAGGCACAGCACACCAACATCAAAACCTCATCCCAACTGTGAAGTATGGTGGTGGGGGCATCATGGTTTGGGGCTGCTTTGCTGAGTCAGAGCCTGGATGGATTGCTATCATCGAAGGAAAAATGAATTCCCAAGTTTATCAAGACATTTTGCAGGAGAACTTAAGGCTATCTGTCCACCAGCTGAAGCTCAACAGAAGATGGGTGTTGCAACAGGACAATGACCCAAAGCATAGAAGTAAATCAACAACAGAATGGCTTAAACAGAAGAAAATACGCCTTCTGGAGTGGCCTAGTCAGAGTCCTCAACCCGATTGAGATGCTGTGGAATGACCTCAAGAATATTGCTGAACTGAAACAGTTCTGTAAAGAGGAATGGTCAAGAATTACTCCTGACTGTTGTACATGTCTGATCTGCAACTACAGGAAACGTTTGGTTGAAGTTATTGCTGCCAAAGGAGGTTCAACCAGTTATTAAATCCAAGGGTTCATATACTTTTTCCATCTGCACTGTGAATGTTTACATGGTGTGTTCAATAAAAACTTGGTAACATTTAATTCTTTGTGTGTTATTAGTTTAAGCCGACTGTGATTGTCTATTGTTGTGACTTAGATGAAGATCAGATTACATTTTATGACCAATTTGTGCAGAAATCCATATCATTTCAAAGGGTTCACATACTTTTTCTTGCAACTGTAAGTTCACTGTGGAATTTTGAATAAATTAATCTTATAAAAAGGCTTTTCCATCAATGTAGAGGAGTCAGGGCTACTTATTTTCATGATCAATTAGGGCCCCCAGCTGTCAGACTTTCCACATTTTGGCTTTTATGCTTCCCTAAATGTGATAAAATAATAAAATAAATTACCATTTAATCATCCTCCTTTGCTGCCACTCCAGTTCTCACTTCCAGCTTGTGTTTATGGGGTGCAGTGGTGACATAGCTGTAAACAGAACATGTCCACTGCAGCCAATCAGAGGCCTCATCAGTATAATGCATAAGATGAGACCAGTTATTGGCTACAGTGGTCAAGTGCCATATTCAGCTATGTCAATACTGCAGCCTGTAAGCACAAGCTGGGGGTGAGAACTGGAGACACAGGGCTTTAAAAAAGAGAGGGATTAAGTTGTGAGAGTAAATGTTTTTTATTTCATAACATTTGGGGTCCCTGGGAAATTTATGATTTATGACTGCACCTATAAATTACTTATTTTCAAAGGGGCATTCCAATATTTGGCTTTTAAGGCCTATTTTACAGTAAATACTATACCCTGATCATGTATAACATTAAAACCACTAAAAGATGTGACAATGGTACCTGTCAAAGGGTGAGAGTTATTAGGCAGAGTATCTCCAAAACTGCAGGTCTTATGGAGTGTTCCCAAGATATAGTATTGGTGCCTACCAAAAGTGGTCCTAAATTCCCCAGATCTCAGTTTGATTAAATAACTGTGGGATGTACAATCCTTGGAGGCCCAACCTTGCAACTTAATAGAAGTAAAGGATCTCCTGATGACATCAGACTGTACCCCAGGACATCTTCAGCCTCCAAGAATCAGATGCTTTAATATTCTGGCTGATTGATATAAATGCTTCAAAATATAGGTGTTGGTCTCACCTCTGTGACCCTCATCTATCAGGAGAATTGCGGTCTAGAAAACCTAGTGTACGAATCCCTGGTGACTGCATTCTCCATGCGCTAAAATGGAGAGGCTTAAATCAAACTAATTTGGCATTTATGTCATATCCTAAGGATATGCCAAAGAATAGGGAATATCCATTTAAAGTTCCAGTTTTCTATTAAAGCGCAAAATTATCCTTTTGGCCTCTTTTTATATATGGTATATTTTTTACATAACTACAAATATTCATTTTAATTGATGTGAGAAGATGACCACATTAATTAAGAGCTCCAACACTTAAAAGAGTAAAGTTACTTTCTGAATCTAGGACAAAGAAGACATGAGGTCAGCACTGCAAATGAAATCTACAATCATGAAACATAGCATGGATTTTCTTAGAAAACCAAAACAATGTCTGGCCCTCAAAGTTTCACAGAAGATAATTAATTGGCTTAACGTGTAGAGGAAACTCACTTGATTAAAACAAAGCAAACCGTAATAATGTGCAGAGATGAATAGAAAATTACCAAACAAAAGCCTATGTAATCAATGGCAAATCAAAACTCACAATTCACAACAAAGTAGAAAATAAAAATTCTGTATTACAATTAAAGACATCATATAGAATTTTTACATTATAATAATTTTTCTAGATATATTGCTGAATTTAAAGTATTGATATTAATTTGGAAACAACTTTTGGCCCTATGAAGCCAAAATTTAAGGTTTCAAATGTCAGGGCACTATATTACTCCTGGTAATTTCTTAGTCATTATTGCTGATAGTTAGAGATGGGACGACATTTTGAAAAATTCAATTCGGCCGATTTGCCAAACTTCAACAAGAAACTTGACTTATGACAAATTAATTTGTCACGAATCAGTATAAATCAAGTATACCTGTAAGTCATGGTGGCTGAGGAAATGTATGGAACAGGCTGTTGCAGTGGGCCTTCTCCAACAGCGGGGGGTGCCAGCTGTATTATACAGCAGACA
The DNA here is from genome assembly GCF_905171765.1 of Bufo bufo. Classification (NCBI taxonomy): domain Eukaryota; kingdom Metazoa; phylum Chordata; class Amphibia; order Anura; family Bufonidae; genus Bufo; species Bufo bufo. The sequence goes on along the minus strand of NC_053389.1, from coordinate 598,322,825 downwards.
CCCGGCCACAATGATGATCCCACCAAACCCCATCATTTTAAGCCCTCAGATGCCGCAATCAACACCGATCGTGGCATCTCTGAGGTTCGGGAGAGGAGTGCGTCTCCCTCTGCCTTCCTTTTGGAGCCCCCGCAGTGAAATTGCAAGTCTCTGATCGGTGACCATAGCAGCCTTGACATCTTGGTAACCTCCCTGATGTGCTGTTCATGAGGAACAGTTCAGCAAATAGCACGTCACCCTATTCACCCTAATAGATCTATGCTAGGATGAATAGGACAAAAGATCAAAATATCCCAGGTTCTAGCCCCCTAAGGGTGGGTTAAAAGTTGCCACTCAAAAAATCAAGGTTTAAATCACCTCCTTTCCCAATTTTAAATATAAAAATATGTAAACAAACAAAAAACATATTAGGTATTGCTATGTCCAAAAATGTCTGAACTATTAAAATACAAAACCGCATGTGCCCAGCATGATCACAAGGTGACATCATCACGCTTGCCGCAGGTCCTTTGTCGAGTTTTCTTCAATCAAGAGGGGAGCGGATAGCCTCTCCTTGAGCAATTGGATGATGTGAGCATATATTTTTTTTTTACCTCCAGCCACCATTTTAGGAAAAATTGATTTGTTACCATGAAGAGCGAGGGAATTCGGCTTTGTGGCTATTTGAATTTTTTCCTGAAATTCAGATCAAATTCAGATACTTCGAATCGCTCAACACTAATTTCCATATTCCAAGTGTAAAATCAAAAACTATTCAAATATATACTATGAACCAGATGGTATTTCACTTTAAACATGTATTATGGTTATTACCAGATTGGCCGAACATGGTAGATGGCTCAAACATAGGGATGAGCGAACCCGAACTGTATAGTTCGGGTTCATACCGAATTTTGGGGTGTCCGTGACACGGACCCGAACATTTTCGTAAAAGTCCGGGTTCGGTGTTCGGCGCTTTCTTGGCGCTTTTTGAAAGCCAATCAACAAGCATCATACTACTTGCCCCAAGAGGCCATCACAGCCTTGCCTACTATTGGCATGGCTGTGATTGGCCAGTGCAGCATGTGACCCAGCCTCTATATAAGCTTGGGTCACGTAGCGCTGCACGTCACTCTGCTGATACAAGGGTAGGGAGAGGTTGCAGCTGCGACGTTAGGGCGAGATTAGGCAGATTAACTCCTCCAAAAGACTTCATTCTGTGATCGATCTACAGCTGTGGATCATTGAACTGCTTCTATTCAATTGCTCATTGTTTTTAGGCTGCCCAGAGCGTTTTTCAGTCACTTTTTTCTGGGGTGATCGGAGGCCATTCTGTGGTTTGTGGTGCGCCAGCACAAGCTACCACCAAGTGCATTTAACCATCAATAGTGTGGTTATTTTTTGCTATATCCTACATCAGGGTCAAGCTTTCATCAAGTGCATTTAACCATCAATAGTGTGGTTATTTTTTGGCCATATACTACATCAGGGGCAAGCTGAGCTTGTGTCACCCAAGTGCATTTAACCATCAATAGTGTGGTTATTTTTTGGCCATAAACTACATCAGGTGCAGGCTGAGCCTGTGTCACCCAAGTGCATTTAACCATCAATAGTGTGGTTATTTTTTGCTATATCCTACATCAGGGTCAAGCTTTCATCAAGTGCATTTAACCATCAATAGTGTGGTTATTTTTTTGGCCATATACTACATCAGGTGCAGGCTGAGCCTGTGTCACCCAAGTGCATTTAACCATCAATAGTGTGGTTATTTTTTGGCCATATACTACATCAGGGGCAAGTTGAGCATGTCACCCAGCGCCTAAAAAATAGGCCTGACATTTATATTCATCCAAATCAGTACTGTTTTAGCTGGTCAAGTTATTTTTAGTGACCGTAAAAGCACAGTTTTTGTTCTGGGTTGAAAAACAATTCCCAAATTTGCAATTCTCAAAATTAGTGGTTTCTGCTGTATCAGGCCTACTTTAAATCTATCCCTAAAAGGGTATATTAGATTCAAGGTGCTGATAGGGTCATTCTGAAAAACTTAACACACACGTTACAGTGCAGATACAAGTCTAATTCTGTGATTAAACGTATACCTGTCACACAGCGCCTAAAAAATAGGCCTCACATTTATATTCCTCCAAATCAGTACTGTTTTAGCTGGTCAAGTTATTTTTAGTGACCGTAAAAGCACAGTTTTTGTTCTGGGTTGAAAAACAATTCCCAAATTTGCCATTCTCAAAATTAGTGGTTTCTGCTGTATCAGGCCTACTTTAAATCTATCCCTAAAAGGGTATATTAGATTCAAGGTGCTGATAGGGTCATTCTGAAAAACTTAACACACACGCTACAGTGCAGATACAAGTCTAATTCTGTGATTAAACGTATACCTGTCACCCAGCGCCTAAAAAATAGGCCTCACATTTATATTCAGCTAAATCTGTCATTACTGGTGTGCCTGTATTAGTGTAATACGATACCTAAATAGATAGCCAGACAGTGTTAGGTGTCTGTAAAAAAAGGCCTGAATTTTAATTCAATACATTGGCCCGAATAATATTTTTCTTATTGTAATGAACGGTAACAATGAGGAAAACATCTAGTAAGGGACGCGGACGTGGACATGGTCGTGGTGGTGTTAGTGGACCCTCTGGTGCTGGGAGAGGACGTGGCCGTTCTGCCACAGCCACACGTCCTAGTGTACCAACTACCTCAGGTCCCAGTAGCCGCCAGAATTTACAGGGATATTTGGTGGGGCCCAATGCCGTTCTAAGGATGGTAAGGCCTGAGCAGGTACAGGCATTAGTCAATTGGGTGTCCGACAGTGCATCCAGCACATTCACATTATCTCCCACCTTCTGCAGAAAGCGCACAGATAGCGCATGAAAACCAAGCACATCAGTCTGTCACATCACCCCATGCATATCAGGGAAACTCTCTGAGCCTCAAGTTATGCAGCAGTCTCTTATGCTGTTTGAAGACTCTGCTGCCACGGTTTCCCAAGGGCATCCACCTAGCCCTTCCCCAGGGGTGGAAGAGATAGAATGCACTAACGCACAACCACTTATGTTTCCTGATGATGAGGACATGGGAATACCACCTCAGCACGTCTCTGATGATGACGAAACACAGGTGCCAACTGCTGCGTCTTTCTGCAGTGTGAAGACTGAACAGGAGGTCAGGGATCAAGACTGGGTGGAAGACGATGCAGGGGACGATGAGGTCCTAGACCCCACATGGAATGAAGGTCGTGCCACTGACTTTCACAGTTCGGAGGAAGAGGCAGTGGTGAGACCGAGCCAACAGCGTAGCAAAAGAGGGAGCAGTGGGCAAAATCAAATCACCCGCCGCCAAGAGACTCCGCCTGCTACTGACGGCCGCCATCTGGGACCGGGCACCCCAAAGGCAGCTTCAAGGAGTTCCCTGGCATGGCACTTCTTCAAACAATGTGCTGACGACAAGACCCGAGTGGTTTGCACGCTGTGCCATCAGAGCCTGAAGCGAGGCATTAACGTTCTGAACCTTAGCACAACCTGCATGACCAGGCACCTGCATGCAAAGCATGAACTGCAGTGGAGTAAACACCTTAAAAACAAGGAAGTCACTCAGGCTCCCCCTGCTACCTCTTCTGCTGCTGCCGCCTCGGCCTCTTCTGCTGCTGCCGCCGCCTCGGCCTCTTCCTCCGCCTCTGGAGGGACGTTGGCACTTGCCGCCCAGCAAACATGGGATGTACCACCAACACCACCACCTGCGTCACCAAGCATCTCAACCATGTCACACGGCAGCGTTCAGCTCTCCATCTCACAAACATTTGAGAGAAAGCGTAAATTCCCACCTAGCCACCCTCGATCCCTGGCCCTCAATGCCAGCATTTCTAAACTACTGGCCAATGAAATGCTGTCATTTAGGCTGGTGGAGACAGACAGCTTCAAACAGCTCATGTAGCTTGCTGTCCCACAGTATGTTGTTCCCAGCCGGCACTACTTCTCCAAGAGAGCCGTGCCTTCCCTGCACAACCAAGTATTAGATAAAATCAAGTGTGCACTGCGCAACGCCATCTGTGGCAAGGTCCACCTAACCACAGATTCGTGGACTAGTAAGCACGGCCAGGGACGCTATATCTCCCTAACTGCACACTGGGTAAATGTAGTGGCGGCTAAGCCCCAGGCGGAGAGCTGTTTGGCGCACGTCCTTCCGCCGCCAAGGATCGCAGGGCAACATTCTTTGCCTCCTGTCTCCTCCTCCTCCTACTCAGCTTACTCCTCCTCTTCTTCCACCTGCTCATCCAGTCAGCCACACACCTTCACCACCAACTTCAGCACAGCCCGGGGTAAACGTCAGCAGGCCATTCTGAAACTCATATGTTTGGGGGACAGGCCCCACACCGCACAGGAGTTGTGGCGGGGTATAGAACAACAGACCGACGAGTGGTTGCTGCCGGTGAGCCTCAAGCCTGGCCTGGTGGTGTGCGATAATGGGCGAAATCTCGTTGCAGCTCTGGGACTAGCCGGTTTGACGCACATCCCTTGCCTGGCGCATGTGCTGAATTTGGTGGTGCAGAAGTTCATTCACAACTACCCCGACATGTCAGAGCTGCTACATAAAGTGCGGGCCGTCTGTTCTCGCTTCCGGCGTTCACACCCTGCCGCTGCTCGCCTGTCTGCGCTACAGCGTAACTTCGGCCTTCCCGCTCACTGCCTCATATGCGACGTGCCCACCAGGTGGAACTCCACCTTGCACATGCTGGACAGACTGTGCGAGCAGCAGCAGGCCATAGTGGAGTTTCAGCTGCAGCACGCACGGGTCAGTCGCATTGCGGAACAGCACCACTTCACCACCAATGACTGGGCCTCCATGCGAGACCTGTGTGCCCTGTTGCGCTGTTTCGAGTACTCCACCAACATGGCCAGTGGCGATGACGCCGTTATCAGCGTTACAATACCACTTCTATGTCTCCTTGAGAAAACACTTAGGGCGATGATGGAAGAGGAGGTGGCCCAGGAGGAAGAGGAGGAAGAGGGGTCATTTTTAGCACTTTCAGGCCAGTCTCTTCGAAGTGACTCAGAGGGAGGTTTTTTGCAACAGCAGAGGCCAGGTACAAATGTGGCCAGACAGGGCCCACTACTGGAGGACGAGGAGGACGAGGATGAGGAAGAGGTGGAGGTGGAGGAGTATGAGGATGAAGGAGGTTCACAGCGGGCTGACACCCAACGCAGTTCGGGCCCATCACTGGTGCGTGGCTGGGTGGAAACACAGGACGATGACGATACGCCTCCCACAGAGGACAGCTTGTCCTTACCTCTGGGCAGCCTGGCACACATGAGCGACTACATGCTGCAGTGCCTGCGCAACGACAGCAGAGTTGCCCACATTTTAACGTGTGCGGACTACTGGGTTGCCACCCTGCTGGATCCCCGGTACAAAGACAATGTGCCCACCTTACTTCCTACACTGGAGCGTGATAGGAAGATGCGCGAGTACAAGCGCACGTTGGTAGACGCGCTACTGAGAGCATTCCCAAATGTCACAGGGGAACCAGTGGAAGCCCAAGGCGAAGGCAGAGGAGAAGCAAGAGGTCGCCATCGCAGCTGTGTCACGGCCAGCTCCTCTGAGGGCAGGGTTAGCATGGCAGAGATGTGGAAAAGTTTTGTCACCACGCCACAGCTAACTGCACCACCACCTGATACGGAACGTGTTAACAGGAGGCAACATTTCAATAACATGGTGGAACAGTACCTGTGCACACCCCTCCACGTACTGACTGATGGTTCGGCCCCATTCAACTTCTGGGTCTCCAAATTGTCCACGTGGCCAGAGCTAGCCTTTTATGCCTTGGAGGTGCTGGCCTGCCCGGCGGCCAGCGTTTTGTCTGAACGTGTATTCAGCACGTCAGGGGGCGTCATTACAGACAAACTCAGCCGCCTGTCTACAGCCAATGTGGACAAGCTGACGTTCATAAAAATGAACCAGGCATGGATCCCACAGGACCTGTCCATCCCTTGTGCAGATTAGACATTAACTACCTCCCCTTAACCATATATTATTGTACTCCAGGGCACTTCCTCATTCAATCCTATTTTTATTTTCATTTTACCATTATATTGCGGGGCAACCCAAAGTTGAATGAACCTCTCCTCTGTCTGGGTGCCGGGGCCTAAATATGTGACAGTGGCCTGTTCCAGTGGTGGGTGACGTGAAGCCTGATTCTCTGCTATAACATGAAGACTGATTCTGTGCTGACATGAAGCCAGATTCTCTGTTACGGGACCTCTCTCTTCTGCCTGGGTGCCTGGGCCTAAATATGTGACAGTGGCCTGTTCCAGTGGTGGGTGACGTGAAGCCTGATTCTCTGCTATGACATGAAGACTGATTCTGTGCTGACATGAAGCCAGATTCTCTGTTACGGGACCTCTCTCCTCTGTCTGGGTGCCGGGGCCTAAATATGTGACAGTGGCCTGTTCCAGTGGTGGGTGACGTGAAGCCTGATTCTCTGCTATGACATGAAGACTGATTCTGTGCTGACATGAAGCCAGATTCTCTGTTACGGGACCTCTCTCCTCTGTCTGAGTGCCGGGGCCTAAATGTGTAACAGTGGCCTGTTCCAGTGGTGGGTGACGTGAAGCCTGATTCTCTGCTATGACATGAAGACTGATTTTCTGCTGACATGAAGCCAGATTCTCTGCTATGGCATGAAGAGACTGATTCTCTGCTGACGTGAAGCCAGATTCTCTGCTATGGGACCTCTGTCCAATTGATATTGGTTAATTTTTATTTTTTTTATTTTTATTTTAATTCATTTCCCTATCCACATTTGTTTGCAGGGGATTTACCTACATGTTGCTGCCTTTTGCAGCCCTCTAGCTCTTTCCTGGGCTGTTTTACAGCCTTTTTAGTGCCGAAAAGTTTGACTTCAATGGGGTTCGGGTTCGGGACGAAGTTCGGGTCGGGTTCGGATCCCGAACCCGAAGATTTCCGGGAAGTTCGGCCGAACTTCTCGAACCCGGACATCCAGGTGTTCGCTCAACTCTACTCAAACATGGTCGCTGGATTATTGTCATAAGGGACTGGAGCCTAAAAATTAGCTGCCATATAATATCGTGGCCAAACAGGGACTGTTGCTGGTATGCTGTTTGGCTGGTTAGGTGTGTGGCACAATATGCAAATTATTGCTGTTGTGGCTTGTAATCTCCTGACAATGCCTTTTCTGTAGAAGAATTACATAAAGGGTCCACATGGGGCTTATAGTTGACCACTATATACATTTTACCTAATAATTCAAGTCATACTTACCTTTAATCCTTGCATGCTAAAACTAAATATGAAGAGTACCTCATGGCACAGCAGGTGGATCCAACGAATGGATAAAAGAGGAGAGAAAAAGAGTCACGGGGCATTCCTGAAGTGACAGTTGTGAATCCATTTCTCCAACCTCAACCACTCTCCTGCCCTTCCACATCATCTAATACCAATGATATTTCATCAAGAACATCTAGCTTCTCCTCTCTCTGCATTTTGCTAAATTTTCCAGGAAACTGCAAATGATGCTTTGGAAGAAATAAAACCAGCAAAAGATGAGGATGATGGTCATCATTGAGACCTGACCCCACTAAGGGGTGCATAAAAAAAATGAGTTCCATATTCTACTTCCAAAGTCAACTACATGGAAAGGGAGGGATTGTAGTACCAGCAACTTGGCAAAGAGTACGCTCACCTTCTGCGCCGTTGTATGAGTCTTTCACTTTGTAACACGTGCAGCCACCATTTTAGAAAAGAAAAACAATTCGTTACCATGAAACGTAAGGAAATTCGAATTCGTAGTGAATCGAATTTTACCAAAACTTTGTATTGAATTCCACTTTGGATGCTTTCATTCACTAAACACTACTGATAGTTCATGTTGAGAGAGAGAGAGAGAGAGAGAGAGAGAGAGAGAAATGAGGCTAACAGCTATTTTTCTTCTTTTGCTACATAAGCATGTTTAAAAGGCAGCAAGGCATCTCTGCCAATGTGCTGTGTGAAAATAATGCAGCGCTCATATTGCTGCTGTGTTCTTCTTACTGTTTACCTACTTGCTATGCAGCAGCAAGTAGGTATAATCATAGCTATCTACTGTTCACCTGAGCTGACATCACCTGTATAGCAAAAACAGACAACGCTTTAGCAATATTATTTTACCATTTTGATTGAACATCATATGAATCAGAGAGACCTATAAAGTAACATTGAACTGAAAGTCAGACAAGAATTACAACATCCCACAAAACGTATACATATCTCAATAAAACATGGAAGCTAGCTATATTTCTGTATATTTCTAGAAGAACAAGAAAACCAGAATGCCTCAAGAGAAACTTGTCTTACTAGGTAGAATTGCCTTGTGGGGTTCTCTTTGGGATGCTCTTGATCATTAGGGAGACCAAAAAATATGCATAAGTATTGTATGCCTGGCAATACTACTGTTAGTTTCTAGGAAGAGTATATCACAAATCACATATCTTAATTCTTCTGACAAAGAGAACTGCCTTGCATGTTTCATTAAGAGAGGAGTAAACTTTGTAGAATGCTGTAATTCTCTTATCTCACTTTCAATTGAAATAAGTACAGAGTGGTCAAGCTCAGTGAAGGCTTGTCCAAAATACTCCCAGGAGTCAAAAGCAACGAACTAATCTCCTGAGGAGGGGACAGAGGGAATAAAACTTAGCATTTAATTGGTTCTAGTTAGAAAAAATGGCGCACAGAGGAACTAAACAAAATAACATATAAGACAAGCCCATGTGGGCCTAGACAATTATAAGTTGGTACCAGTATGAATAGAAAGGAACGCTCTCACCCATTGTAGTCAAGATGGATGGGGCTTCATCAAGAGGGTGCCATGTGAGGATACCGTGGAGTGCGTCTTCCAATTCTTAGTTCTTGTGATTACTGGAAACCATGCAGAAATGATGCCAAAAAAGAAATTGCTGCAATAATAGGCAAGGGTCGGGAATGAATTCCCTAGTGAGACCCTAGTGCAGGGAAGGGGCTATTAATACCCTGCCTATCTATACAGAGTGCTTGCCCACGCAAGGAGCAACCCCGTCCGGATACCTGTCACTAGTGGAGGCTGGTATCCCTAGTGTACCCTAAAAGATTCCCAACGTGTCACGTTTCATTACAAAAACTCATCAGGGGAAGTATGCATTTAAGGGTAGCAGGCAAACCAAGCCTGTAGTTAAAGGGAAAATAACAAAAATGGCAACAATTAAAGCAGTGAGGCTAAAGATACTGAGCTAGGTCAATATGGCCAGTGTGGCTCAGAAAAAGCACTGGGATGGTCCAGTGGGACCAAACAGGCTCAAAAACAATGACCGGGCCAGTGGGACCGGGCAAAAAATGTATGCACAGATGGACCTAGAGTGTCGGCATGCCAGTGGGCTATGTCAGCATAGTGTTATAGAGCATATATCATAACAAGGTTCCTGTGGGGCCTAAAACGTTGGGTAAGTAATTCAGGGCTGTCAGCAAATAGATACCTTAGTGATGCCGCTTGACATCGAGAATCTTTTAGGGTACACTAGGGATACTGGCCTCCACTAGGGACAGGTATCCGGACAGGGTCGCTCCTTGCAGGGCAAGCACTCCGTATAGATAGGCAGGGTATTAATAGCCCATCCCTGTACTAGGGTCTCACTAAAGAATTCATTCCCGACCCCTGCCTATTATTGCAGCAATTTCTTTTTTGGCATCATTTCTGCATAGTTTCCAGTAATCGCAAGAACTAAATATTGGAAGACGCACTCCACGGTATCCTCACATGGCACACTCTTGATGAAGCCCCATCCATCTTGACTACAATGGGTGAGAGCGTTCCTTTCTATTCATACTGGTACCACCTTATAATTGTCTAGGCCCACATGGGCTTGTCTTATATGTTATTTTGTTTAGTTCCTCTGTGCGCCATTTTTTCTAACTAGAACCAATTAAATGCTAAGTTTTATTCCCTCTGTCCCCTCCTCAGGAGATTAGTTCGTTGCTTTTGACTCCTGGGAGTATTTTGGACAAACCTTCACTGAGCTTGATCACTCTGTATTTATTTCTCAAGTTTATTTTGTGTGCCAGAGCATGGCAGGCTTCCTGGCTACAGGCTTTAATGCAGATTGTTGGCTGTTGGAGGCCAAAGAAGTGTTTTCTGACAAAGAGTTCTCTAAAAAAAAAAAATACACTCCTTCCTTCCACGCAGCTTTCAAGGATTTGACTGATGTTTATAGAGATCAAATTCTCTCTTGGTGGGAGACGCAGAGTCTGGAAAGCTATTTAAAACACAATATTGTCCCACGTGGACTTCGGATCTCCCTTCTGCCAGCAGCGAGGTTCAGGAGCCCTGGATTTTTAAGTAAGTGAAAACAAGAGGCCACCAATAGCTATCTACGACTCATGCGTCTCCTTCTGGCCGAAGAAAAAAATAAACTGGAAATTTTAAATAAAAAACTAACAGAAAGCATTGAGGCTGCTCAGACTTTCTCACATGAGGCGGAGTTTGCGAACAAGGAGAAACAACTCCAGAATTATCTTGATAAATATCAATATCATCTTAAAGAAGGCAAGCACTGCCAATTTGTGAGGGATCTAGCAGACTTCAAGGAGAACAGGATTTATTCTTCTATAGCCAACCGAGGGGACACCGGGGGTGTTCACACTGACCTCTCTTCGACTGAAACGGAATTTTCTGATTCTGACAGCATACCGAAAGTTAATAGACAATCCCCCCGGGGAGGGAATCGCCGTGGTCGACAAAGAGGAGGTTCCCGTGGGAGGGATCGTCGTTTTTTAGGGGGAACCCTTCCATACTCGGGCCAACCCAATCCCCCACAAGTCTACCCGTTACGCAATCGGGCCCAATCCCTCCAAAACCCCTAGGACCCCAAGTTGTCAATCTGTCCTCGCGCCCTCTTAATGCTATTGAGACCCAGGTTCTTCAACTAGGCCTCTCATTTGTACCAACTCCCAATTTTAACAGATTCGACATCATAAAATACCTCAATCTGTTTGTCCGCAAACTTCGCTGGCATAAATACTTCAAACTACAAAAAAAAAAAAAACAGTGCCGTGAACTTGGCATCCCTCTTGAGATCCTCTCGGACGTACGTCTGTTATACCATCTTGATAGGGAACCAGAACAACAAGAGGGTCTGGGTCCTTTCACTAAGCTCAAAACAAAAAGTAATAAAATGCCACCGTTGTCTGCAGAACTGTCCTGCGTAAACATTTTCCTTGATCTGGTTTCACATCAAATTGAAGAGTTAAGATCATTTCTCTAATATTGACCGGACCCAGGCCACTGTGATTTCCGATCTCGAGAGTGACCATTCCATAGTTATCAAACCCTCGGATAAGGGGGGTAACACAGTGATCATGGATCAAGATCAGTATAGCGTGATGTGTGAATCTCTTTTACATGACCCTTCTACATATGAGGTGTTACCTCTGGATCCTACTAATGACTTCAGGTCTGAACTGAAAACCATTCTTGAGGAGGCTAAGTTGGCATGTATTATTTCTGACGAGGAGTTTAGGTTCTTACTACCCACCTGTCCTGGTATGGCCACCTTTTATTGCCTCCCTAAACTTCACAAGGTAACGAATCCACTCAAGGGGCACCCCATAGTATCGGGAGTGGGCAACTTGTGCCAAAACGTAGGAATATATGTTGACCAGATCTTGGCCCCATTTGTGACTGCCCTTCCCTCATACACCCGCGATACCACAGATCTTCTTAAGCGTTTGGAGGGCATCTATACAGAGGCGGACAGTCTGCTTGCAAGTATAGATGTAGAGGCGTTGTATTCCAGCATTCCTCATTCTTTGGGCCTCAAAGTCGTGGAATTCTTTCTGAGCAGTCGCGGTCGTCAGTATCACGCCCACAGTCTCTTCATCCTCCGTTTGTTGGAATTCACGCTTACCCGCAATGTGTTTTCCTTCAGCGGCAAGGTCTACCACCAGCTCAGGGGCCCCATCGTATGCTAATTTGTTCCTGGGCTGGTGGGTGGAGACTTTGGTCTTTACAGATGCGGGATCCGCTACAATAGACCCGGTGGGACTGTGGGCGCGATACATTGACGACATCTTCATCATCTGGAATAGTGATGACGTCTCATTTCGTTCTCTAGTGGAGACACTTAATAATAATACCATAGGCCTTCGCTTCACTAGTGAGAACAACACTGTCTGTTTGCCATTCTCAGACGTTCTCATCTCTAAAACTGAGGAAGGGGAGCTGATTACGTCGGTATATAGGAAACCCACCTCAAACAATACACTACTTAAGTGGGAGAGTAGTCATCCCCTGCCCCTTAAGAAGGGAATTCCTAAGGGGCAATATCTCTGGCTGAGGAGAAATTGCTCTTCAAAAAATATATGTTTTTTTATATATGTGATTTAATAAAAAGTTGTTTTTTTTTGTTGACAAGATGGTAGTTTGTGGTTTATAACCTGGCTATACACTATATCTATGTAGGTATTAAGATTACAGACCAGACTGATAGGGTAACTTAAACACAAACAGATCTCAAACTTTACTTAAATGTACAGGAGGACACAAGCGGGGCAAGAACAGGCAAGGAAAACACAAAGAACATAGGCTGGATATAATGCAAGATAAAAGTAGAAAAATCACTTTTATCTTGTATTGAGAAAGAGAACCAGCTATGGGAGTGAATCTGGATTTTTCAGCCGACCAGCAGTTCCAGAGCCTGGGCATGACGAGTCGCCGCACCTCGGTCTCAGAGGTGTGTGACACGAAAGGGGGGCCCCCTTTCCAACACCTCCCGGAAGAAGGTAGAGAGACCCTGGGGGGTGGGCAGGGTGTTTTGATCCCACCATTAGTTCCATGACATCCGAGGTGTTGGAAAGGGGGCCCCCCTTTCGTGTCACACGCCTCTGAGACCGAGGTGTGGCGACCATTTCAGTGGGACAGGAGAAAGTAAAAGAGGGACAGCTGGGATGAGACTAAGTATAATAGGTATACAAGGTAAGCACAACCAGGATGTCTTCCAACTAGTCACACATATATTGCATAGTAAAATACTTGAAAAAGGGAAGAAAAAAATAAATGGATCTCCACTACAAACTGCACTAAAAATATGAAAACTCATCAATCATTGTAAAATCACACATAAAAGTGTAGTATAGTATGTCAAATCTATAGCAGTAAGATCACAAAACAGTAATATAGAGGAGAGCCAAAAGGCCTGAAGAGGGCTTACCAATTCACAAGCAAAGTATAATCACATCTCCCATACCAATGTCCCTCAACTAACCAACGCGTTTCGCCAAATGGCTCGTCAGGGGAAGTACAGTTGGTGTTCCAATATCTGCAGGAAAGCCTCTTACCTTGCTCCGCTACTAGGAGCAGCAGCACTGGTGCTAGATGTTATGTCCTGTGAATCAAGCAGCGGGGAAAGCTTTGTCAGCAAGAGTGACAGCTCCTCGCAGCTGAAGAACTCTATTTGATGAACACACTGATTCATATGAATTGATTTACTCATCCCAAGTACAGAAGCTTAAGGGTGAATATCTGGGGATGATTCCTTAGACTCCATACCTCAGTGTAGCCAATGTCAAGTCAACTGTGGTCTCCAGAAGTGATGGACGAACATCTGATGGGACGGTTCATGAACGCGATCGCTCAAACTCGCTCAAATGTTCGCGAACCACAGGTTCGCGGCGGGTCCCATTCATTTTAATGGCAGGCGAACATGAAAAACCTCCAGGTCATATTTGCAGCCACAAAATACTTAGTAGATGCGCACACATAGTCCTACAACATGGACACTGACATACCAGAAGTATTAAGCAAATCTGCGATCGACAAGCATTCTTTTTTGGCGAAATTTCGGCAAAGTATTAATCGCAAGAGCACATGCGCTAGGAAGGAGTGGCCTACAGAAACTGGTTTGCACTGACTAGCATTTAGATGGATGCGATGGTTGGAACGAAGTTCAGCGATGAAGAGGAAGAACTCCTGGTGACTGTAAGTAATCTTACATTAACCACCTCCCGACCGCCTAACGCACGGATGCGTCCGGAAGGTGGTTGATTCATTCCTCCTGGACGCATCCGTGCGTCATCTCGCGAGACGCGAGATTTCCTGTGAACGCGCGCACACAGGCGCGCACGCTCACAGGAACGGAAGGTAAGAGAGTGGATCTCCAGCCTGCCAGCGGCGATCGTTCGCTGGCAGGCTGGAGATGTGATTTTTTTAACCCCTAACAGGTATATTAGACGTTGTTATGATAACAGCGTCTAATATACCTGCTACCTGGTCCTCTGGTGGTCCCCTTTGTTTGGATCGACCACCAGAGGACACAGGTAGCTCAGTAAAGTAGCACCAACCACCACTACACTACACCCCCCCCGTCACTTATTAACCCCTAATTCACCCCTGATCACCCCTTATTCACCCCTGATCACCCCAGATCACCCCATATAGACTCCCTGATCACCCCCCTGTCATTGATCACCCCCCTGTCATTGATAACCCCCTGTAAGGCTCCATTCAGAGGTCCGTATGAATTTTACGGATCCACTGATAGATGGATCGGATCCGCAAAACACATACGGACGTCTGAATGGAGCCTTACAGGGAAGTGATCAATGACGGAGGTGATCACCCCCCCTGTCATTGATCACCCACCTGTCAGGCTGCATTCAGATGTCCGTATGATTTTTACGGATCCACTGATACATGGATCAGATCCGCAAAACACGGACATCTGAATGGAGCCTTATAGGGGGGTGATCAATGACAGGGGGGTGATCACCCCATATAGACTCCCTGATCACCCCCCTGTCATTGATCACCCCCCTGTCATTGATCACCCCCCTTTCAGGCTGCATTCAGATGTCCGTATGATTTTTACGGATCCACTGATACATGTATCGGATCCGCAAAACACGGACATCTGAATGGAGCCTTATAGGGGGGTGATCAATGACAGGGGGGTGATCACCCCATATAGACTCCCTGATCACCCCCCTGTCATTGATCACCCCCCTGTCATTGATCACCCCCCTGTCAGGCTGCATTCAGATGTCCGTATGATTTTTACGGATCCACTGATACATGGATCGGATCCGCAAAACACATACGGACATCTGAATGGAGCCTTATAGGGGGGTGATCAATGACAGGGGGGTGATCAATGACAGGGGGGTGATCACCCCATATAGACTCCCTGATCACCGCCCTGTCATTGATCACCCCCCTGTCATTGATCACCCCCCTGTCATTGATCACCCCCCTATAAGGCTCCATTCAGATGTCCGTATGTGTTTTGCGGATCCGATCCATGTATCAGTGGATCCGTAAAAATCATACGGACATCTGAATGCAGCCTGACAGGGGGGTGATCAATGACAGGGGGGTGATCACCCCATATAGACTCCCTGATCACCCCCCTGTCATTGATCACCCCCCTGTAAGGCTCCATTCAGACATTTGTTAGCGGAAATTATTATTTTTTTTCTTACAAAGTCTCATATTCCACTAACTTGTGTCAAAAAATAAAATCTCACATGAACTCACCATACCACTCACGGAATCCAAATGCGTAAAAATTTTTAGACACTTATATTCCAGACTTCTTCTCACGCTTTAGGGCCCCTAGAATGCCAGGGCAGTATAAATACCCCACATGTGACCCCATTTCGGTAAGAAGACACCCCAAGGTATTCCGTGAGGGGCATATTGAGTCCATGAAAGATTGAAATTTTTGTCCCAAGTTAGCGGAAAGGTAGACTTTGTGAGAAAAAAAAATAAATATCAATTTCCGCTAACTTGTGCAAAAAAAAAATAATTTCTATGAACTCGCCATGCCCCTCATTGAATACCTTGGGGTGTCTTCTTTCCAAAATGGGGTCACATGTGGGGTATTTATACTGCCCTGGCATTTTAGGGGCCCCAAAGCGTGAGAAGAAGTCTGGTATCCAAATGTCTAAAAATGCCCTCCTAAAAGGAATTTGGGCACCTTTGCGCATCTAGGCTGCAAAAAAGTGTCACACATCTGGTATCGCCGTACTCAGGAGAAGTTGGGGAATGTGTTTTGGTGTGTCATTTTACATATACCCATGCTGGGTGAGAGAAATATCTTGGTCAAATGCCAACTTTGTATAAAAAAATGGGAAAAGTTGTCTTTTGCCAAGATATTTCTCTCACCCAGCATGGATATATGTAAAATGACACCCCAAAACACATTCCCCAACTTCTCCTGAATACGGAGATACCACATGTGTGACACTTTTTTGCAGCCTAGGTGGGCAAAGGGGCCCACATTCCAAAGAGCACCTTTAGGATTTCACAGGTCATTTACCTACTTACCACACATTAGGGCCCCTGGAAAATGCCAGGGCAGTATAACTACCCCACAAGTGACCTTATTTTGGAAAGAAGACACCCCAAGGTATTCCGTGAGGGGCATGGCGAGTTCCTAGAATTTTTTATTTTTTGTCACAAGTTAGTGGAAAATGATGATTTTTTCTTTCTTTTTTTTTTTTTTTCTTACAAAGTCTCATATTCCACTAACTTGTGACAAAAAATAAAAACTTCCATGAACTCACTATGCCCATCAGCGAATACCTTGGAATGTCTTCTTTCCAAAATGGGGTCACTTGTGGGGTAGTTATACTGCCCTGGCATTCTAGGGGCCCAAATGTGTGGTAAGGAGTTTGAAATCAAATTCTGTAAAAAATGGCCGGTGAAATCCGAAAGGTGCTCTTTGGAATGTGGGCCCCTTTGCCCACCTAGGCTGCAAAAAAGTGCCACACATGTGGTATCGCCGTACTCAGGAGAAGTTGGGGAATGTGTTTTGGGGTGTCATTTTACACATACCCATGCTAGGTGAGAGAAATATCTTGGTCAAATGCCAACTTTGTATAAAAAAATGGGAAAAGTTGTCTTTTGCCAAGATATTTCTCTCACCCAGCATGGGTATATGTAAAATGACACCCCAAAACACATTCCCCAACTTCTCCTGAATACGGCGATACCACATGTGTGACACTTTTTTGCAGCCTAGGTGGGCAAAGGGGCCCACATTCCAAAGAGCACCTTTCGGATTTCACAGGTCATTTACCTACTTACCACACATTAGGGCCCCTGGAAAATGCCAGGGCAGTATAACTACCCCACAAGTGACCCCATTTTGGAAAGAAGACACCCCAAGGTATTCCGTGAGGGGCATGGCGAGTTCCTAGAATTTTTTATTTTTTGTCACAAGTTAGTGGAAAATGATGGATTTTTTTTTTTTTTTTTCTTACAAAGTCTCATATTCCACTAACTTGTGACAAAAAATAAAAACTTCCATGAACTCACTATGCCCATCAGCAAATACCTTGGGATGTCTTCTTTCCAAAATGGGGTCACTTGTGGGGTAGTTGTGCCCTGGAATTCTAGGGGCCCAAATGTGTGGTAAGGAGTTTGAAATCAAATTCTGTAAAAAATGGCCGGTGAAATCCGAAAGGTGCTCTTTGGAATGTGGGCCCCTTTGCCCACCTAGGCTGCAAAAAAGTGCCACACATGTGGTATCTCCGTATTCAGGAGAAGTTGGGGAATGTGTTTTGGGGTGTCATTTTACATATACCCATGCTGGGTGAGAGAAATATCTTGGCAAAAGACAACTTTGTATAAAAAAAATGGGAAAAGTTGTCTTTTGTCAAGATATTTCTCTCACCCAGCATGGGAATATGTAAAATGACACCCCAAAACACATTCCCCAACTTCTCCTGAATACGGAGATACCACATGTGTGACACTTTTTTGCAGCCTAGGTGGGCAAAGGGGCCCACATTCCAAAGAGCACCTTTCGGATTTCACCAGCCATTTTTTACAGAATTTGATTTCAAACTCCTTACCACACATTTGGGCCCCTAGAATGCCAGGGCAGTATAACTACCCCACAAGTGACCCCATTTTGGAAAGAAGACACCCCAAGGTATTCGCTGATGGGCATAGTGAGTTCATGGAAGTTTTTATTTTTTGTCACAAGTTAGTGGAATATGAGACTTTGTAAGAAATACATTTTTTTTTAAAAAAATCATTATTTTCCGCTAACTTGTGACAAAAAATAAAAAGTTCTATGAACTCACTATGCCCATCAGCGAATACCTTAGGGTGTCTACTTTCCGAAATGGGGTCTTTTGTGGGGTGTTTGTACTGTCTGGGTATTGTAGAACCTCAGGAAACATGACAGGTGCTCAGAAAGTCAGAGCTGCTTCAAAAAGCGGAAATTCACATTTTTGTACCATAGTTTCTAAACGCTATAACTTTTACCCAAACCATTTTTTTTTTACCCAAACATTTTTTTTTTATCAAAGACATGTAGAACAATAAATTTAGAGCAAAATTTATATATGGATCTCGTTTTTTTTGCAAAATTTTACAACTGAAAGTGAAAAATGAAATTTTTTTGCAAAAAAATCGTTAAATTTCGATTAATAACAAAAAAAGTAAAAATGTCAGCAGCAATGAAATACCACCAAATGAAAGCTCTATTAGTGAGAAGAAAAGGAGGTAAAATTCATTTGGGTGGTAAGTTGCATGACCGAGCAATAAACGGTGAAAGTAGGGTAGGTCAGAAGTGTAAAAAGTGGCCTGGTCTTTCAGGGTGTTTAAGCTATGGGGGCTGAGGTGGTTAAAGTAGTGTATTTGATTACATTTCACCAGCATGTCTGAACAATCGCTTTATATGCATAAAGAGTGTTATCAAAAAATCGCCAGTGCGACCTTCTGCGATTCTAATTTTTCTTAAGTGCAGCAAACTTTACATTTTATAAGGTCTCACTAGATATTATTGATTTTTGCACTAAGTATTCCTGTGACATCACACCCACTATGTTAGTAGGATATTTGTATGGAAAGAAATAGAATATTTAACATGCACATTGCACATCCATTGTCATGCCGCACACTATATTCCACACACACACACTATATTCCACACACACACTATATACCGCACACACACACACTATATACTGCACACACACACTATATACCGCACACACAGACACACACTATATACCGCACACACACAGACACACACTATATACGTCCGCATGCACACGCGCGTGTTTGTTCACAACTACGGACCGTAAAAACCCAGGCTGCTGTCCTGCAGAGTGGACGAGCGCACGGCGTCATTGGTTGCTAACTCGCTATGACGCCGTGCGCTTCCTGCCGCCACCGCTGTACATTAATACACTTGTATAGATCATACAAGTGTATCACAGTACAGAGGTGGAGGCCAGAAGCGCATGTCGTCATAGCAACCAATGACGCCGTGCACTTGTTAACTCTGCAGCACGGGTTTGTACGGTCCGAAGTTGTGAAAAAACACGCCCTTGTGCAGGCGGCCTAAATCTAATATTTCCACTTAAAAGAATTAAATACTTTTTGCAGTTTACTTGAGTAAATTATTTTCAATTCTATTATTGTTAAAAATTGGGATTATATGCTTGCATTTTTATCTTGCAGCGGATGTTGGGGCGGGGATATGACTGCACCCAGTCCCACGCCGAGAAGCAGCGAATTGTGCGGAAGCTGGCCATTAAAACACAGCCGTCTGGCCATTATAAAAAAATGGAGGTTAGATGGGGTGGCTCACTTCTGGTAGGTAATGGTGAGGGGCTACTAACTTGAATTGAGGACACCCTGCCTCAATCAACAAAGTAGATAAATAGTAAATGGAGTAAGCGAGCACTCACACTATGGCATTAATTATATATGTTTAATATTATAGGTATAAAATATGAGATATAAAAAAATATGATATAAGATAAAAAAGGAACTGCAATTGATCGACCAATCCTAGAATAGTAGCAGCATCTATACAGGAAACCGCAGTGTAAATTAATAGCAACAATATAATAATTAGATATTACAATAGCAGCATACGGATATAATCAAGATAAAGTCAATAGTGATCAATAGGATGGTAAAAATATAAAAATTGATGTGATGTAAAAATAATGTGTAGAAAAACAATGAAATAAAAAAAAGTGCCCAGTGCCACCACTCATATCTGGTGTCACAGTAGCTTGCATTTAGAAAAAAACAATTTTTTTTCACTGTAATATAATTGCAGTTGCCTGCAAGCATGTGTGTCAGGCCCACAGCGTGTACTGTGCCCACTACTGCCAGTGCCCAGTTACACCACTCATATCTGGTGTCACAGTAGCTTGCATTTAAAAATAAAAAACAATTTTTTCACTGTAATATAATTGCAGTTTCCTGCAAGCGTGTGTGTCAGGCCCACAGCGTGTACTGTGCCCACTACTGCCAGTGCCCAGTGCCACAACTCATATCTGGTGTCACAGTAGCTTGCATTTAAAAATTAAAAACAAATTTTCACTGTAATATAATTGCAGTGGCCCGCAAGCGTGTGTGTCAGGCCTACAACGTGTACTGTGCCCACTACTGACAGTGCCCAGTTGCACCACTCATATCTGGTGTCACAGTAGCTTGCACGCATAGTACAACTAATTGAAAATAAAATGACTGGCTGAGGCAGGCCACCCCGCAGGGGCCGTCGTGGTCGTGGTGCTGTGATTTCCTTTGGCCCTAGAATAATGCCCAGTGTTCAGAGGCCACGTACCCTGAACTCGAAAAATTCTGAGGACATAGTTGACTGGCTAACACAGGACACCCAATCTTCTACAGCTTCCGCTAGGAACCTTGACGCACCATCCTCCTCCAGCTCAGCTTCGGGCACCTCGCAAGTTACCACCCGCCCGCCTGCCGCCACCACCAACACTAGCACCACAGCTGCTTCACTTGATCTGTCAGAGTAGTTATTTTCACATCAGTTGGAAGAAATGAGTGATGCGCAACCATTATTGCCAGAGGATGTAGATAACAGGGATATGTCTCAGTCAGGCAGCATTACACACATGGACGTACGGTGTGATGATGATGATGTTGTACCCGCTGCTGCTTCCTTTGCTGAGTTGTCAGATACAAGTGAAGCGGTTGATGATGACGATGTGTCCGTGGATGTCACGTGGGTGCCCACTAGAAGAGAAGAAGAACAGGGGGAAAGTTCAGATGGGGAGACAGAGAGGAGGAGGAGACAAGTTGGAAGTAGGGGGAGGTCGTCGCAAGGAGCTAGTGGCACAGTCAGACAGCATGTATCGGCACCTGGGGTCAGCCAGACAGCACGCCAATCAACGCATGCTGTTGCCACCACCAGAATGCCGTCATTGCAAAGCTCAGCAGTATTGGCATTTTTTTGGGGTGTCTGCCTCTGATAACAGCGATGCCATTTGCAACCTGTGCCGAAAGAAACTGATTCGTGGGAAGTCCAACACCCACCTATGTACAACTGCTTTGCGAAGGCACATGATCGCACATCACAAACGCCTATGGGATCAACACATGATGAGTACAAGCAGCACACAAACTCAAAGCCACCATCCTCCTCCTGGTCCAGCATCTTCAGCCACGTCAACCACTGCTGTCCTCCTTGCCCCCTCTCAACCATTTGCCACTCCGCCTCTCACCTTCAGCAGTTCCTGCTCATCAGCCCACAGTCAGGTGTCTGTCAAGGAAATGTTTGAGCGTAAGAAGCCAATGTCAGAGTCACCCCCTTGCCCGGCGTCTGACAGCTGGCTTGTCGAAACTCTTAGCCCGCCAGCTTTTACCATACAAGCTGGTGAAGTCTGAGGCCTTCAAAAAATTTGTAGCTATTGGGACACCGCAGTGGAAGGTACCCGGCCAAATTTTTTTTTCACAAAAGGCAATCCCCAACCTGTACTCTATTGTGTAAAAGGAAGTCATGGCATGTCTGGCACACAGTGTTGGGGCAAGGGTCCATCTGACCACTGATACCTGGTCTGGCAAAGCACGGTCAGGGCAGGTATATCACGTACACTGCGCATTGGGTAAACCTGCTGACGGCTGCCAAGCATGGAATGCGTGGCTCTGCAGAGGAGTTGGTGACACCGCCACGACTTGCAGGCAGGCCTGCTGCCACCTCCTCTACTCCTCCTACTCCATCCTCTTCGCTAACCTCCTCAGCTGAGTTCTCTTCTGCTGTTGCGTCTTGCTCCACATCAACTGCACCCCCCCAGCTCCCCAGGGCCATTCCACATCCCGGATACGACAGTGTCACGTTGTCTTGGGGTTGACTTGCCTGAAAGCAGAGAGTCACATCGGACCAGCACTCCTGTCCACCCTGAACGCACAGGTGGATCAGTGGCTGACGCCGCACCAACTGGAGATCGGCAAAGTGGTGTGTGACAATGGAAGCAATTTGTTGGCGGCATTGAATTTGGGCAAGTTGACACATGTGCCGTGCATGGCACATGTGTTGAATCTGATCGTACAATGCTTTGTGCATAAGTACCCAGGCTTACAGGACGTCCTCAGGCAGGCCAGGAAGGTGTGTGGCCATTTCAGGCGTTCCTACACTGCCATGGCGCACTTTTCAGATATTCAGCGGCGAAACAACATGCCAGTGAGGCGCTTGATTTGTGACAGCCCGACACATTGGAATTCAACACTCCTAATGTTCGACCGCCTGCTCCAACAAGAAAAAGCCGTCAACGAGTATTTGTATGACCGGGGTGCTAGGACAGCCTCTGCGGAGCTGGGTATTTTTTGCCACGTTACTGGACGCTCATGCGCAATGCCTGTAGGCTCATGCGTCCTTTTAAGGAGGTGACAAACCTAGTCAGTCGCACCGAAGGCACCATCAGCGACATCATCCCATTTGTTTTCTGCCTGGAGCGTGCCCTGCGAAGAGTGCTGGATCAGGCCGTAGATGAGCCTGTAGAGGAAGAGGAAGAGTTGTGCTCACCGTCACCACCAGAAACAGCCTTATCAGCATTGCTTGCTGGACCTGCAGCAATGCTGGAAGAGGAGTCTGAGCAAGAGGAGTCAGAGGAGGAATGTGGCTTTGAGGAGGAGGAAGACCAACCACAGCAGGCATCCCAGGGTGCTTGTTGTCACCTATCTGGTACCCGTGGTGTTGTACGTGGCTGCGGGGAAGAACAGAACTTCAATGAGATCAGTTAGGACGAGGAACGGGACATGAGTAGCTCGGCATCCAACCTTGTGCAAATGGGGTCTTTTATGCTGTCATGCCTGTTGAGGGACCCTCGTATAAAAAGGCTGAAGGCGAACGACTGTACTGGGTGGCCATGCTACTAGACCCCCGGTATAAGCAGATAGTGCCTGAAATGTTACTGAATTACCGGAAGTTGGAAAGGATGCAGCAGTTCCAAAATAAATTAAAAAGTATGCTTTACACAGCGTATAAGGGTGATGTCACAGCACAACGGGAATCTAACAGGGGAAGAGGTGAAAGTAATCCTCCTCCTACCACGACCATGCCGGCAAGGACAGGACGCTTTACAGACGTGTTGTTGATGGAGGACATGCAGAGCTTTTTAAGTCCTACGCATCGCCACAGCTTTTCGGGGTCCACCCTCAGAGAACGACTCAACCGACAGGTAGCAGACTACCTCGCCTTAACTGCAGATATCGACACTCTGAGGAGCAATGAACCCCTTGACTACTGGGTGTGCAGGCTTGACCTGTGGCCTGAGCTATCCCAATTTGCGATAGAACTTCTGGCCTGCCCCGCTTCAAGTGTCCTGTCAGAAAGGACCTTCAGTGCAGCAGGAGGTATTGTCACTGAGAAGAGAAGTCGCCTAGGTCAAAAAAGTCTAGATTACCTCACCTTTATTAAGATGAATGAGGCATGGATCCCGAAGGGACTGACAGTGGGGGATGCATTTGAGTGAAAAAGGCCTGATGAGATGCCTTCATCTATAAAATGGTCCACACGCTGCTGTATTTAATCTCTGCATGCTGGATGACTTGCGTGACTTCTCCGCCACCAACTAGGGTTCAAGCCGCAATGTTTTAGTGCACTTTCTGCCTGGAAAACATCGATTTTTCCGGCCGCTGCTACAGCAGTGGCTGCAACAATACCTAATTTTTCAGGCATGTCTACATGCCTAATTTTTCTGGCCTCTGGTGCTGCACTGTGGCTGCAAAAACAAAACAAAAAAAAAGGCTCATACATGTGTCAATTCCCCTTCGTGATCGTTACCTTGTTGTGGGGAAGGGGCTTGCGTATCACAATGAAGCGATCACCTCTATGAGTGTGCTGGCAATGTTGGCACACCCCAGATGAGATAAGGTCGTTGATTCATTGTGAACAGACCAAAACCGATCGGCTGGATAATTTTGCATAGAAAAAACATAAATTTTCTTTGTGATCATCTAAGGTGATCATTAAAGCCTACTAGGCCAACAATGGGCCCACACTGCAGAATCATTGTTTTCTGGGTCACTTAACTGTCACTGAACCACCTCAGCACGACCATAGGCTTTAAAAAACCGCCATAGACTGCAATCTCCAAAACGTGCGCACAAGCATGAGTGTGTCAACTATTGACAACTCATTGCGGTTGTCTAAACTCTATTCCATACACGTCCCCTGATAGGGGACGTAACAGGGATTAAACTGATAGGAATGGTACTACTTAACATACCACTCATATCGGGTAGCACAGTACATTGCACGGTGCATGCGCAGTGCCCCAAATTGGAAGTAAGAGGACCAACCAAGCATCTTTTTCCATCTCCCAGTTCCTAAAATCTATTCCATACACCACACCGGCCCCTGATAGGGGACAAAACAGAGATTAAACTGGTAAGAACAGATTTTTTTTATTTTAAAAAAAGCGGACAGCCTCTGCGGAGCTGGGTATTTTTTGGCTGCGTTACTGAACGCTCATGCACAATGGCTGTAGGCTCATGCGTCCTTTTGCGGAGGTGACAAACCTGGTCAGTCAAACCCAAGGCAACATCATCGACCTCATTCCATATGCGTTTTTTCTGGAGCGTGCCCTGCGAAGAGTGCTGGATCAGGCCGTAGATGAGAAGAGGAAGAGTTGTGGTCACCATCACCACCAGAAGCCGCCTTGTCGTCGTCGACTGCTGGACCTGCGGCAACGCAGAGAGAGGAGTCTGAAGAAGAGAAGTCAGAGGAGGAAGGTGGCTTTGAGGAGGTGGAAGACCAACCACAGCAGGGGGCTTGTTGTCACCTTTCGGGGACCCTTGGTGTTGTACGTGGCTGGGTGGAGGAAGAGACCTTCAATGACGTCAGTGAGGACAAGGAACGGGACATGGCTAGTGTCACGGGGTTCCGAAGGTGCACTCGGTCCCCCATTGCCCGCAGAACTGTTGCTTAGCTTTTGGAATGAGGTTCTGTGTTTGACCTCATTCCCAGGGCGGCTTTACTAGCTGGGTGGCTCCTTGCTCCTAAGTCTGCCTTGAGCGCCGAGCTGATCACTCGGTGCTCGACTGGTTGGTCTGTCGGTCATGTGACGCTGGCCACATGACCCTCACTCCCCACTATAAATACAGGCAGCCTGCTGGCTACAGGTTGCCTGTTAATTTCTAGGTTCCTGGTATTTGTTGGACTGCTGAATACTTACCTGATCCTGTTCCTTGACCATCCTTTTGCCTGATCCTCCTGTACTGCGCATCCGTCCTGGTATTGTGACCTCGGCTCCCACCTGACTACTCTCTTAGGACTCCTCTTCTACTTCTCTGCTCTCCTGGTATTTATGACCCCGGCTTCTCCTGACAATTCTCTGCTTGCTCCATTTGTACTTTGCAGCTTTCCTGGTATTGACTCGGTCCGTTCACGTCATGTTGTTTGTTTGTCTGTCTGTCATCCCTGCACTTACTCCAAGTTAGGGATTGCCGTCCAGTTGTCCCCTGTCATTAGGACTCGCGAGGCAAGTAGGCAGGGCCAGGGGTAAGGGTGGAGCGCAGTGGTCACTTCCCTCCCCCCTGTGTGTGTGTGTACGCGACCGTTACAGCTAGCTTGGTATCCAACCTTGTGCAAATGGGGAGTTTGCGGTTGTGCAAATGGACTGTTTGCGGTTGTTTGTGGTGCGTTAAACGGGGAGTTTGGTCTGTCAGAGTTTGGTCTGTCACTGTGAAGCGGGCGTAACCCTTACACTACCTGATCAATACAACATCATACCTGATGTTTTAAAGCACGTTATTCCAAACAATTTAGGAATGTTAGGTGATTTATGCCCTTTATGGATTAAAACCCGACTTTGCGTCAACTACGTAATTTTCCATGGGAGTTTTGCCATGGATCCCCCTCCAGCATGCCACAGTCCAGGTGTTAGTCCCCTTGAAACAACTTTTACATCACTATTGTGGCCAGAAAGAGTCCCCATGGGTTTTAAAATTCGCCTGCCTATTGAAGTCTATGGTGGTTCGCCCGTTCGTGAACATTTGAGGAAATTCGCGTTCGCCGCTCGCGAACGGAAAATTTTATGTTTGCGACATCTCTACTTATATTGTGAAACAAGGAATTACTGGTTTCATATATCCAACATTCATTGGGACGATCTGTTATAAGCGGTTATATCTAACAGATACGGAAGGAAGCAAAACCCCAGCATCTATAGGCGTACAGCTAATTATCAAGAGTCCTAAGTTTGACACACTATTTTTGTCTTACTATTTTTGGAGCGTCTCACCTATTGCACGCTATTAGAAGATTTGGGATATTAATGAGCAAGAGAGTCATACACTTCACGCATTTTTGTTCGACACTTCTCACAAAAATTTTTTTTTTTTACTTTTTTGATTTCATTGTTTTTCTACGTATTTTTTTTACATCACTTATTTTTATATTTTTACCATCCTATTGATCACTATTGACTTTATCTTGATTATATCCGTATGCTGCTATTGTAATATCTAATTATTATATTGTTGCTATTAATTTACACTGCGGTTTCCTGTATACATGCTGCTACTATTCTAGGATTGGTCGATCAATTGCAGTTCCTTTTTTATCTTATATCATATTTTTTTATATCTCATATTTTATACCTATAATATTAAACATATATAATTGATGCCATAGTGTGAGTGCTCGCTTACTCCATTTACCATTATAAAAAAAATGGTCAGACATGAAGAGAAGACACCCCTGGTTTATAAAAAGAATCCGGGACGAAAAATGCCCAGGTACATACGTAAATAACTTTTATATGTTTTGCCAACACTCTGTAATGTATACAGTGCTAAGCAAAAGTATTCACTCCCTTTGAGTTCGTTATTTTTTTTGTTGTCCCACCTCATGGAATTAACATGGATTGTTTGAGGATTTGCATAATTAAATTTTTAGAACATGCCCACAACTTAGACCTTTTTTTAAATTGGTTAATTGCAAAGTATACAAAAAATAGGACAAAATAATAGAAAAGGTCAATGTGCATAACTATTCACCCCCCTAAAGTCAATACTTTGTAGAGCCACCTTTTGCGGCAATCACAGCTCCAAGTCGCTTTGGATAAGTCTCTATGAGCTTGCCACATCTTACCACTGGGATTTTTCCCCATTCCTCCTTGCAAAACTGCTCCAGCTCCTTCAAGTTGGATGATTTGCGCTTGTGAACAGCAATCTGACCAGGGCCGTCTTTAATATTGATTGGACCCTGGGCAAAAATTTATTTGGGCCCCCTGGATCCTGCCTTCACACACCTTAGCAGGCAATCACGCCCTCCACCACAACACACACATAAAAAATCCACACACCTGGTAGAGTCCAGTGAATGACTGTAAATACTTCCAGTTCTGAAGACTCCAGCGGCTCAGGATCAGTGCTCTGGGCAGCTGGGCTCAGGCTGGAAGTGGGCACCGCTCTGCAGGAAGGAGACCGGGGCTCGGCTCACTCTAGTGTTACAGTGCACCCCAGCACCCCACAGTATTCAGTATAGCACCCTATAGTATACAGCACCACACAGTATATAGTAGAGCAGTATAGCAGCCCACAGTATACAGCACCCCACAGTATACAACACCTCACAGTATACAGTAGAGCAGTATAGCAGCCCACAGTATACAGCACCCCACAGTATACAACACCTCACAGTATACAACACCTCACTGTATACAGCACTCCAAAATATACACGATACAGCCACCCACACTATACAGGGAGTGCAGAATTATTAGGCAAGTTGTATTTTTGAGGATTAATTTTATTATTGAACAACAACCATGTCTCAATGAACCCAAAACTCATTAATATCAAAGCTGAATATTTTTGGAAGTAGTTTTTAGTTTGTTTTTAGTTTTAGCTATTTTAGGGGGATATCTGTGTGTGCAGGTGACTATTACTGTGCATAATTATTAGGCAACTTAACAAAAAACAAATATATACCCATTTCAATTATTTATTTTTACCAGTGAAACCAATATAACATCTCAACATTCACAAATATACATTTCTGACATTCAAAAACAAAACAATAACAAATCAGTGACCAATATAGCCACCTTTCTTTGCAAGGACACTCAAAAGCCTGCCATCCATGGATTCTATCAGTGTTTTGATCTGTTCACCATCAACATTGCGTGCAGCAGCAACCACAGCCTCCCAGACACTGTTCAGAGAGGTGTACTGTTTTCCCTCCTTGTAAATCTCACATTTGATGATGGACCACAGGTTCTCAATGGGGTTCAGATCAGGTGAACAAGGAGGCCATGTCATTAGATTTTCTTCTTTTATACCCTTTCTTGCCAGCCACGCTGTGGAGTACTTGGACGCGTGTGATGGAGCATTGTCCTGCATGAAAATCATGTTTTTCTTGAAGGATGCAGACTTCTTCCTGTACCACTGCTTGAAGAAGGTGTCTTCCAGAAACTGGCAGTAGGACTGGGAGTTGAGCTTGACTCCATCCTCAACCCGAAAAGGCCCCACAAGCTCATCTTTGATGATACCAGCCCAAACTAGTACTCCACCTCCACCTTGCTGGCGTCTGAGTCGGACTGGAGCTCTCTGCCCTTTACCAATCCAGCCACGGGCCCATCCATCTGGTCCATCAAGACTCACTCTCATTTCATCAGTCCATAAAACCTTAGAAAAATCAGTCTTGAGATATTTCTTGGCCCAGTCTTGACGTTTCAGCTTGTGTGTCTTGTTCAGTGGTGGTCGTCTTTCAGCCTTTCTTACCTTGGCCATGTCTCTGAGTATTGCACACCTTGTGCTTTTGGGCACTCCAGTGATGTTGCAGCTCTGAAATATGGCCAAACTGGTGGCAAGTGGCATCTTGGCAGCTGCACGCTTGACTTTTCTCAGTTCATGGGCAGTTATTTTGCGCCTTGGTTTTTCCACACGCTTCTTGCGACCCTGTTAACTATTTTGAATGAAACGCTTGATTGTTCGATGATCACGCTTCAGAAGCTTTGCAATTTTAAGAGTGCTGCATCCCTCTGCAAGATATCTCACTATTTTTGACTTTTCTGAGCCTGTCAAGTCCTTCTTTTGACCCATTTTGCCAAAGGAAAGGAAGTTGCCTAATAATTATGCACACCTAATATAGGGTGTTGATGTCATTAGACCACACCCCTTCTCATTACAGAGATGCACATCACCTAATATGCTAAATTGGTAGTAGGCTTTCGAGCCTATACAGCTTGGAGTAAGACAACATGCATAAAGAGGATGATGTGGTCAAAATACTCATTTGCCTAATAATTCTGCACTCCCTGTACAGTACAGCAGTATAGCACTCCACACTATACCGCACCCACAGTATACAGACCCCCACAGTATACAGGCCTCCACAGTATACAGCCCCCCACACAGTATACAGGCCCCCACACAGTATACAGCCCCCCACACTATACAGGCCCCCCCACACTATACAGGCCCCCCCACAGTATGCAGCCCCCCACACAGTATACAGCCCCCCCACACAGTATACAGCTCCCCCACACAGTATATAGCCCCCCACACAGTATACAGCCCCCACACAGTATACAGCCCACCACACAGTATACAGCCCCCCCCACACAGTATACAGCCCACCACACAGTATACAGGCCCCCACACAGTATACAGGCCCCCCACACTATACAGGCCCCCCCACAGTATACAGCCCCCCACACAGTATACAGCCCCCCCACAGTATACAGCCCCCCACACAGTATACAGCCCCCCCACACAGTATACAGCCCCCAACACAGTATACAGCCCCCACACAGTATACAGCCCTCCACACAGTATACAGCCCACCACACAGTATACAGCCCCCCCACACAGTATACAGCCCACCACACAGTATACAGCCCCCCACACAGTATACCGTCCCCACACAGTATACAGCCCACCACACAGTATACAGCCCCCCCACACAGTATACAGGCCCCACACAGTATACAGGCCCCCACACAGTATACAGCCTCCACACAGTATACAGCCCCCCACACAGTATACAGCCCCCCACACAGTATACAGACCCCCACACAGTATACAGCCCACCACACAGTATACAGGCCCCCACACAGTATGCAGCCCCCCACAGTATACAGCCCACCACAGTATACAGCCCACCACAGTATACAGCCCAGCACACAGTATACAGTCCCACACAATATACAGACCCCCACAGTATACAGGCCCCCACACAGTATACAGCCCCACACAGTATACAGCCCCACACAGTATACAGCCCACCACACAGTATACAGCCCCCCCACAGTATACAGTCCCACACAGTATACAGCCCCACACAGTATACAACCCCCCACAGTATACAGCCCCCCAAGTATGCAGCCCACCACACAGTATACAGCCCACCACACAGTATACAGCCCACCACACAGTATACAGCCCCCCCCAGTATACAGCCCCCCACAGTATACAGCCCCCCACAGTATACAGCCCCACACAGTATACAGTCCCACACAATATACAGCCCCCCACAGTATACAGCCCCCCACACAGTATACAGCACCCCACTATACAGCACCCCACTATACAGTAGTTTACAGTATATTAACATAACAGCCCCTGTCACCTTTTTCTGATGTAATCTCACACAAAAAGGCTCCACAGTTAATTCCTGCTAGGACCTGTGATGACCTCATAGCCATGTGACCAGTAATTGTTAGGTTACTGGTCACATGGTGATGATGTCATTAAGGTCCTGATCACAGCTTTCACAGTACGATGCCTGTGTATCTGACAGCTTGACACCCGGGGCAGCTGCCCCTTTTGCCCCTTGGTAAAGACGGCCCTGAATCTGACCACAGATTTTCTATTGGATTGAGATCTGGGCTTTGACTAGGCCATTCCAACACATTTACATGTTTCCCCTTAAACCACTCGAGTGTTGCTTTAGCAGTGTGTTTGAGGGCATTGTCCTGCTGGAAGGTGAACCTCCGTCCTAGCCTCAAATCACGCACAGAGTAGTACAGGTTTTGCTCAAGAATATCCCTGTATTTAGCACCATCCATCTTTCCCTCAACTCTGACCAGTTTCCCAGTCCCGGCTGCTAAAAAACATCCCCACAGCATGATGCTGCCACCACCATGTTTCATTGTGGGGATGGTGTACTTTGGGTGATGTGATGTGTTGGCTTTGTGCCAGACAAGTGACGGACTAAACCATCACTGTGTCTGCAGTAGAAGCCTGAGGGCTAGCCTCCTTCCTACGGGCTATTGACCAAGGACTATGGAGACCCCCACTCTGATCTATTTGGGTTAGAGGGAACTATAAACCATTATTTTTTGGTTGAGTTTATAGACCACATCATTCCTATTCCCCATTAAAGTTGCATGGTGTGAATCCATAAATGTAATAAGGGTTAACTCTGCACTGAGACTCCCAATGAATGTGTTTGTTTATTTGTCCCTTTGTTCTATTGTATTAGTGATGGGATTAAGAAGTATCCGACTCTGGTGTAGAGAAGTAGATCATCCTATGATACACTCATGAAATAATCCCATCCGATGGGTCTCCTCTCGCCCTATTGTTTCATCAAGACACTGTGTAGGGGATGTCTTTTTGCATGCTGTTCATTTTTGATTGAGTTATGAGTCATAAAGCTGCACTTATATATAGATCCCTCCATATTTGAATTTCTTTATATCTAATGTTGTTAAGATTTCGGAGCTGTTTATCTAAAATCTTAACATTCTGTGATCACAGAAGTTCCTATTCCCTCCATTCGGAGAAAGCGATCGGCGGAGGCCATGAAGGTGGTGGAGGTTAAGGAGGAAGAGGAGGAGGAGGCCGGATGTCAAGGCCTATGGTGTGCGCTGTGACATGGTTGCTACACTTGCGGTTGCCTGCAGCAACGTGTTGCTGTGTGTGCATGCGGTGGCAGTGTCTCGGCCTTCTGGGCGATTGCCGTGACATGGTTGCCACGCATGTTGTTGCCTGCGCCAACGTGTAGCTTCCTATGCTTGTGTGTGCACTTCCCCTTTAAGTGGCTGCCTTCCCTTGTCTGGTGTTGGAAGGGTTAACTCTCTTCCTAGTGTTTTGTTAACACTGGGTTTATGTGTGTGTGGGTGTGGCTGCTTGGGCTATTTAGCCTCTGCTGGATGCCTGAAGCTGAGAGGTACTCCAGCCATGGTGTATTCTGGAGCTATCCTCCTGGTCTTCATATTCCATCTGTCCAGTGAGGGCCACCCTTGTGGTCATAGATGTTTTTATGGTGTCTCACATTTATTGCAGCTATGGCTGTCCTGGGTTCCTGTGTGGTTTTTGGTGTGTGCTGTGTCCTTTACTGTTGGTGGGGACACCAGCACTTGTGCACGGGTTCCAGTCAGTGTGTCTGTGGCAGGTTTGTGTGCTACTGGTTTCACTTACCTGCCATCTCCTTATAGCTGTATGTGTCCCCCTCTCCTTGCAGCCTGGCCTCAGATAGAGACTCCTGTACCTCCATGACTGGGATGAACAGGTTGTCTCTCCCCTGCTCCTAAGTGAGGGATTACAAGGGCGACTTAGGGTTTCTAGGAATCCTGAGTATGAGTCGTCCTACCATCGGGGTCCGCTCATACGGTGAGGAGTCAGGGAGAGGATTAGGGACGCGGTAGGAGGTGACCTGCTCCCTTATTACTCCTTTTGGCCAGGCTGATCCCCCTTTACTCTCTGACACCGCACGGTGGAGGGTTTCCCCCATTCCCCGCCGTGACAGTATGACCACAAAGGGTCCTTTCTTGGTGCCTTCGGAAGAGGGCCCAGCATGTGTCGCCTGCCATTTTCTGGCACACATGCTTATCCTCCGGAGGGAGGGTGAAAGGCGAGAGGCTGTTAACAGTGCGGTTCCCTGTGACAGTTGGTCGCAGTTGGTGTGAACCGTCACTGGTGTTTGCGTCCCTCCTTTTCCATTCCTCAGTGGTTCAGGTGCGTGTGTTGGGTGCTGGCTGCATTCCTTGGTGTACTGGCTGTGTGCTGGTTGGGGATGCATGCCGGCAGTGACCTGCTGTGAACCGTGTCTGAGGTGGACGCAGCGTTCAGTGCAGTTTCTCTGGGCTGTTTGGTGCCCTGGTTCCTGTTTGTTGTTCCAGGGGCTGGCGGCAGTCTTAGAGAGACATCCTTGCTCTGACGCTGATCCTGTTACTTTCCCTTACACCCCCCGTCCTGTTGTTTATTTGGGTGTTCTGTTTAGTTCCCCTTTTATTTTTTTTGGTGGGGGGGCTTTGAGGGGTGGGAGTGTCACGGCCTATGGTGTGCGCTGTGACACTGTTGCTACACTTGCGGTTGCCCGTGCAACGTGTTGCTGTGTGTGCATGCGGTGGCAGTGTCTCGGCCTTCTGGGCGATTGCCGTGACATGGTTGCCACGCATGTTGTTGCCTGCGGCAACGTGTAGCTTTCTATGCTTGTGTGTGCATGTGAAGATATGCGTATTGTGTGGCCTGTAATTGTACCATGTAATTTGTCTATTGGGTAATTTTCGTGTGTTTATTGTCTGGAGATAATTAAGTTATACAGTGTCTGGACTAATTATCTCCAGGCAAACAAAGGGAAAGACCAGACTATAAAGCATGTACTATTGGTTGTTTCTTGCCTCCCCCTGGGAAGGCCCCCCTACCAAGGGGACAGTATAAATACAAGTTCTGTTCAATAAAAAGACAGTCTTTTTACACCCTTCATCATATTTCGGCTGATGTTTGGGTACCTGTGATGTGTGTGGGAGTGATACTGCTGAGATTGCTGGCTGTTATACCTTGGGAATCTACAGAACAAGCAACTGAACGGAGGGCTATACTCACTGCGTGCTTTTCCGTTCGGGTAAACCAGACGAACCAGACACTACTACAGGGTTCGTTACAGTGCACTTCCCCTTTTAGTGGCTTCCTTCCCTTGTCTGGTGCTGGAAGGGTTAGCTCCCTTCCTAGTGTTTTGTTAAGGCCTCCTGCACACGGCCGTTTTTTTTTCCCGTTTACTGCCCGTTTTTTGCGTTCCGTATACGGAACCATTCATTTCAATGGTTCCGCAAAAAAAACGGAATGTACTCCGTATGCATTCCGTTTCCGTTTTTCCGTTCCGTTTTAACATAGAACATGTCCTATTATTGCCCGCAAATCACGTTCCGTGGCTCCATTCAAGTCAATGGGTCCGCAAAAAAAACGGAACACATACGGAAATGCATCCGTATGTCTTCCGTTTCCATTCCGTTTTTTGCTGAACCATCTATTGAAAATGTTATGCCCAGCCCAATTTTATCTATGTAATTACTGTATACTGTATATGCCATACGGAAAAACGGACCGGAAACGGAAACACAACGGAAACAAAAAACGGAACAACGGATCCGTGAAAAACGGACCGCAAAACACTGAAAAAGCCCTACAGTCGTGTGCAATAGGCCTAACA
Source organism: Bufo bufo (assembly GCF_905171765.1). Classification (NCBI taxonomy): domain Eukaryota; kingdom Metazoa; phylum Chordata; class Amphibia; order Anura; family Bufonidae; genus Bufo; species Bufo bufo. The sequence goes on along the minus strand of NC_053389.1, from coordinate 598,288,152 downwards.
CTGGGTTTATGTGTGTGTGGGTGTGGCTGCTTGGGCTATTTAGCCTCTGCTGGATGCCTGAAGCTGAGGGGTACTCCAGCCATGGTGTATGCTGGAACTATCCTCCTGGTCTTCATATTCCATCTGTCCAGTGAGGGCCACCCTTGTGGTCATAGATGTTTTTATGGTGTCTCACTTTTATTGCAGCTATGGATGTCCTGGGTTCCTGTGTGGTTTTTGGTGTGTGCTGTGTCCTTTACTGTTGGTGGGGACACCAGCACTTGTGCACAGGTTACAGTCAGTGTGTCTGTGGCAGGTAAATGTGCTACTGGTTTCACTTACCTGCCATCTCCTTATAGCTGTATGTGTTCCCCTCTCCTTGCAGCCTGGCCTCACATAGAGAGATACCTGTTCCTCCATGACTGGGATGAACAGGTTGTCTCTCCCCTGCTCCTAAGTGAGGGATTACCAGGGCGACTTAGGGTTTCTAGGAATCCTGAGTATGAGTCGTCCTACCATCGGGGTCCGCTCATACAGTGAGGGAGAAGATTATGGACGCGGTAGGAGGTGACCTGCTCCCTTATTACTCCTTTTGGCCAGGCTAATCCCCCTTTACCCTCTGACACCGCACAGTGGAGGGTTTCCCCCACTCCCCGCCGTGACACCGGACCCTCCCAGCCTATTGAGCCACCCACACCAGATGTGGGAGAAGTTAAAGTGGTGGAGGGGTGGTGCTGGAGGGTCCAGCACTTTCCACCACCTCAGGACTCGGAGGAAGAGGAGGCGATCACCAGCCCCCGCCAGGAGGGTAAATATGTGCACATAGCAATATGATTATGTATCCATAACATGTACATAAACATTAAAAGGGCCAACAATGAGGCGACAACATACATTATAGTAATACAAAAAAGAACACTGGACAATAACTCTTTAATCTACATTAAAATCATTAACTTAACAAATAAATAATATTAAACTCTATAGAACTATCACTAACTAACAAACAAAATAAAATTATACTGTACTGAAATATCACTAACTAATAAACTATATAATCATCATAAATATCACAAACTAACATATTGAGATTTAAATCGTCAATGTGTATAAAGACTTTAAATAAAATAAAAAATAAAAAAAATAGACAGACATATTTAGTACCGCCGTGTACATATCGACCGTCTCTATAAAAATATCCTAAGATCTAATGCCTTAGGTCAGTGATGGCTAACCTTGGCACTCCAGCTGTGGTAAAACTACAACTCCCAAGATGCCCCCCTTGCTTCGCTGCTCTCAGAACTCTATAGAAATAAATGGAGCATGCTGGGAGTCGTAGTTTCACCACAGCTGGAGTGCCAAGGTTAGCCATCACTGCCTTAGGTGAACACTGTAAAAAAAAATAAAAAATAAACAATTAAAAATAAATACTAATTTAGTCACCTAACATCACTAAAAGTGCAACACCAAGCTATCAAAAAAGGCATATGCCCCCCAAAATAGTAACAATCGGTCATTTCATTCTGCCAAAAATGAGACCCTAACATTAGACAATCGCCAAATAAAAACAATAATATGGCTCTCAAACTATGCTTTTATTGTGTAAAATAGAAATAACTAAAAAATAAGGAAAAATATTAGGTCTTGCCGCATCTGTAACAACCAGCTGTATGAAAATATCATACCAACTAACCCCTCAAGGGGAACACCTTTCAAAACTAAAATAAAAAAATCTCAAAAAAGGCTTTTTTTAAAAAAATCATTTATCACAAAAAGGTGTAATAGCAAGCGATCATAAAGTCAGATGCACCACAAATTAAAGGTTTAATAAGAATTGCAAATAATGTTCATATTTATTTATTTTTTCAAACCGTACTGAAGACATTGAAGGCCAAATTGGCCAAAATGCACAAGGAGCAGCGCACCGATATGCGGGCCTTTCAGGAGCGCATGAAGGCCATGGAGGAGAGGCAACGCCAGGCCATGAAGGGGGTGCAGGAGATGATCCTGCTATTGGAAAAGTTGCCACAAAATGTAAATTTTTTTTTAAAAGAAGTTATATAAATCGTAAATACAGCTATAACGTGTATTTTGTTTTTTTGTAATATTGCTCTGTTTTAGTGCAATAGCTTGGCCTAAATCAGCCAGAACTGACAGCAGCCGGTAAATACATGTCAAATACATATAGGGCCCATTCACACGTCTGTAAAATGGGTCCGCATCTGTTCCACAATTTAGCGGAACGTTTTCAGACCCATTGATTTTCAATTCAAGTCTGAAAAATTAGGCATTAACAGGATAAAGAAGTTAGTGTCGGCCAGTACAGGCCCCAAAAATTAGCCAACAGGTGTTCACCTGACAGCAAAGAACTTTGTATTCTGTGGCTGGTGGTACATTAGTCATTCACAGGATAAATAGGTGTCGGCCAGTACAGGCCCCAAAAATTAGCCAACAGGCGTTCACCTCACAGCAAAGCATTTTTTATTCTGTGGCTGGTGGTACATTAGGCATTCACAGGATAAATAAGTGTCGGCCAGTACAGGCCCCAAAAATTAGCCAACAGGCGTTCACCTGACAGCAAAGCATTTTTTATTCTGTGGCTGGTGGTACATTAGGCATTCACAGGATAAATACCGTATTTTTCGCCTTATAAGACACACCGGCCAATAAGACGCACCTAAGTTTTTGAGGAGGAAAATAAGAAAAAAATATTTTTTAACCAAAAGGTGTGCTTTTGGTGGGTTTGAACTAATGGCGGTCTGTGCATGACACTATTATGGGGGATCTGTGGTTGATGCACTGTTATGGGGTGGGGGATTTGTGGATGGCACTGTTATGTGGGGATCTGTGGATGGCACTGTTATGGGGTAGTGGATCTGTGGATGACACTGCTATATGTGTCATCCACAGATCCCTCAATAATAGTCCCATCCACAAATCCCCCCCATCATAATGCCATCCACAGAACCCCCCCATCATTATCCTATCCACAGATCCCTAAGGAGGTTCTGTAGTAGGCGGGGAGAGCGGCGGGGCCGTGCAGGCACTGTACTCTGGTCCCGCTGCTCAGTATGTACTGTATATGTAGTGTTAATCATCATATCTAAACTGCGCTCCCCCTGTGTACCATACTTACCGCCACGCTCCTGTAGTAAGCACTAGCAGCTAGCAGGCAGGCCGGCAGTAACTCACGGAGGACACGTGCCTGCTCCACCTACTTTATGAATTATGTAAATTGCCAGCATTTGCCCCATAAGACGCAGGGGCACTTTACCCCCACTTTTGGGGGGGGGGGAGTGCGTCTTATGGGGCGAAAAACACGGTAAGTATCTGCCAGTACAGGCCCCAAAAATTAGCCAAGAGGCGTTCACCTGACAGCAAAGCATTTTTTATTCTGTGGCTGGTGGTACATTAGGCATTCACAGGATAAATAAGTGTCGGCCATTACAGGCTCCAAAAATTAGGCATTCAATGGACATAAAAGGCCTTTTTTGCAGCTGTATTTACCGAAGACAGGGACCATAAATTGTTATGGGTGGTGGCGGATATTTGTGGGCTGTCATGAGGAATTTGAATCAAACATGGTCTACTGGTCACATGTGTTGAATTCCTAGGAGAATCATGCCTCATTCATTTTTAGAAATGTGAGGTAGTCAACACTGAGCTAGGCGACATGTGAGCTAGGCGAGTGCGCTTATCGGTCACAATCCCCCCTGCTGCGCTGTACGTCCTTTCGGACAGGACACTTGACGAGGGGCAAGCCAACAGTTCCATTGCAAATTGTGCAAGCTCTGGCCAGAGGTCAAGCCTGCCCACCCAGTAGTCCAGGGGTTCATCCCATCTCAGAGTGTCCACATCGGCCGTTAACCCAATGTAATCGGACACCTGTCGGTCTAGGCGTTCCCTAAGGCTGGATCCGGAGGACAGCTGTCGATGGGTCGGCTGAAAGAATGATCTCATATCAGAAGTGACCAACACATCTTCAAACCGCCCTCTTCTTGCAGGTGCTGTTGGATTGGTACCCACAACTGTTTCTCTGTGAGTGGAAATTCCTCTGCCAGCGCCCACAAAAGCAGAATGCAGCATTTCTCAAAGCAAGGCCTGGAAGTGCTGCATTCTGACAGCCCTCTGTGATGGTGGTAACATTTCCACCATTTTTTGTTTGTAACGGGGGTCTAAGTACGTTGCCACCCAGTACTGGTCCTTGTCCTTTATGATTTTTATACGCGGGTCCCTCTTAAATCACTGGAGCATGAAGGCCCCCATTTGCACTAAACTGGAAGCGGTGTAGTGGCCTGGCTCCTGCTCATCATTCAGGATAATGTCGTCCTCGTTCTCCTCCCCCCATCCACGGACAACACCAGGGATCCCAGAAAGGTTTAAAGCATGCTCTTCTTGCTCCTCCTCATCCGCCCCGGCACCATCCTCCTCTGACTCCTCTTCAGACTCCTGTTGTTGACTTGTCTCAGATGGAGTAGCCCCCCCTGGGAATTCATCCAGCATTGCGACTTCCTCATCTTCCAGCTCCTGCTCCTCGACGGCTTGATCAATGACACGACGCAATGCACGCTCCAGAAAGAAGGTTGTCACTGATGGCGCCCTGGCTGTGACTGACCAGTTTGGTGATCTCATCAAATGGCTGCAGAAGTCTGCATGCGTCGCGCATGAGCAGCCACTGGCGCGGTGAAAAAAAAACAAGCTCCCCAGAACCTGTCCTGCCGCAGAATTCGTACATGTAGTCATTAACTGCATGTTTCTACTGGAGCAGCCTATCGAGCATATACAAGGTTGAGTTCCATCGCGTCGGGCAGTCACAAATAAGACGTCTGACGGGCAGGTTGTGTCGCCGCTGAACGTCAGCAAGGCGAGCCATGGCCGTGCAAGATCTTCTGAAATGGCCTGAGATTTTCCTGGCCTGCCGCAAGAAATCCTGGACCCCAGTGTATTTGACAACGAATCGCTGCACGACCAAGTTCAGGACGTGTGCCATGCACGGCACGTGTGTAATTTTGCCCTGTTTCAGCGCGCTCAGCAGATTGGCACCGTTGTCGCACACCACTTTACCAACTGTCAAATTGAGCGGTTAGCCACTGATCTACCTGTGAACGCAAAGCTGAAAGGAGTGCAGGACCAGTGTTGGTTCCAGGCACAACAGACGCAGCACAGCATGGCAACGTCTCACCTGGCATGTCGAACAGGTTCTGGGAATCTTGGGCGGCGCAGCGGAAGAGACGGTAGCAGCAGCAAAGGAGGAGTCAGCCGAGGAGGAGCTGGAGAATGGAGTAGGAGGAGGACAAGAAGAGGCAGGCCTGCATGCAATCCGTGGCGGTAAAACCAAATCTACACGGGTGCCACGGGTTACATGCTTGACGGCCGTCAGAAGGTTCACCCAGTGGGTAGTAAATGTTATATACCTTCCCTGCCCGTGTTTGCTAGACCACGTGTCTGTGGTCAGATGTATCTTGGCACCGACACTGTGTACAAGAGATGCATTCACTTGCTGCTGAAAATGGCCATATAGCTCTGGGATGCCCTTCTGCGATAAATAGTTCCTTCCTGGGACCTTCCATTGTGGTGTTCCAATGGCCACAAATTTTCTAAAGGCCTCCGAGTCCACAAGTTTATATGGCAGTAGTTGGCCGGCTATCAGTTTCGACAAGCCAGCGGTCAACCTTTGGGCAAGAGGGTTATCCGGCATCATCATTTTTTTACGCTCGAACATTTGGGGCACGGAAGCATGCCTTTTTCCAGACAAAAGTGAGGACGGCATGATGGAAGGTGGAGTGGAGGACAATTGTGAGGAGAGAGGTAAAGGAGAAGATGCTGGACGGTGAGCGCCTGGAGTGTGGCTTTGTGGGTTGTGGTGGTGTTGCTCCCACTGGGCTCGGTGATGGGAGGCCAGGTGCCTTCTTAAGGCGGTCGTCCCTAGGTGAGTGTTGGGCTTACCGCGACTTATGTGTTGACTGCAAAGGCTGCAGATGGCAACACTATTGTCAGCAACTGACACATTAAAAAAGCCCACACTGCGGAGCCATGTGCCGGCGTCCTGGGAGCGCCAGATGTGACCGTACATGGTTGATGGCTCGCTCCTGATACATTAGCAGTCTGGTTTGTCCCTCCTGTGCAATGTAAGTTCGGGCTGCTTCTCCTCCCTATCTGCTGGTCCATCTCTCTCTCTGAAATCCCCTCCTCTTCCTCTCTTGTGGGCACCCACGTTACGTCCATAGACACATCATCATTGACGTCACCTTACCCACCACTAACATTAGAGATCTCGGAGTAGGCAGCAACAGCGGGGACCAACCTCCTTGGGCTGATCTGGGTACTGTCGTCAGACTGCTGAGTGGCAGCTGTTGCTACCTCCTCTTCCTGATCCGATGGCAAGAATGGCTGCGCATCGGAAATGTCTTGTGATGGATCGGAAAATAATTCCTGTGACTCAAGCGGAGGGTATATGGTGGTGGTGGTGTTGGTGATTGTGTCTTTGGGGGTGCACACAACAGAGAGTGAAGAGGGTGCAGATAGAGAGGATGAGAAGGGTGCAGAAGCAGAAGACTGAGTGAGCCACTCAACCAAGTCTGGTGCGTCCTTTGACGTAATCGAATGCACCTGCTGCAACTTCCCACTTTTACTCCGGCCTGGAGCTCCTGCCCTACCCCTACCACCCCTGCGGAAGGGCCTGCCTCTAACTCTGCCTATCATTTTTTAAATGACCCTGTGACAAAAGTCTCTAGAGAAGCGCAGTGTATGTGTAAGAAGGTATATAACACCCCGCTTCAATATGTCGTTTTGGGGGGCCACTGGTCTATCACACCAGTTATAAAAAAAATGTTCCTAAAAATGTTCTCACTGTTTTCTCACTCTGTAGCAGAAGTAACGCATTGAAAGCGGCTAAATTTCTGCAGTACAAGGATATACTATTTGAAAAGTATATTCTTATATAACTCCCCGCTTCAATATATCGTTTTGGGGGGCCACTGGTCTATCACACCAGTTATAATACATTTTTCTAATTGCGTTTGTCACTCTTTGTAGTTGTAGTATCGCTGCAGAACCGATCACCAGTCACAATGCTACACTATACAAATCCACTATAATATGCTTTCTATATTAGAAAGTATATTATAAGTGTATTACACCCCTATATACTGCACACCAATCAATAGTACACCTATACCAGTCCTTAAAAGGACTTTTGTGGACCTATTAGCTAGAGATTTGTGTCACTAACACTCTAACAGTCTGTCCCTGCTCCACACAGCAACCTTTCCCTACACTGACAAAAGACAGAATGTAAAATGGCAGCCAGATCAGGTCTATTTATAAGGTAGGGTGTATGTCCATGTGCTGAAATGTTTCAATTAGCTGTCCTGTACCACCTGATGGATGTGTCATGGGTCAAAGTTCTTCACAATGTAAAAGAATATGGCTGTCGCGAATATCGCCATATGTTCGCATGTTCGGCAACCGCTGAGCGAACCGCAAGGCCATCTCTAGTCTCCAGTCACCTCAGGTGAGCAATCATGATGGATGCTGAGTTACAATACCAGGTACCAACCATGGACAAAGGTGGTTCAGCTTCTAGAAAAAAAAGTAGGCACTTTGGCTAATGCCATAAAGTTCCTTTAATAATTACGTCTCATGGTGTCTTCTAATATTAACCTATTAAAAATATTAATGTATTTTAAGTAGAAAACATATCAATAATAGCATTTTTTTTTTTTTGTCAAAAAGCACATTTAGTTTTATATTAAAGGGTGTTTTCATGGAAAATGTTGTACTTATTACTTGACAAGCTAGCAAATACATAACTGTGACCTCAAAAACAAATATCGAATAGGATTAGCTTGGGTGACGGATTACTAAAACTAGGAAGTAGAACCTTAGCAAAGGACCCCTCTTGGTTCCTTCTACTGTTATCTGGGTATTACCCATTAAAATTAGAGTTCCAGTTGGGGTCAAGGTGGATTAGAATGTGGTTTAATTAAGTTCTGTAATTATAAATTGAAGTAATTACTTATTCAATCCCTGAAGGATTTTCATGCTCTCTGGGATGTATGACAATTCCTCGTGACTGCATTCCCCACTACTCACTTGCTACGTCCAGCTTAATTAAAAGGACATAATGTAACACACTTGCAGTGGTATTCTCTGGGTATTTCAGACTGTGCAATGACCTTATCTGACAAAGCAGTCATGGCTTACACAACTTGTTTATTTTACTTAAGAGCTGCCACACCAATGGTGACCTAAAAATAGTGTGAACCTTGATGAGACAAAAAGACCAAGGGTAGATCTTTTATCATACAATACTCTGGTGAGGAAATGGGACATGTAGATTTGAAGAATCCACGCTCTAAGAAAAGTGATTCAAGGACAGATAAAGACTTCTCAGCACTTATAGGGATTCAAGGACAGCATGCCCTTCGTGCACACTGTTGCAGCCCATCTGTCAAAAGACTCAGTCAACAAAAGCCATTGATAAAATGCTAATTATCGAAAATGAATCAGCAACATTAAATCAATAAGGAAATCATCTTCCAATAAATCCTTTTATCATACGGAAATGCCCACTGGCGAAATAGGCAATTTATTTTTTTCAGTTTTACTTTCTTCAGATACCTGTAATTAATAACTAAGAAATTAGCAAAGAGCAATTACTATATCAATACAAGGAATCTGTGTATTCTTTAAATTCTCAGTTTCTTTAACTATTTGTTGATAATCAATGGTCTTTGCTGCTATTTCTATCTTGTTTGCATAGTTTGTCTCTTTAGTGGTTAACTTTACCTTGAACAACCTCCTTAGGCTTCTGGTTATGTCCTAGCATATTCTGCTAGAAGGCTCAATGCCCTGACTGGTAGTAACAGATGTGTGTATATCAGCAGAGCTAATGGTGAGCTGGCACAGGTGTCAGAATGGAAGCACCTTGCTATTTTAAAGCAATCATAACCTATTCAGCTGTGGACAGAACTGACATAGCCAAAAGACGTCTCTTCCAGAAAGCAATCATAATAATGCTTTACGTGTTGATTGCAGAGAGTTTTTTTCATTGGCAACACAGAAGATAGCTAATATGTATCACATTAGGTGAGTGGTTTTATTGTGCATGTGCCTGTGTGGTCTGTTCAAACAGTATTTTTTTTGCAGATTATTGACTTCCTCGTAACTAAGGAACCCTTAATAAAATGAAAGATCTTAATTTGGATGTTTACATTATTCATACCATCATTCATAAGTTCACTATGATTACTATGAGAATGCTATGGGTGAGACCACATGGTGCAACTCTGTGCAAACTGAAGACAGACTTATACCACTAGTTTTAATCTCAATGACCCTGAAATCATTTGTATTTAATTTGCTCCCACTAACAGTAGCCTTGTTTTATATGTGCAGAAATGTGTCGTAGAAACACAACTGAGAATTAGGGGTATAGCTATTTGGGGTGCAAAGGTGTTTGTCACTCTTAGTCCTGGGGGGTTTAGAGAGAGTCCAAAGTAAAGAGACAACAGTATTATACATGTCACATGGTATAAGGGAGGCTCAGGTATACATTGGGGTTGAGGAGCTTCAAAATAAATCTCTGAAATACACTGTGTTTATTAATGATGAAATAAAATCAGTTAAGTTGGTTTCACACATTAGATTTCTGTCAGCTGAACCCACCATTTTTGATGGCACCAGCTTGAACATCTAATGTTTATAGTGATGACTTGATTCTCTTTTTCAACTTACTTTTATTTTCGGAGAGTTATGCCACTGTCAGATGTCTGTCAATGGCGTTCTCCCCTCTTCCCATTCAGATCTCATGTACTTTTGGATCCTATGTATGCATACACAATATATTTGTATGGGGAGTGTCTAGAGGGATAGCTATCAGCTAAACAAACGTTTGTCTGGCAGCTATCTAAAGTGTATGGCCAACATTACTTGTGTACACTAATGTGTACACATTGTTTGGCCAGTGATTTCCATCAGTGATCCAAAACCAGAACACAGAGACAAGGTATAGTGGAAAGATTTGCTCCTGCTCTTTTGTTTTTGACCCACATCTGGTTTTGGCTCACAAGATGAGTGAATTTAAATTAATTGAGTTTGACCCTAATTTTGTAAAGCTTTGAGTTCCATCTGAATCTGAATTTTTGATTTTGATTTGAGCGGGTTTTGGGGAGAGAGAGAGAGAATGAAATAAATAAATAAATAAAGCGAGAGACTAGAGAGAAAAATATGAGTTCCAGGATATCCCAGAGTGTCAGCCCAAAACAATGAAGTGTGAATAAGGTCTAACTCACAAGGACATGGAACTGCTTTTCAACTTCTCTTTTGTTAATGTCAGGAATAAGGACCGCCTTATTCCTAGTTATTATAATGTTTGCTGTGATAATATATGTTTTATGTTTATGCGTTGTGGTGTAACTTGTTCTGGTGTGATTCACATATACAGTACAGACCAAAAGTTTGGACACACCTTCTCATTCAAAGAGTTTTCTTTATTTTCATGACTATGAAGGCATCAAAACTATGAATTAACACATGTGGAATTATATACATAACAAACAAGTGTGAAACAACTGAAAATATGTCATATTCTAGGTTCTTCAAAGTAGCCACCTTTTGCTTTGATTACTGCTTAGCACACTCTTGGCATTCTCTTGATGAGCTTCAAGAGGTAGTCCCCTGAAATGGTCTTCCAACAGTCTTGAAGGAGTTCCCAGAGATGCTTAGCACTTGTTGGCCCTTTTGCCTTCACTCTGCGGTCCAGCTCACCCCAAACCATCTCGATTGGGTTCAGGTCCGGTGACTGTGGAGGCCAGGTCATCTGGCTCAGCACCCCATCACTCTCCTTCATGGTCAAATAGCCCTTACTTTCAAAGTTTTCTAAATTTTTCGGCTAACTGACTGACCTTCATTTCTTAAAGTAATGATGGCCACTCGTTTTTCTTTACTTAGCTGCTTTTTTCTTGCCATAATACAAATTCTAACAATCTATTCAGTAGGACTTTCAGCTGTGTATCCACCTGACTTCTCCTCAACGCAACTGATGGTCTCAACCCCATTTATAAGGCAAGAAATCCCACTTATTAAACCTGACAGGGCACACCTATGAAGTGAAAACCATTTCAGGGGACTACCTCTTGAAGCTCATCAAGAGAATGCCAAGAGTGCGCAAAGCAGTAATCAAAGCAAAAGGTGGCTACTTTGAAGAACCTAGAATATGACATATTTTCAGTTGTTTCACACTTGTTCGTTATGTATATAATTCCACATGTGTTAATTCATAGTTTTGATGCCTTCAGTGTGAATCTACAATTTTCATAGTCATGAAAATAAAAAAACTCTTTGAATGATAAGGTGTGTCCAAACTTTTGGTCTGTACTGTATATACAGTATGTTTTTATGTATTTGTGTTACCAGGCCAGCAGCCATTGATGAATTCATTTAAGGCTGAATATAGGCCGAGATTTCTGCCTCATTCCTGGGAAAACAGCAGCCTGCTTCCCGGGGGGTAGTTAGCACAGAGATGCTAACGAGGATGGGCCCGTTTGCTGGTCACACTCGGGACAGGGGACAGCAGACTCTCCAGAGCCTTGTGTCAGCATGGGAGCTTCCTAACCAGAGCATGAACCATAATCCGTAATCCTTCATAACTTCAAAATCTAGCTTATCATCTCTGGCATGATGGGGGCATCGCATGTACACTATACATGGCATATCAACTCGCCTTCATCTTCTTAAAATAGGGATCTCATCTTCCGAGCGTCCTGAACGTGTAGCATTTGATATGCTAGGACTCGGAACGATGAGATATGAATTATGAAGAAGGGCTGGGTTTGTATCATCACCAGGGCAACTGGGAAACTATATTTTAGATATTTTCATACCTGTTCCCTAGTTGGCCAGGGGGCCGGCTGCATGGGTAATGTAGCAAGGTCCAGAGGGGCTGAGCCAGAGGCCAGGCCTGCCCCTGGAGGATAGGCATAAATATGCAATCCCTGGATATTTGGGTGTCACAAAGTGGGAGATCTAATCAAATTGGTTTGTGCACCATTACTCTGCCCAAATCTCCTGGGAGGAAAGGACATTTACCACACAAATGTTAAGTATTAGAACTTTCTTTGTTTTCTCCTTTTTATTTTACAATTGTTTGCATTTATGTATGTCTCTTGTTAATCATTTTTGTAACCAAGTACTGTCTTTTTTTATACATTAAACCTAAAAGTTTGATGGTTTGTCTTGTAACCTTAAGGCTACTTTCACACTGCCGTTTTGGTTTCCGTTTGTGATATCCGTTCAGAGCTCTCACAAGCGGTCCAAAACGGATTAGTTTTGCCCTAATGCATTCTGAATAGATAAGGATCCGCTCAGAATGCATCAGTTTTGCTCTGTTCCGCCTCCATTCCGCTTTGGAGGCGGACACCAAAATGCTGCTTGCAGCGTTTTGGTGTCCGTCTGACAAAACTGAGCCAAACGTATCCGTCCTGACACACAATGTAAGTCAATGGGGACAGATCCGTTTTCACTGATACAATATGGCACAATAGAAAACGGATCTGTCCCCCATTGACTTTCAATGGTGTTCAAGACTGATCCGTTTTGGCAATGTTAAAGATAATACAAACGGATCCGTTCTGAACATATGCATGCGGTTGTATTATAGGTGCGGATCCGTCTGTGCAGATCCATGACAGATCCGCACCAAACGGCAGTGTGAAAGTAGCCTAAGAACCTGTTAGCTCCATGAAGAGTGTGTGTGCAGTCTGAGGCTGTATGTTGTTTTTCCATGAGGCATGCTATCGTGTGGGTGTCTGCTTGCGAGTGGAACACTCAGGGGTGTCCTATCGACCTTATAACTGACAGGTTTGGGCAGTGAAAGTTTCGTGTTAGTGCGTGGGTGTGCTTGCAGGCTTCAGGTGGCGATTTATGCTCAAGTTACGGCCCGGCGTAGGTTGTAACAGCGTGTGAGGGCGTGAGGTAAATCGGCCTGAACGGCTTGGGAAACCCTTGTCACATGACGCGGTGGGCTGGTCTGGTTCCCAGTAAGTGACAGTTAATATCTCCCCATGGAAAGAAACTGCTAATGAAATCCATATTAACAAAATAAATAATATATAATATTTTTCACCCTATAAAACACAATTTTTTCGCCCCAAAGTGCGTCTTATGGGGTGAATACTAATGAGTGCTTCCATTATGGAAGTGCTCATTAGTACAGGAGCACCAGGAAGCTGTAAATGAAGCTCTTCCTATGTGGGCTCTGTACTCACGGCTTCCTGGTTTTCCTCAGCTGCGTGCTATGACCTACGCACAGCATGAGGACTCCGACACACTCTTTGACCTCACACTGTGTGATTTCGAGTCACAACACAGCGCGACAGAAAGCTGTATCTCAGGAGCTGCAGAGATGTCTGGAGCAGAAGAAGTAGGGTGATATTTTTTTTTGTCTCTGTAACATGGGTTCTGATCTGAAGTCTGAATAGGGGTCCTATTAACATGGGGGTCTAATTGGGGGTCATATTAACATGGTGGATCCATTTGAGATCTCCATAAAGTTCTTATTAACATTCTTGTCTGATCTAAGGACTGAATAGCAGTCTTATTTACACTGGGGGTGCCCAGCATAACAATCAGAACCCCATTCTGTGCTGGGCTGTGAATGAGGGAAAACAATCTTAGGGAGTAAGGGAGAGTGAAAAAAAAAATCAGGGACAGTCAAAAATCAATCAAGCTTATCGCCAGAGAGAGTGAAGGGAAAGGCTAGGATTCCAAAGAAGAATTGTGTGTGTTGTGTACAATAGAGAGAAGCAGGGCAGCTGACAGGAAAAAGAAGACAGGAACTGTGGCTAAATGTGCTGGCTATCAGAATTGCAGGTTCACCTCAAAAGCAGCTAGCTGCAAGCAAATACCTTCATTTTTTCCCCCATTTTCACAGAAATCCTTTTTTTGTGGGGTTCAATTTAATTACCGTATTTTTCGCCGTATAAGACGCACTTTCCCCCCCCCCCCAAAAGTGGGGGGGATATAGCAGTGCATCTTATACGGCGAATGCTGCTGATTTTGCCGTATTTTCAATGATACACCCGGCGGGTGTATCAGCTGTGAGGGAGGAGGGGCTGGGGGCTGGCATCTGCATTTATAATGACAGCGGGGCCAGTGCAGTGACTGTATTCTACTACACGGGCCCCGCTCACTGTATAATTGTATCTGTATTCTGTAATAGTTAATTGTGTATATAATGTAATCGCATAATCAGCGCTACTTACAACTACAAGCGCTCGGTAGGTAGGAGGGAGGAGGCACGCCGGGAGGACGGGCGGGCGACGCGTCACTCACTACGTCATGCGCCTGCGCCGCCCTCTTTATGAATGAAGCAGGCGGCGTGGGCGCATGACGTAGTGACTCACGCTGCCAGCGCCCGCCCTCCCGGCCTGCCTCCTCCCTCCTCTCTGCTACCTACCGAGCGTTTGTAGTTGTAAGTAGCGCTGAATATGCGATTACATTATATACACAATTAACTATTACAGAATACAGATACGATTATACAGTGAGCGGGGCCCGTGTAGTAGAATACAGTCACTGCACGGGCCCCGCTGTCATTATAAAAGCAGATGCGACCCCCACCCCTTGTATTGAGGGTCATTCACTACAGGGACACTGTTATGGAGGGGATCTGTGGATGACACATAGCATAAGATGCTATATATGTGTCATCCACAGATCCCCCCATAACAGTGTCATACACAGATCCCCATAACAGTGCCATCCAGAGACCCCAATAAGAGCCACCTACAGATCCCCCATAAGTGTCACCCACAGATCCCCCATAAGTGTCACCCACAGATCCCCCATAACAGTGCGTCACCCACAGATCCCCCATAACAGTGCGTCACCCACAGATCCCCCATAACAGTGTGCCATCCACAGACCACAATTAGTTCAAAACCCACCAAAAGCACACCTATTGGTTCAAAATATTTTTTTTCTTATTTTCCTCCTCAAAAACCTAGGTGCGTCTTATGGGCCGGTGCGTCTTATAGGGCGAAAAATATGGTAAGCTGCATATACAGTGTATATGATGACTGCAGTAATCCCCTGGTGTGGCAGCAATCTACCAGTGTGTATTAAGCTGAAATTAAGTGTCAAGCCTCAATCGTCCGTTTATGTATATTCAGTTTTCACATGGTTGAAATTCTAACATTTTTTGGGTGGTTAAATTTCTTTAAAGAGGACCTTTCACCTATTATGACATTGTGAACTAAGTATACAGACATGGAAAGCGGCGCCCGGGGATCTCACTGCACTTACTATTATCCCTGGGCGCCGCTCCGTTCTGCCGCTATTCCCTCCGGTATCTTCGGTCACTAAGTTATGGTAGGCGGAGACTGCCCTTGTTCTGCTGTAGTGCTGGCCAATCGAGCTCACAGCCTGGGAGAAAATAACCTCCTTAGTGATAAATTCGAGTCAATATGTATATTTATTTTAAAAAATCCCAAATTTACAGAAAATGTGGAAAATTTTGCAATTATTGAAATTTGGATGTATCTGCTTTTAAGGCAGATAGTGAATGATACATCATAAAATAGTTATTACTTTACATTTACCATATGTCCACTTTATGTTGGCATCATTTTTTTTAAATGTCACTTTATTTTTTAGGATGTTAGAAGGCTTAGAATTTTAGAAGCAATTCTTAAAATGTTTAAGAACATTTCAAAAACCCACTTTTTTAAGGACCAGTTGAGTTATGAAGTCACTTTATGGGGCTTACATAATAGACACCACCCATAAATTACCCCATTTTACAAACTGGAGAAACTGTGTGTTTGTAAACATGCTGTATGTTAAGAACATCAAATGCTGTTATTGCGTTCCAGAGCTTGGGGAGGGGGAACGGGGAGGGAAAAAAAATTCATAAAAAATAAACGAAAAGAGATAACAGAGGAGATTTATCAAACTGGTGTAAAGTAGAATTGTCTTACTTACCCATAGCAAGCAATCAGATTCCACCTTTCATTACTCACAGCTCCCTTGGAAAATGAAGGTGAAATCTGATTGGTTGCTATGGGCAACTAAGCCAGTTCTTCTTTACACCAGTTTTATAAATCTCCCCTAACAATTTTTCCGATAAAGGAGTTTAAAGGAAGTTATATCCCGACTTACAGGTAATATATACAAACAATAGAGCTAAGAAATGGGGTTCATTCTAGATAAAAGTGGTACAATACCGACTATAAATGAGTATAAATGAATAATAGAAGCTCATAGCGCACATACGTGTCGGGCCCACCTACCAGGCGTCAAGGTGGCTTCCGCAGATGGGTCCCTATTACTAAAGACACTGCCTCACTTTGGACTTACTTAAGCCTTCAATATTCAGGGCAGTGTAGGAACCAGCTACAAACGTACTCTGCTCAGAAGTCCCAGGTAGATGGGCGTGTCCAGTCTAAAAGGGGTGCCACCCCCAACATGTTGCAAGAAAATTTAGACTAAAACCTTCAGAATCACAGGTGCAAATCCATGAAGCAAACATAATTACAAAAAACAAAATGGCTGCCCACCGTTATATATACAAACAATAGAGCTAAGAAATGGGGGTCATTCTAGATAAAAGTGGTACAATACCGACTATAAATGAGTATAAATGAATAATGGAAGCTCTTAGCGCACATACGCTGCGGAAGCCACCTTGGCGCCTGGTAGGTGGGCCCGACACGTATGTGCGCTAAGAACTTCCATTATTCATTTATACTCATTTATAGTCGGTATTGTACCACTTTTATCTAGAATGACCCCCATTTCTTAGCTCCATTATTTGTATATATAACGGTCTGCAGCCATTTTGTTTTTTGTAATTTATGTTTGCTTCATGGATATGCACCTGTGATTCTGAAGGTTTTAGTCTAAATTTTCTTGCAACTTACAGGTAATTGGAGAAACTTCGGCTCAGGCCGAACAGATTTGAGTCAGAAAAAAACGTTTTAAAAAATTTGGCAAAACAAATCTCGACTGGTTCTGTGATCACTATTACTTATAATTCAGATATACAGTAACTACAGATCGGATGAAAATCTGGACAGATCGAATGGTGAATACAATCTTAGCAGTCGTTACCGGGCTCAGTAGCCTGAGGGGGCCCAAAGACTCTTGTCCCATATAACAAGAAACCAGTATTATAGGAAATGCATGCTGGGAGGGCTCTGTCATAGATTTTGCACTGGGGCCCAGAATCTTCAAGTTACACCTCTGGCTGGAGGGAAGGGGTTAGGTCAAGAATTTGGCATGGGGGTGGAGGAAGGGGCCATTTCAATTTTTGCCTCAGGGAGAAGGAAAGCTATGTGCTTCCCTGCCACTTGCCACCAAACACTGAGGAAAGGGGGTTCAAGGTGAGCTTTTGCACCAGGACCCATGAGCCTTTAGCTACGCCCCTCTATATGGAAATATTGATGGAGTAAAAATATGCAAGTAATTCAGTCTTCAGATCTCTGTAATAAGTGAATCTTCATTCAACTGTCTGGTGGACTTCCAAAGATGAAATATCGATGGCCTATGCTGAGGACAGGTTATTAAAATTTAAGTCTTGGAAAACTCCTTAAAGGGGTTGTCCTACGAAAAATATTCTACAGTTTTCAAACCATCACCTGCATCTGAATACTTTTGTAATTGTTAAAAATTTAACATAGCCTCTGAGTTATTCAATAAAATGTATCTGTATAGTGCCACTTAAATTCTAATTTCTTTGACCGCCTTAATAAGAAGGCTGCACATCCTCAGTTCCATCTTTCAACTGCCTCCTGAGCTGTGATAGGGAGAGCTGAGACACGCCCCCTGAGCTGTGATAGGGAGAGCATGGACACGCCCCCTGAGCTGCAGCAGAAAGGATCCTCCTCTTGAGCTTTCAGCTTGATATAAATATAGCAGAGCAATGCATGAGGAGATCTCTGGATCCATGTGAGGTACAGGGCTGGTTCTAGTTGTGTTAGAAAGAGATTGTCATGTACTGTATGATGTCTGATTTTCATTTTTTATTACATTAGTCATGGGATAACCCCTTTAAATGACATGAGTGACACAACATACATTTGACAATGTTTAAAGCCATAAATCGCAGAAAAAAATGCACCAAACGGATATGCCACTGACTATACTAGCTAGTCATACAAGCAGATATTAAAAGCTGAGACTTTTGCCAATATATTCCTGTCAGGAACATATCGGAGCCCATCATGCACCACGTCACAGTCTCTCAGCATGGCAAGGGTCCTACCACTATGCTAACTATGGTGTGAACACGGTCTGAAGGTGATGTAATCCAGCTCACAGCCAAGCTTCCACACAACCGCATAGCAGGACAACTAATGCAATGTGAACAAAGCAAGACTGTAAGCCACACCCATATCAGACCGTGTGATGGAGGTTACCAGGTGCAAAAGAATGTTTAAATGCCAGGTAAAGGCACATTTAATACATATAAAACAAAATCACTGAAATATAGTGGCAAATATGGGGGAACTACTCAAAACCCCAAACACTGTAGCGTGTTTCTCATTGGGGGAGCAGTCCCACCGCCTTTACCTGGCATTTAAACATTCCTTTGCACCTGGTAGCCTCCATCACATGGTCTGATATTGGTGTGGCTTACAGTCTTGCTTTATTCACATTGCATTAGTTGTCCTGCTATGCGGTTGTGTGGAAGCTTGGCTGTGAGCTGGATTACATCACCTTCAGACCTTGTTCACACCATAGTTAGCGTAGTGGTAGGACCCTTGCCATGCTGAGAGACCGTGACGTGGTGCATGATGGGCTCCGATGTGTTCCTGACAGGAATATATTGGCAAAAGTCTCAGCTTTTAATATCTGCTTGTATGACCAGCTAGTATAGTCAGTGGCATATCCGTTTGGTGCATTTTTTCTGTGATTTATATCATTATATTTTCATCCGCACAATGCTCCGTTTTGTGTAGGATGCCTTTGTGGTGCATGTGGACCGCGCCGGCATCCTCCATTGTACGCATTTTTTGCTGGGGATGGTCGTTTGCTGCGGTCCACATGCAGTGGGACTGCTCCCCCAATGAGAAACACGCTACAGTGTTTGGGGTTTTGAGTAGTTCCCCCATATTTGCCACTATATTTCAATGTTTAAAGCCAGTCACATTTATATACGATTTAACAACTTCATCATGTATGCACACACCTTCTACATAGTTCACAGCAGTATAAATTTTCCATCCACAAAATCCTACATGATATTACAAGGATGGATGCTTTTTTCACTTCATTATATACTGTATGTGTGTCTATTGTGCAATGCTTTTTGAGACATAAAATGTTATTTCTCTGCCACAATGGGAAATCCTAGCCAAAGCATATACTGCAAGCCAAGCCAGGCAAGCACACAGAGTGCATGGCTGCTTTCACTGTAGCTAGAGGTGATTACAAAATATCTATTTACTATGCTAATTAGTTTCTGCTGATCACATCGGTGTTTACGTACTAGTACAAAGGATGAGATATTTGAAATGCTGTATTCATTTGCTCTGATTGCTGCTTCACATATTTTATTGATGTTTTCTGTGTATGACTCAATATCAAGCATTTAATTTCTCTTTGTGATAACAAATGTTGAACAAAAGCAATGATCTTGTGCATACGGCAAATGATTTTCTCTACTCATATACAGTCATGTGAAAAAATTAGGACACCCTTTGAAAGCATGTGGTTTTTTGTAACATTTTTAATAAATGGTTATTTCATCTCCGTTTCAACAATACAGAGAGATTAAAGTAATCCAACTAAACAAAGAAAACTGAAGAAAAGTCTTTTCAAGATCTTCTGTAAATGTCATTCTACAAAAATGCCTATTCTAACTGAGGAAAAAGATAGGACACCCTTGCCCCTAATAGCGAGTGTTACCTCCTTTGGCTGAAATAACTGCAGTGAGACGGTTCTTGTAGCCATCTACCAGTCTTCGACATCGGTCTGAGGAAATTTTACCCCACTCCTCAATGCAGAACTTTTTCAGCTGTGAGATGTTTGAGGGGTTTCTTGCACGTACAGCCCTTTTCAAGTCACCCCACAGCATCTCAATGGGATTCAAATCTGGACTTTGACTTGGCCATTCCAGGACTCTCCATTTCTTCTTTTTCAGCCAATCTTTGGTTGATTTACTAGTATGTTTTGGGTCATTGTCATGTTGCATGGTCCAGTTCCGCTTCAGCTTTAATTTTCTAACTGATGGTCTCACATGTTCTTCAAGCACCTTCTGATACACAGTAGAATTCATCGTGGATTCTATGATGGTGAGCTGACCAGGTCCTGCTGCAGCAAAGCAGCCCCAAACCATGACACTTCCACCTCCATGCTTCACAGTTGGTATGAGGTTCTTTTCTTGGAATGCTGTGTTTGGTTTACGCCAAACATGTCCTCTGCTGTTGTGTCCAAATAATTCAATTTTGGACTCATCTGTCCAAAGAACATTATTCCAGAAGTCCTGGTCTTTGTCAACTTTATCTCTGGCAAATGTCAGTCTGGCCTCGATGTTTCTCTTGGAAAGCAAAGGTTTCCTCCTTGCACACCTCCCATGCAAGTTAAACTTGTACAGTCTCTTTCTGATTGTAGAGGCATGTACTTCTACATCAACAGTAGCCAGAGCCTGCTGTAGTTCTCGAGATGACACTTTAGGGATTTTGGAGACCTCTTTTAGCATCTTGCGGTCTGCTCTTGGGGTGAACTTGCTGGGGCGACCAGTCCTGGGCATGTTGGCAGTTGTTTTGAAAGCCCTCCACTTGTAGACTATCTTCCGGACAGTGGAATGGCTGATTTCAAAATCTTTTGAGATCTTTTTAAATCCCTTCCCAGACTCATAGGCTGCTACAATCTTTTTTCTGAAGTCCTCTGACAGCTCTTTTGCTCTCACCATGGTGCTCACTCTCACTTCAACAGTCAGGAGCACACCAAACTAAATGTCTGAGGTTTAAATAGGGCAAGCCTCATTCAACATGCAGAGTAACTATCTACTAATTATGTGCACCTGGTGTGAGATCTGAGCCAATTTAAGAGGGAATACATGTGAGGGTGTCCTATCTTTTTCCTCAGTTAGAATAGGCATTTTTGTAGAATGACATTTACAGAAGATCTTGAAAAGACTTTTCTTCAGTTTTCTTTGTTTAGTTGGATTACTTTAATCTCTCTGTATTGTTGAAACGGAGATGAAATAACCATTTATTAAAAATGTTACAAAAAACCACATGCTTTCAAAGGGTGTCCTAATTTTTTCACATGACTGTAGCTTATGCAAATGTTTAACTATCATTTTTCATCTGGAAAATGAAAAGACATTGCAACTTTATGTGTAGGGATGAGCGGACCAGTGGATGTTCGGATTCGCCTGGTTCGGCCGAACTTCGGGTCAAAGTTCGGGTTCGGGACCCGAACAAGACCCGAACTTGAACCCGAACCTAATTCAAGTGAATGGGGACCTAAACTTTAGGCCACTAAAATGGCTGTAAAATAGTCATAGTAAGGGCTAGAGGGCTGCAAAAGGAAGCAAAATGGTAGTAAGAGCAGGACAGTTGTCCTGCAAACAAATGTGGACAGGAAATTAACTTCAAATAACATAGAATAGAAAATAAATAAAAATAATAATCTTGAAGGTGGAAGAGGCAGTGGACGAGGAGGAGGTAACCAACACAGTTTTTGATGTTTTTATTTTTTATTTTTTTCCTTTTTTTTTGGGAAGACCTTAAAACATTGGGAAATAGAAAAGATAATTCAAAGTGCTCTGGAGTATAACAATGGCTGGGTGCGACCGGTAAACTTGTCGTCTCAGCACAAGGTACGGACAAGTCTCGTGGGATCCATGCCTGGTTTATTTTAATGAACGTGAGCTTGTCCACGTTGGCTGTGGACAGGCGGCTGCTCTTGTCTGTGATTACCCCCCCCTGTCATGCTAAACATATGTTTGGACAATACACTTGCTGCAGGGCAGGCCAGCACCTCCAAGGCATAAAGGGCAAGCTCAGGCCATGTGCCCAATTTGGAGACACAGAAGTTGAATGGGGCAGACCCGTCATTCAGTACGTGTAGGTGTGTGCACACATACTGCTCCACCATGTTGCTGAAATGCTGCCTCCTGCTAAGACGTTCCATATCAGCTGGTGGTGCTAGTTGTTGTGGCGTGCTGATAAAGCTTTTCCATATTTCGGCCATGCTAACCCTGCCTTCTGAAGTGCTGGCGGTGCCCCAGCTGCGTTGGCGATTTCTTCTTCCTCTGCCTTCACCTTGTGCTTCCACTGAGCCCCCACTGTCAGGTGTGAATGCCATCAGCAGCGTGTCTACCAGTGTGCGCTTGTACTCGCGCATCTTCTGATCACGCTCCAGTGACGGACTTAAGGACAGCACGTTGTCCTTGTAGCGGGAATCCAGCAGGTTGGCCACCCAGTTATCAACACTGGTTAGAATGTGGGCAACTCGGCGGTTGTTGCGCAGGCACTTCAACATGTAGTCACTAAGGTGTGCTAGGCTGCCCAGAGGCCACGACAAGCTGTCCTCTGTGGGAGGTGTATCGTCTGTGTCCTCTGTATCCCCACCAGCCACTCTAAAGTGATGCCCATGAGCTGCTTTGGGTGCCACCCTTCTGTGAACACTGTTCCTCCTCCTCCTCATCCTCCTCCTCCACATCCTGCAGAACTGTGCCCTGGCTGGACGGTTGTGTACCTGGCCTGTGTTGGTGCAGGAACCCACTCACCGAGCCACTTGTGAATGACTGGCCTGATAACCGTGGAAATGATCCCTCTTCCTCCTGTGCCAGATGCTCTTCCATCATCGCCCAAAGTGTTTTTCAAGG
The DNA here is from genome assembly GCF_905171765.1 of Bufo bufo. Lineage (NCBI taxonomy): Eukaryota > Metazoa > Chordata > Amphibia > Anura > Bufonidae > Bufo > Bufo bufo. The sequence goes on along the minus strand of NC_053389.1, from coordinate 598,265,330 downwards.
AGACCTAGAAGTGGGATAGTAACGCTGAGGATTGCGTCATTGGCACTGGCCATGTTGGTGGAGTAATCGAAACAGCGCAACACTGCACACACGTCCCGCATGGAGGCCCACTCGTTGGTGGTGGAGTGGTGCTGTTCCGCAGTGCGACTCACCCGTGCGTGCTGCAGCTGAAACTCCACTATCAGCTGCTGCTGCTCGCACAGTCTCTCCAGCATGTGCAAGGTGGAGTTTCACCTGGTGGGCATGTCGCATATGAGGCAGTGAGTGGAAAGGCAGGAGTTACATTGCAGCGCAGACAGACGAGTAGCAGCAGGGTGAGAATGCTAAACGCGCTCAGATGGCCCGCACTTTCTGCAGCAGCTTTGACATATCGTGTTAATTTTTCAGGAACCTCTGCACCACCAAATTCAGCACAATCACCAGGCAAGGGATGTGTATCAAACGGGCTAGCCCTAGAGATGCTACGAGATTTCGCCCATTATTGCACACCACCAGAGGCTCAGCGGCACCAATCACTCATTGGTCTGCTGTTCCATGCCCGTCCACAGCGGTGTGGGTTTTTTCCCCCAAACAGATGAGTTTCAAAACAGCCTGCTGTCGTTTCCCCCTGGCTGTGCTGAAGTTGGTGGTGAAGGTGTTACGCTGACTGGATGAAGAGACGGTAAAGGAGAAAGCAGAGTAGGAGGAGGAGGCAACGAGAAATGTCCTGCAATCCTCGGTGGTGGTAGGACATGCGCCAAACTGCTATCCGCATCAGGCCCAGATATAACTGCTTTTACACAGTGTGCAGTTAGGGAGATGTAACATTCCTGCCCGTACTTACTGGTCCACGTATCGGTAGCTATGTGGAACTTGCCACAGATGGCGTTGCGCAGTGCACACCTAATTTTGTCCGTCACTTGGTTGTGCAGGGCAGGGATGGCTCGCCTGGAAAAGTAATGGCAGCTGGGAACCACGTACTGTGGGACAGCCACCGCCATAAGGTTTTTAAAAGTCTCCGTCTCCACCAAACAGAATGACAGTATTTAAAAAGCCAGGAATTTGAAATGCTGGCATTCAGGGCCAGGGATCGCTGGTGGGTAGGGGGTACTTCCTCTTTCTCTCCAGTGTTTGGGGGATGGACAGCTGAAAGCTTCCATGGGACAGTGTGAACATGCTGAGTGACGGTGGTGGAGGTAGTGGTGTTGCTGCCACATCCTCTGTTTGCGGGGTGGCAGGTGCCACTGTCACTCCAGAGGGGGAGGAAAAGGCCGAGACCGCAGCAGAAGAGGGGGCAAGAGGAGCCTGAGATCTTTTGTGGTTTTTCAGGTGTGTACTCCACTGCAGCTCGTGCTTTGCATTTAAATGCCTGGTCATGCAGGTTGTGCTCAGGTTTAGAACATTTATGCCTCGCTTCAGGCTCTGATTGCACAGCGTGCAAACCACTTGCGTCTTGTCATCAGCGCATTGTCTGAAGAACTGCCACACCAGGAAACTTGGAGACATGCTGTGGTGGTCCTCTCATGTCCACATCCTGAAACATAAGTGGTTGGGCATCAGTGCACTCAATCTCTTCCATTTCTGGGACAGGGCTAGGTGGGCGACCTATGGAAACCCAGCAGAGTCATCAAAAAGCATAAGAGACTGCTGCATGACTTGGGGCTCACACTGCTTGGCTTATTTGCAAGGGGGTGAGGTGAAAGACAGATGCCCATGGGCTGCAGGTGCTAACTCTGCTGTTTCAGCAGGGGACCGGGTTGGAGAAAATGTGAAGGAACTGGAGGCACTGTCAGCCATCCAATCTACGACCGCCTCTACTTGTTCTGGCCTCACCATTCGAACACCGGTATTCGGGCCTACAAAAAGATGTTAAACGTTCTGTCGCCTACGTGCACCTGAGAAAGGTGTTTCATTTTGGCGTGTAGCTGGCACACATCAACCACGTCCTCTCCCTGCAACATGAGCTCCACCAGCACCAGCAGCCCCATGAGCAGGGCCACGTCCCTTATTTGATTCCCTCCTCATTCTTTTTTGGTCACTCACCGAACTAACAGACAGATTAACTATATTAATTTCCCTGTAACGTATGCAATGCAGGTCTACCTCACACCAAAATTGTGTATATGTCACCAGCCGAACTAACAGTCAGATTAACTATATAAATTTTTCTGTCACGTATAAAGTGCACGTGTATATCACACCAAAAATGGGTATATGTCACCCATCGAACTAATACGGATCAACTATTATATTTTTGTGTCAGGGGTAAAAAAAAAGGTGCATTGCTCCCACAAAAAAATCGCTATAGTTCCACACAGAATTAACAGCCAGATTTTTTATTATATTTCTGTAGTGTACGGGAACTGTAATACCCGTCACTACCAAAGGTCACTTGGTGTGCTGTCGTCCCTCCTAATTATGGGGAGTTGTTGTATGTCAGTTTTATAAAATGTAATGTAATGTGTGTATTTCCCTGTCATTGAAACTTGCATGTACAGGCCGGCTAGGGGTGTCATTCCAGCTCTTAGGCATTAGAGGGAGCTAGAGAGCCCTAGTTTATATAAGGCCCAGTCAAGGAAGGGAAAGGCAGTGTAACCTGATCTAGTGTGGAGTGCAGAAGCAGTCTAGACCAGAGCTCAGAAGTTTCTAGAGCCTGAGGAAGCTGGGAGAGACAGAGGCAAAGATCAGAGGAGCCAGAGGTACTGAGAGAAACAGAGGAGGTACTTATTTAAGCCATAATCAAGGATATAAAGCCAGACTTAGGTTAATGGGCCTTGGTGAAGAATTGCTACATTCCAGGATCAGACAGAGTTAGAGTGCAAGCTCCTTTGCTGCAAATCCTGTGTTTAACACTCTGTAATTACCCTACTGTACTGAATTGCCTGCATCGACCGAATTGCAAAATCGACTGTATGCTGAGGAACTGCGTTTCCAATATTGTCTCTGCCTGCAAACTACTAAAGTTGAAGTTCTGTTTTAACACCACGTTTCCTCAAATTATTCCTGCATCCGCAAACGGCGTGCCACCGTTTACTTGGCACTGGCGTCACGAACTATTTCTACCTATACCTGCCCTTGCAGAGAGTCAGCTGTACCAGGTTAGTGTATATTGCACTACTACACCCAGAAACACCTACTACGCACAACTTGAGTACACTGCACCTCTCTTTTGGTGTGTCACGAACAGGATACGCACGCTTTCTAGTGCAAGAAGCGTGAACTTTGTGCCTTATACCGTTGCCCTGTGACCAAAGTGACAATTTTCCAGTTTTATTCAAGTGGACTTTGTGGACTTAAAATCGTACCCAAAGTGTTCCAAAAACTTCTAAAAAGCGCTGTGCAGTGTTGCGCTATACAGAGGAAGAAAATCGCCGCATTTGAGTGTGGTTTTATGGACGTTTTACAATCCTGCTTGCTGTCAGTGAACAGACAGCGTTTCTTGCTAAAGATGGCCACCGGCTGCCTGGAGTAAAGTTTCCCGCGCCGCTGAGGACATTCGTGGGCGGATCCCTGCAAAGACACAGAGAGTCCCGCCCCTCTTGATCATCGCACCGCCGCGGCCCTGCTTCTCCTGCGTCATCGGGTGCTCAGGACGTCCGGAACCTCGCGAGACTTGACCTGCGCAAGCCCGGAGATACCGGTAAGCACTTGTAACCGGAGGGAAGGGGAGTGTACCGGCCTCTTTAGTCGCCAGCGGTCACCTCTCAATAGACTACCATGTCAGAGCCAGGAGTGCCTGAGCAGCCGGCCCCAGGAGAGCTTGCGGCTCCTGGTCATCCGGCGGCTCCCAGCATGATGCCCTTTACCATGCCCTACTATTTCGGGGCCCCATGGTTCCCCCGCTACAGGGGGGAGACCCATACCCTAAGGGACTTTGAAGAAAAGTTGCTGGCACTATTCCGATTGTACCCTATAAATGCCGACCAGCAAATGGAAATCCTGCTGGCGCAACTGGAGGGAGCTGCCCGCAGGGAAGTGTTATCCTGGCCTGCTACTGAGCGGAGTACTCTAGAACAGATATTCACCCGCCTCAGAGCCACTTTTGAAACTAGGACTGCCTCAGAGATAAAGATGCACTTCTTTGGCAAGAAACAGAAGTCCGGTGAGTCCCTCCGTGACTTTGCCCTATCACTTCAGGAGGCTTTAGGGGCTGTAATCCAGATAGATCCCAAAGAGGCTGATAACCGGGACCAGACCCTGAGGGAACAATTTATCAACGGGGTGTCTAGTGAACAAATAAGGACCCAGTTAAAGATGCTGTCCGCCCAGCACCCTAACAGTGCCTTTCTGGACTTTAAAGAACTGGCTATAAAAATTCTGGGGTCCAAAGTATCTCCTGAGTTGAGCACCCTATCTGAGTCATCAGCCTGCAAGCCAAAACCGCTTATCACTAACCGAGCTGAGGCCGGCCAAGCTGTTCAAGTGTCAGCTACCGATACTATTGCCATGCTGACAGAGCAAGTAAATCACCTCACTAAAAGTCTAGAGAAGGTGTGCAGAAAATTAGAGGAATGGGAAAAACCCATAATGCTAGAAGAAGAATTCCTGTCACCTCCTAGGCCGTTCCCACCTCCTTACCAAGAGACTCACGCCAGGGATCCTGGGAGACGCAATAAAAACCGTAAGCGGCCCGTATGTACATATTGCAAAAAGCAGGGACACACAGAATCCACGTGCTGGCAGTTAAACGGGCAACCCCTGAGGCTGAGGACCACCCCTCGGGAGGTAGAACACTAGGTCCAGAAGATCCAAATTGGATGCCACGGTATGTAGGATCCCATCCTAAAATCAATATAGAGATCAACGGGGTCCCCTTTGAAGCCTTATTAGATACTGGGTCTCAAGTCACTACTATTCAGCTGCCCGCCTTTGAAAGGTTCTGGGACACCAACCAATTGACCCAGCCGCCTGAATCCTGGGTGGAGATTATCGCCAGCAATGGCAAACCAGTAAAGGTTCATGGATACTGGGAACCCACCCTGCAGGTGGGAGAAGTAACCCTGCCTCAACAGGGAGTGATCGTAGTACAAGCCGGTGACAGAGGAGGACATCCTGTCATTCTAGGCACCAATGTCTTCAAAAACTGTTATTCAGAAATACTTGCTGTATTACATCAAACTTTGCCCACTGCTTCCTCTGCATCCAGGAGAGTGATTCAAAAGACTATTACTGTGTTAAGTGCCCAGCAGAGGTTTGCTAATGAGAAAGGAGAAATTTGTACTGCCAGGATCCGTGATATTAAGCCTGTGACTTTGCCTCCTAATTCTCAAACTCTTTTGTGGTGTCGTGCTGTCCTGGGAGTCGAAGGCCGAGATTATCCAGCCCTGGTGGAACCGATCCAGATGGAGGATTATCCTTATGTGAGAGCTGCCAAGTGCCTGGTGAACGTCTCCCAAAAAGTACCTGTCCGTCTGATTAATCTGAGTAATCATCCTGTTGCGCTTACTAAGCATTGCCCTGTTGCCCAGCTGTCCCAGGTGTCCTTCCAAGACATCATTCGTCTTCCAGTGACAGAAAAGCCGTCAGCTGCAGGCCGCGGATGTTCGCCGGTGACCCAGCCACAAGTGCCCTGGTGGGAAGAGCTCCATGTCGGGGACGAGAATACCCCCCAACGGCAACAAGAAGGGATTATACAGCTTGTCAAAGAGCACCACCAGGCCTTCAGTAAGCATGCCACTGATTATGGTGAGGTGAGTGCCATACAACACACTATACCTACTGGCTCTCATCCTCCTATCAAGGAGAGGTACAGACCTTTACCGCCTACTTCATATCAGACTGTAAAGGAAATGATCCAGGAGATGAAAGACTCTAATGTAATCCGGGACAGCCGTAGTCCGTGGGCTGCACCCCTGGTCCTTGTAAAGAAGAAGGACGGGGGTATCCGTTTCTGTGTGGATTATAGGAAAATTAATCAAATAACCCACAAAGACGCATACCCACTGCCCCGCATTGAGGAGTCACTAACTGCTCTGGGCTCCTCTGCCTATTTCTCCACATTGGACTTGACCAGTGGCTACTGGCAAGTACCCATGGCCCCTGCAGATAGAGAAAAGACTGCCTTCACTACTCCCATGGGCCTGTTCGAATTCAATTGTATGCCGTTCGGGCTATGTAATGCCCCAGGGACTTTCCAGAGACTAATGGAGCGGTGTTTGGGTCACAAAAACTTCGAAACAGTGCTGCTGTATCTAGATGACGTCATTGTGTACTCAAAAACATATGAGGACCATCTGAAACATTTGGCAGAAGTATTTGAAATCCTTATCAAATATGGCTTGAAGGTAAAGCCATCCAAATGTCACCTGCTCAAGCCTGCAGTAAGATACCTGGGGCATATAGTAAGCGGAGAGGGAGTGCAACCTGACCCTGATAAATTGGCAGCTGTCCGTAATTGGCCGGTTCCTACTACTGTCAAAGAGGTGAGGAGTTTCCTGGGTTTTGCCGGCTACTATAGACGTTTTATCCCCCATTTTGCTCAAATAGCTGATCCTATCCAGGAGCTCTTGAGGGGGCAACCCAAAAAGAGTCCTAGAACTCCTGTGCCCATTGAGTGGAATGAGGAAAGAGAGATAGCGTTCCAATTGCTAAAAAAGAAACTGACCGAGCCTCCAGTGTTAGGTTATCCAGATTATAGCAAGCCCTTCCATCTCTATACTGACGCTAGCAAGCAAGGCCTGGGAGCTGTGTTAGCCCAAATCCAAGAGGGAAAAGAGAGAGTGATAGCATATGCAAGCCGCTCCCTGAAAGGAGCTGAGAAAAATGACCAGAATTATAGTTCCTTTAAACTAGAGTTCCTGGCATTAGTGTGGGCGGTGACAGAAAAATTCAAGGATTATCTAGCCGCCACCCCGTTCATTGCATTCACTGACAATAACCCTCTGGCACATCTAAATACAGCTAGATTGGGGGCCTTGGAGCAGAGATGGGCCTCTCGCCTTGCCAACTATGATTTCTCTGTAAAGTATCGTGCTGGACGTACTAATGATAACGCTGATGCTTTATCCAGGCTTCCCACAGAGACAGCTCCTGATGATGTGCGAGATGCTTGGGAAGATGTAGAGATGCCGGCTTTCTATAACAAATTTGCTCAACAGGATCAGGCTCGAGCTACCAATAACAGAGCTGCAGTTCCTTCATCCTCCAATAGGCCTGAACCTAAAGAAGAAAGGTGGGTGAGACTGCAGTCTGAAAGTAGAGTGCTGGGTGAGCTGTTGGACTTCATTACCAGTGGCAGAGCCCCTGAGAGGATTCGGCGTAAGATTGCAGATCCTGAGCTCATCAAACTATGGAGACAGCGCCACCAACTCTTCATACAAAAGGGCCTGTTGCTACGGAGGAGCCTAGACCCATTGTCCAACGAAAGAGTACACCAGATTCTCATACCCCGACGAGATGCAGGTATGGTGTTGGAGATGTACCACAATCAATCCGGTCACTTTGGGGTCCAAAAGACTGAGGCTACTATCCGCCAGCGGTTTTACTGGGTGGGCATGAGAGAAGACATGGAGAAGTGGTGTCGAGAGTGTGTAGCCTGTGCCTTGAAACGAAGTGAGCACCATGATCAGAGGGCACCACTGAGACCCATTGTAAGTACCCGTCCTCTTGAACTTGTCGCCATCGACCATGTAAAACTGGAGCCTAGTCGCTCAGGGTATGTTTATGCCATGACTATTATTGACCATTTCACAAAGTTTGTTGTAGCAGAGCCTGTGAGAGACCAGACAGCCAAGACTACAGCCGAAATGTTCTGGAAGCACTTCCTCCTGCCCTATGGATGTCCAGAAAAGATCCTCACCGACCAAGGACCTGCTTTTGAGTCTCATCTGTTCCATGAACTGTGCCGCTTACACAACTGTAAGAAGATCCGGACAACGGCCTACCATCCTCAAGGTAACGGATTATGTGAAAAAATGAATCAGACCTTGATAGAGATGCTGAGGGCCGTGCCTCCTGAAAACAGAGGAGATTGGCCCAGTCTGTTGCCACAGCTCATGTTCACATACAATCATACCATACATTGTTCCACCGGGTATACCCCTTTTTACCTGATGTTTGGGCGCCAAGGGACATTGCCTGCTGATCATTCATTGGATGTACATGTGCCTGACTGCATTAACCCATTACCTAACACCGACTGGGTTGCTGAACATCAAAGGCGATTGGATGCAGCCAAGGCCATTGTTCAGGAACGTATGGACTTTGCTAGAGACCGGCAGCAGAAAGACTATGATCAGGCAGCCCAGGCAGAACCCTTGACCATAGGGGCCGTGGTATGGTTAAAGAATAACCGTCGTACCAGCAAATTGGACAGTAAATGGGAGCAAAGTCCTTATGTTGTCACTGCAATCCCAAATGTTGGAACTCACACTTATGAGATCACCCGAGAAGACAAGGGATCCCAAATTGTACACCGAAACCGGTTGAAGCTCTGCCTGACACCAGAACCTAGTGCCGAGAGTTCTGGATCTGAATATCCTGTGTCAGAGTCAGCAATACAGCCCGAGGATCCTATGCAGGCTGTTAGTAATCTGAGGTATGACGCTGATCCCATGCATTGGCTTCTGACGCCTTGGTTGAACTTGCTGGTGCCTGCTCCGGCACCTACTGTTTCTTCACCTCCAGAAGAGCCGGTTCAGGATGCCCCGGATCCAGTTTCCTCTCTCGTGGATATTGTTGTTCCAGTTGTTCCTGTTGGTCCAGTTGTTCCTGACCAAGGTCTCACGGATGGAGACCCTCCTGTTGCTCCTCTCTCATCTACCTCGTTGCTAAGGGGAGAGGAGACCCCTGTTTTGAGAAGGTCTACCCGGATGACCAGGGGACGCCCACCAGTCCGTTTAGGAGACTTTGATTATTCTGGTGGTGTCTCCTCCCAAACCGTTGCCACGGGCAATACTTTACTTGACATTTGTGCGCAAGAATGGACTCCCCCACGTGAGCCCTTGCCTGTGCTACACCCACAGGAAACCCCTGGGTAGTTCCGTTGTTATTCTGTCATTTTATTGTGCAACTTCATACAAAAGTAATGTGCCCAGAGATGGACTCCACCGCATGAGAGCCTCTGTGATTTAATAAGAAGTAACCTGGGTACGGACTCATGTTTGTTATTTGAGCCTCCAAGAACTTTTATACCGTTTTCTACTGTTTTATCATGGACTTATTCATTGTCATGGACTATCCTGGTTATATTGTTACGCTGTGCCAGGTCAGCGCCCCCGTTCCATTCATTATCCTGAGAGAAGAGAACGACGCCCCTTGTCACTACCCTGCACCTTTGCCAATTGGACCTGATGTAAATGTAAATGCAGATGAATTACATGTATGTATGCCTGCATGTCTCTTTTTCTATTTCAGGTAGAGATTCCAGTTGGGCGACCCATGATGGAGTACGAGGGCGTACTCAGCTTAAAGCAGTGGGGTATGTAGTGTACGGGAACTGTAATACCCGTCACTACCAAAGGTCACTTGGTGTGCTGTCGTCCCTCCTAATTATGGGGAGTTGTTGTATGTCAGTTTTATAAAATGTAATGTAATGTGTGTATTTCCCTGTCATTGAAACTTGCATGTACAGGCCGGCTAGGGGTGTCATTCCAGCTCTTAGGCATTAGAGGGAGCTAGAGAGCCCTAGTTTATATAAGGCCCAGTCAAGGAAGGGAAAGGCAGTGTAACCTGATCTAGTGTGGAGTGCAGAAGCAGTCTAGACCAGAGCTCAGAAGTTTATAGAGCCTGAGGAAGCTGGGAGAGACAGAGGCAAAGATCAGAGGAGCCAGAGGTACTGAGAGAAACAGAGGAGGTACTTATTTAAGCCATAATCAAGGATATAAAGCCAGACTTAGGTTAATGGGCCTTGGTGAAGAATTGCTACATTCCAGGATCAGACAGAGTTAGAGTGCAAGCTCCTTTGCTGCAAATCCTGTGTTTAACACTCTGTAATTACCCTACTGTACTGAATTGCCTGCATCGACCGAATTGCAAAATCGACTGTATGCTGAGGAACTGCGTTTCCAATATTGTCTCTGCCTGCAAACTACTAAAGTTGAAGTTCTGTTTTAACACCACGTTTCCTCAAATTATTCCTGCATCCGCAAACGGCGTGCCACCGTTTACTTGGCACTGGCGTCACGAACTATTTCTACCTATACCTGCCCTTGCAGAGAGTCAGCTGTACCAGGTTAGTGTATATTGCACTACTACACCCAGAAACACCTACTACGCACAACTTGAGTACACTGCACCTCTGTGTCAAGGGTGCAAAGATGGTGTATTGCACCCACAAAAAATCATTATAGGTCACCCACAAAACAAATAGCCAGATTCCTATCACTTTCCCTCGCTTCAGCTGTCTGCTTTCTGTCCCTGCACTACTCAAAGCTGATGGGCGGTGCTACACGTGATCCAGCTTGTATAGAGGCTGGGTCACATGATGCACCGGCCAATCACAGTCATCCCATTACTAGCCATGGCTATTATGGCTTCTAAGTGCCCTACAGCCTTTCAAAAGCTTTATTAAATGCCCGAACACCAAACTCAAACCCAAACTTTTCCGGCTTTGCAGTTCGGGTTAGCTCAACATTAGGCTACATGCACACGAACGTTGTCTGTTTCCGTGTCCGTTCCGTTTTTTTTGTGGATAGGATGCGGACCCATTAATTTCAATGGGTCAGCAAAAAATGCGGACAGCTCACTTTGTGCTGTCCGCATCAGTATGTCCGTTCGGTAGCCCCACAAAAAAAATAGAACATGTCCTATTTAGGCATTGTTACAATGGATCCGCAAAAAAAAAAAAGGATGGCATACGGATGTCATCAGTTTTTTTTTGCGGACCGCAAAACACATACGGTCGTGTGCATGTATCCTTAGGCTACTTTCACACTCGCGTTTGGTGCGGATCCGTCATGTATCTGCAAATACGGATCCGCACTGATAATACAACCGCATGCATCCGTTCAGAACGGATCCGTTTGTATTATCTTTAACATTGGCCAAACGGATCCTTCTTGAACACCATAGGAAGTCAATGGGGGCGGATCCGTTTTACATTATTTCAGTCAAAACTGATCCGTCCCCATTGATTTACATTGTGTGTCAGGACGGATCCGTTTGCCTCCGCATTGTCAGGCGGATACCAAAATGGTGCAAGCAGCGTTTTGGTGTTCACCTCCAGAGCGAAATGGAGGCAGAATGGAGGCAAACTGATGCATTCTGAGCGGATCTTTTTCCATTCAGAATGCATTAGGGCAAAATGAATCCGTTTTGGACTGCTTGTGAGAGCCCTGAAACGGATCTCACAAACGGAAACCAAAACGCCAGTGTGAGAGTATCCTTATTTACTGTATGTGTGAATGTATAGAAGTGAACTTACATTATATTGGTTGGCTATTAGAAAACCCATCTGGAAAACTGCAAGTTGGTGTACACTGTAGAGCAGGGGTGCACAACGTTTTCTGGTTGGGGCCACATTGTCAGACTGAACAAACGTCAAGGACCAAAAATAAAATATAAAGGGGGTATTAACAACTAAAATACTGTATTTATGGCATATTGAACATACAGTATATGCTATAAATGTCCGGTTACGTTCCAGGACGTCCATCTAATTGCAGAATACATGAAAAATAACATTTGAGCAGCCACAAGACAAGACATGTCTGTTATCAGTGGTACTATACACCCAAAAATTGGTGAATTTCAACCGAAAATGTTAATGACAATTTTATTTTTATTTTTTAACCGGCCTATTAGGTATAGCAGTGGTACTATACACCCAAAAATTGGTTAATTTCACCAGAAAATGTTAATGACAATTTATATTTTTTTAAACCGGCATACTAGGTATAGCAGTGGTACTATACACCCAAAAATTGGTGAATTTCAACCGAAAATGTTAATGACAATTTTATTTTATTTTTTTAACCGGCCTACTAGGTATAGCAGTGGTACTATACACCCAAAAATTGGTGAATTTCACCAGAAAATGTTAATGCAAATTATTTTTTTTAAACGGCCTACTAGGTATAGTAGTGGTACTATACACCCAAAAATTTGTTAATTTCTCCAGAAAATGTTAATGACAATTTTTTTTATTTTTAACCGGCATACTAAGTATAGCAGTGGTGTTATACACCCAAAAATTGGTGAATTTCACCTGAAAATGTTAATGACAATTTATTTTAATTTTTTTTAACCGGCCTACTAAGTTTAGCAGTGGTACTATACACCCAAAAATTGGTGAATTTCACCAGAAAATGTAAATGACAAAGTAGTGAAATTATATAAAATAAAACACGTACAAAAAAAAAAAATGGATTTATGAGGTGGAGTTCCATATTGAGTAGGAGTTTGAGGAGGCGGTGGACATAGCGGAGTAGGTGGAAGCGGCGGTGGAGGAGGACGAGATAGCCAACACAGGTTTTTGGTTTTAATTTAATTTTTTTAAATTAAAGGGCTTCTGTCACCCCAATAAACTCATTCTTTTTTTTTTGGGGTACATATAATCCCTATACTGCGATATATCTATACATTATGTTATTAATCATTTTCATTCTGTAGATAAGGCAAAAAAATTACTTTTATAATATGCTAATTACCTGTCTACCAGCAAGTAGGGCGTGTACTTGCTGGTAGCAGCCGCAAAAAAACGCCCCCTCCTCTTGTTAACTGACAGGGCAGGGCCAGCAGCGATCTCCTCCTCCGGTGGCCCTGTCTGCATTTCAAAAATCGCACGCCTGTCTTGATTCGGCGCAGGCGCTCTGAGAGAAGGAGGCTCGGTTCCTCAGCACTCCCTCAGTGCGCCTGCGCCGATGACGTCTTCTCTTTCGGTGACGTCATCGGCGCAGGCGCACTGAGGGAGTGCTAAGGAGGCGAGCCTCCTTATCTCAGAGCGCCTGCGCCAAATCAAAACAGGCGCGCGATTTTTGAAATGCAGACAGGGCCACCGGAGGAGGAGATTGCTTCTGGCCCTGTCAATCAACAAGAGGAGGGGCGGTTTTTTGCGGCTGCTACCAGCAAGTAGACGCCCTACTTGCTGGTAGACAGGTAATTAGCATATTATAAAAGTAAGTTTTTTGCCTTATCTACAGAACAAAAATGATTAATAACATAATGTATAGATATATCGCAGTATAGGGATTATAAGTACCCCCCAAAACAAAAATGAGTTTAGTGGGGTGGCAGAAGCCTGTAAGGTACACTCCAAAAGAGTGTGAAATATCCAAAATACAAACATGAGAAATTGCGCTGCAGTATAACAATGGATGGTTAGTGCCGGTATACATGTACATTCTGGACAAGGTACGGACAAGTCCTGAGGGATCCATGCCTGGTTCATTTTAATGAATGTGAGCTTGTCCACATTGGCTGTGGACAGACAGCTGCGGTTGTCTGTGATGACGCCCCCTGCCGTGCTAAACAAACTTTCAGAAAATACACTGGCTGCAGGGCAGGCCAGCACCTCCAAGGCGTAAAGGGAAATCTCAGGCCATGTGCCCAATTTGGAGACCCAGAAGTTGAAGGGGGCAGACCCGTCATTCAGTACGTGTAGGCGTGTGCACACATACTGCTCCACCATGTTGGTGAAATGCTGCCTCCTGCTAAGACGTTCCATATCAGCTGGTGGTGCTGGTTGTTGTGGCGTGCTGACAAAGCTTTTCCACATTTCGGCCATGCTAACCCTGCCTTCTGAGGTGCTGGCGGTGCCCCATCTGCATTGGCGACCTCTTCCTCGTCCTCTGCCTCGCCTTATGCTTCCACTGTGCCCCCGCTGTCAGGTGGGAATGCCACTAGCAGTGCGTCTACCAGCGTGCGCTTGTACTCGCGCGTCTTACGATCACGCTCCAGTGACGGAATTAAGGACGGTACGTTGTCCTTGTAACGAGGATCCAGCAGCGTGGCCACCCAGTAATCAGCACAAGTTAGAATGTGGGCAACTCGGCGGTCGTTGCGGAGACACTGCAGCATGTAATTGCTCATGTGTGCCAGGCTGCCCAGAGGCAACGAAAAGCTGTCCTCTGTGGGAGGTGTATCGTCTGTGTCCTCTGTATCCCCCCATCCACGCACCAGTGATGGCCATGAGCTGGTCTGGGTGCCACCCTGATGTGAACATGGTTCCTCCTCCTCCATCTCCTCCTCCTCATCCTCCAGAACTGTGGCCTGGCTGGACAATTGTGTACCTTGGGTTTGTGGGTGCAGAAACCCACCCTCCGTAACCACTTTGGAATGACTGGCCAGAAACCCTACGAAATAATCCCTCTTCCCCCTCCTCCTGTGCCACATCCTCTTCCATCATCGCCAGGAGCGTTTTTTCAAGGAGGCATAGAAGTGGGATAGTAACGCTGAGAACGGCGTTATCGGCACTGGCCATGTTGGTGGAGTACTTGAAACAGCGCAACAAGGACCACAGGTCTCGCATGGAGGCCCAGTCATTGGTGGAGAAGTGGTGCTGTTCCGCAGAGCGACTCACCCGTGCGTGCTGCAGCTGAAACTCCACTATCGCCTGCTGCTGCTCGCACAGTCTGGCCAGCATGTGCAAGGTGGAGTTCCACCTTGTGGGCACGTCGCATATGAGGCGGTGAGCGGGAAGGCCGAAGTTACGCTGCAGGGCTGACAGGCGAACAGCAGCAGGGTGAGAACGCCAAAAGCGCACACAGACGGCCCGCACTTTATGCAGCCGCTCTGACATGTCGGGGTAATTTTTAAGGAATCTCTGCACCACCAAATTCAGCACATGCGCCAGGCAAGGGATGTGCTTCAAACCGGCTAGTCCCAGAGCTGCTACGAGATTTTGCCCATTATTGCACACCACCAGGCCGGGCTTGGGGCTGACTGGCACAAACCACTCATCGGTCTGTTGTTCAGGCCCGTCCACAGCTCCTGCGCGGTGTGGGATTTGTCCCCCAGACAGATAAGTTTCAAAACTGCCTGCTGTCGTTTACCCCTGGCTGTGCTGAAGTTGGTGGTGAAGGTGTTATGCTGACCGGATGAGGAGCTGGTAAAGGATGAGGAAACAGAGTAGGAGGAAGCAACAGGAGGCAAACTGAAGCGCCCTGCAATCCTCGGTGGTGGAAGGACATGCGCCAAACTGCTATCCGCCTCAGGCCCAGCCACCACTGCATTTACCCAGTGTGCTGTTATGGAGATATAACGTCCCTGACCGTGCTTACTGGTCCATGTTTCCGTAGTCAGGTGCACCTTGCCACAGATGGCGTTGCGCAGTGCACACCTGATTTTGTCCCCTACTTGGTTGTGAAGGGAAGGGAAGGCTCCCCTTGAAAATTAGTGGCGGCTGGGCACTACGTACTGTGGGACAGCCACCGCCATGTAGCCTTTAAAACTATCCGTCTCCACCCGACGGAATGACAGCATTTCAAAGGCAAGTAATTTAGAAATGCTGGCATTCAGGGCTAGGGATCGTGGGTGGGTAGGGGGGAACATAGAATGTGTCGGAAGATAAGAACCATTTGGCCCATCTAGTCTGCCCAATATACTGAGTACTATGGATAGCCCCTGGCCCTATCTTATATAAAGGATGGCCTTATGCCTATCCCATGCATGCTTAAACTCCTTCTCTGTATTTGCAGCTACCACTTCTGCAGGAAGGCTATTCCATGCATCCACTACTCTCTCAGTAAAGTAATACTTCCTGATATTACTTTTAAACCTTTGCCCCTCTAATTTAAAACTATGTCCTCTTGTAGCAGTTTTTCTTCTTTTAAATATTTTCTCCTCTTTTACCTTGTTGGTTCCCTTTATGTATTTAAAAGTTTCTATCATATCCCCCCTGTCTTGTCTTTCTTCCAAGCTATACATGTTAAGGTCCTTTAATCTTTCCTGGTAAGTTTTATCCTGCAATCCATGTACCAGTTTAGTAGCTCTTCTCTGAACTCTATCCAAAGTATCAATATCCTTCTGGAGATATGGTCTCCAGTACTGCGCACAATACTCCAAATGAGGTCTCACTAGTGCTCTGTAGAGCGGCATGAGCACCTCCCTCTTTCTACTGGTAATGCCTCTCCCTATACACCCAAGCATTCTGCTAGCATTTCCTGCTGCTCTATGACATTGTCTGCCTACCTTTAAGTCTTCTGAAATAATGTCCCCTAAATCCCTTTCCTCAGATACTGAGGTTAGGACTGTATCACTGATTTTATATTCTGCTCTTGGGTTTTTAAGCCCCAGGTGCATTATCGTGCATTATCTTCCTCTTCCTCTCCAGCGTTTGGGATATGGAGAGCTGAACGCTTGTGTGGGACATTGTGGAGAGGCTTGATGACCCAGGTGTTGGTGTTGCTGGCAGATCCTCTGTTTGCGGGGTGGCAGGTGGCACTGTCACTGCAGAGGTGGATGAAGAGGCCGCGACTGCAGCAGAAGAGGAAGCAGGAGGAGCCAAAGACCTTTCTTGGTTTTTGAGGTGTCTACTCCACTGCAGCTCATGCTTTGCACTTAAATGCCTGGTCATGCATGTTGTGCTCAGGTTGAGAACGTTTATGCCTTGCTTCAGGCTCTGATTGCACAGCGTGCAAACCACTCGTGTCTTGTCGTCAGCACATTGTCTGAAGAACTGCCATGCCAGGGAACTCCTTGGAGCTGGCTTTCGTGTGCTCGGTCCCTTTCTGCGGTGGGCAGTAGGAGGCGTACTGTCTAGAGGACTGCCACTCTGCTTTTGCACCCTGCTCCCTCTTCTGCTGTGCTGGTGGCTCTGTGCGACCACCGCCTCTTCCTCCGAACTACATCGATCACTCACATGACCTTGATTCCATGTGGGGTCGAGGACCTCATCGTCCTCCACATCATCTTCCACCCACTCTTCA
Source organism: Bufo bufo (assembly GCF_905171765.1). NCBI lineage: Eukaryota > Metazoa > Chordata > Amphibia > Anura > Bufonidae > Bufo > Bufo bufo. The sequence continues at coordinate 598,248,546 of NC_053389.1, read as the reverse complement.
CCCCTGACTTCCTTGTCGGTCTGCACACTTTCGAAAGCCCTAGCAGTTGGCACCTGTGTTTCGTCATCATCCGAGACGTGCTGCGATGGTCCTCCCATGTACTCATCTTGAAAAATAAGTGGTTGGGCATCGGTGCACTCAATCTCTTCCACTTCTGGGGCAGGGTTAGGGGGATGGCCCTGGGAAACCCTGCTAACAGAGTCATCAAAAAGAAGAAGAGACTGCTGCATGACTTGGGGCTCAGACTGCTTGGCTGATTTGCAAGGGGGTGAGGTGAAAGACTGATGGACATCGGCTGCAGGTGCCAACTGTGGTCTTTCAGCAGGAGACTGGGTGGGAGACAATGTGAAGGAACTGGATCCACTGTCAGCAATCCAATCTACTATCGCCTGTACTTGTTCAGGCCTCACCATTCGTAGGGCAGCATTAGGCCCGACCAAATACCGCTGCAGGTTTTGTCGCCTACTCGCACCTGAGGAAGGGGTTTCACTTATGCGTGTAGCTGGCACAGATTTCAAATGGCTGTATTTCAAATGGCTGTATTTCAAATGGCTGAATTAAACCCCTGTATGTAGGGGGGTATCTCACACGCCCTGAATCAGTATAGGCCTGAAGTAAATATATATTTGCACAAAATGGCTGTATTTCAAATGGCTGCATTTTAAATGGATGCATCAAACCCCTGTATGTATAGGGGGGATCACACACGGTCTGAACCAGTGTAGGCCTGAAGTAAATATATCTTTGCACAAAATGGCTGTATTTCAAATGGCTGTATTTCAAATGCCTGATTCAAACCCCTGTATGTAGAGGGTGTATCTCACAGGGCCTGAACCAGTGTAGGCCTGAATTCAATATTGGTGCACCAAATGGCGGTATTTAAAGTCTCTGAATGTAACCCAAATGTATTAAGGGTGTATCTCACAATGACATCTGCATCAAAGGCTGCCAAATAATTTTTTTGTGCCCAAACGAGTGTTTGTTTAACAACTGAATTTGACAGCAGTATTCAAGCCTGTAATTTCACACGTGCTGATGCTGCAAGGCCTGAAATAGTGTTTTTTGTCAAGAAAGTGTGTTTTTCAAACCCCAGAAAATGATGGGTGTATTTCTACCTTAAATTGCACATTGACTAATACAGATGTTGTAGATTGCCCAAAAAGTATTTTTTTGCTAACAGAATATGAAAGCTGTATATATTAAACTTGAATTTAACACTTGCAGATCTGGAAAATACTGTTTTTTGAAGAAAAAAAAGTGTGTTTTTCAAACCCCAGCAAATGATGGGTGTATTTCTACCTTAAATTGCACACTGACTAATCCAGATGTTGTAGTTTGCCCCAAAAAAATGGTAATTTGCAATGTCCCAAAAGCTCAGATGCAGTGCTGGTGCACTGAGCATGCATAAAATGGCCGCCGCCACCCACCTAACTAACAGAATTATAAAAGTTGTTTTTTTTTTGGTCAATGGCCTCAGGGCAGGGTAAAACGATTGTGTCCTGCACCCACACAACTATTTCTAGGTAGATCGCTGAGTTAGATTCTCTCCTATTCTCTCCCTGAAATCACAAGTCCAGCAGCATCCTCTCCCTACACTTGTAACAGCAGAGTGACGTGCAGCGCTACGTGACTCAAGCTTATATAGAGCCTGGGTCACATGCTGCTCTGGCCAATCACAGCTATGCCATTAGTAGGCATGGCTGTGATGGCCTCTTGGGGCAAGTAGTATGACGCTTGTTAATTGACTGCTGTGCAGACTTTCAAAAAGTGCCAAGGAAGCGCCGAACACCGAACCCGAACCCAAACTTTTACGGAAATGTTCGGGTTCGGGGTCCAAAAATCCTAAAGTTCGGTACGAACCCGAACTTTACAGTTCGGGTTCGCTCAACTCTACTCAGGAGCCAAGCGCATTTCTGTTTTTATATCACAAACGTCTTATCCTGAGGGCTCATACAGACAACTATTATTGAGTCATAACAGCTTTTCATGGAGGAAATCTCATGTTATCTTATGGAGGACAACTATGTGACGCCATGTTTATGCACAAAGTTTTATTTGTTGTCTATATTCCACCATCTAAAAATAAAAATGGCTGTTATTTGGATGCAGATTTTTTTTCCTCCATAGTAATCAATGGAGTCTGAAATTGTATGAGTAGGGCTTAGTGAAAAACCTCCATATGGTACCTTTTCTCCTCTAAGAAAATCAATAGGAAAAATATCTTGAAAAAGAGTAGTTTTTTTTCTCTGCTTTCATAATGTACTCTCAAGAATGCCCTCCAGAATTATGGCTTTAAAAAGTAATAAAATAGGGCTTTTGCAAATATCTTGCTTACTCAAAAACTTATGGCTTTTTGCATTTTTACACCATTTAAAGTTGGTGGAAAAGTGGTTGTGGTTAGCTATGTTAATTGTTTTTATGTGACTCTCAAAACTCTATTTTCATGTGACTCTCAAACTTTTAGTAGCATTTCTGGACAAAAGTGATGTGCAAAATTTAATAGTGTGTGACATTTGATAAATTTAGTGCAAATTACCCCAACACAGACTAAAGCATAACTAACTTCAATTATTAGGACCATATAAAAACATAAAGAAAACAATACGGTACCACTTGGACTCTGGTTACCTAGTTGGAAGTGTTACATGGTACTGTATTTGTCATACGGTATCAAAGTTGGGATGAGGGTAAGTCAAAGGTAGGTGACTGCCTAGGGATAAGAGGGGGCACATTTTTATTTTATAAAAAATACAAACTTAATTTGTTAACTTTGCAGTTGTAGCTACCTAATGAGTACTTCCATTGGTCCATCTGTGATATAACTGCTCATTAGTATAGGAGACAGAGGCAGAGTATAGCATGCCCTGGCTCTTGACACTGAACACCGTCAGAGTGTACAACCTGATGCTGAACACGGTGCTGCAGCAAGAATGAACTGGACCCAAAGTGGTGGAGGAAGTGATTCCCGAAGCAGAAGGGGAATGAGGAATGAAGTATTTTTATTGTCTGGTCAGAGGTTTGCATTTATGCGGTGGGCTGTCGGGGTTGCAGGGGTCTGTATGAATTTGAGGTCTGATCTGGGGTCTGTATGAATTTAGGTTATGATCTTGAGTGTGTATGAATCTGGGGTCTGTATGAATTTTGAGGCGGATCTTAGATCTGTATGAATTTAGGGGCAGATCTGGAGTCAGTATGAATTTGGCATCTGATCTAGAGTATCTATGAATTTGGGGCTTGATTTGAAGTCTGTATGAATCTGGAGGGTGATCTGGGGTCTGTATGAATTTGGGATCTGCTCTGGGGTCTGTATGAATTTGGAAGTTGATTTGATGTCTGTAGGAATTTAGGGGCTGATTTGGGGGTTGATCCTGGAACTTTATAAACTTGGGAACTGATCTGGGATCTGTACGAATTTGAGTGCTGATCTTGTGTATGTGTGAATTTTGAGCTGATCTGGGGTATATATGAATTTTGGGGCTGATTTGAGGTCTGTATGACTTTGGGTACTGATGTGCGGTTTGTATGAATTCGGGGGCTGATACGGTATATGCTCTGTATGATTTTTTGGGAGGATTTGGGATCTGTATGAATTTGGGGGATAATCTGGTGTCTGTATGGATTTTGGGGCTGATCTCAGGTCTGTATGAATTTGGGGGCTGATCTTAGGTCTGCATGAATTTGAGGGTTTACTGGGATCTTTGTGAATTGAGGGGTTAATCAGGGATCTTTAGGAATTGGGGTTGTGATCTGTTGTATGTAAGACTTTGGGATCTGTGTTGGGGTACAATCTCGGATCTGTATGAATTTGGTGGCTGATCTGGAGTCTGTATGAATTTGAGTTTTGTACTTTTATTATAGCTGAAATCCAAGAACATGAGGACACAATCCAAAATTAATTGAGGTGGGGCAGATCAAAGCAATGTCAGAAAATATTATTTTGCTGAAAGAGTAAGGCATGGTTGTAAAATACACAGAGAGTGAGCCTTAGGCCTCATTGTATTACCATTCAAGTGCCATAATCCGGAGCTGCGGTGCGGAACGGAGGCAGAGAACCCCACGGAAGCACTACGGCGTGCTTCCGTGGTGTTTCTGTCTGTGGGTCTGCACCGCAAAAAAATAGAACTTGTTTTATTTTTTTATGGTGCGGACAGATCACGGACCCATTCAAGTTGAATTGGTCTGGATCTATCGCGGTTGCCGCGCTGATGGGGTCCGTGCATTGGGGACCACAAATTGCGGTCCCCAGTGCATGTCACGGCCACACAACGGTCGTGTGAATGAGCCCTAACAGGGTTATTCCCATCTCAGACATTGGGGGCATATTGCTAACTGGTTTGGCTGTTTCCATCATCCCCATAGAAGTAAAAGGAGCGGTGGCAGAGCTTGCGCAGAAGTCATTTCAATGGGACTTCCTAAAATTAGCCGAGCGTGTCGCTCGGCTACTTTCAGTGCCCCCACAGGAATGAATGGAGGAAGGCCAAGCGTGCGCAGTTTGCCCTCTGGGACTTTGTTTGCTCCGTTCTAAGTATAGGTGCAGATCGCAGAGGTGGGGAATAACCTTTTAACATGCCTGAGATAAACATTTATTTACCCTAAGATAAAAGTAAAATAATGTAATGACACACAACATAGACAATGTTGTCTTTTTCTGCTATCAATCTTTTATGTCTTTCACCTGACTGGCAGTCTAATGACCCAAACCTACCCATCAGACTAGTGGACATCAGAGATAAGGTCAATATGACCTTAGTCAAATCCACCCAAAAACTAGAATGTTCTGTATCTTGGTGAAACTAGCTTTATTCTCCTGCCCCAGAAAATTTGTCATATTTGACATACTTTACTTGGTTCTGTAGTTAGTGAGAGAAATGGGGGCCATTTCTACAATCAGATGTCACCTGAACGGCATTTGAACCTAATAAGTTTGGTGTCAGTTAAATGTTGTGTGCACAAACAGATTTGTCACTAATTGTTTTCCAGCTCAACCAAACCGATTGATTTAGATTAGTCAGATAATGCTTTGCTTGGTGGAAACTGAGCAGTTAACAGAAGCGTTCTCCATGGTATACTGAAAATCTGCTTCTCTGTCAGGTATGTTCATAATGTTCCTCGGTTGAACAGAGAAAGATGGAAATATCTTCATACTGCGTACTGAGTAGTTGCTGTATAGAGACACTTAAATCAAGCTGGTGCAGATACTGTATAGGTTATACCGTGGTACTCATCCCTAAGATAATAATGAAACATCATGAATAAAGCCTGCATACAACCCTGGATTTAATTAAAGTATCCAATCCCCAGCTTTCTATTAATCCAGCTGCCTCTCTTTTAATTAAATGCTTCAGCTACTGTAACTCCACAGAGAATTTACAAGTGCTTCCTTCCCACTATTACAGATGTAGCTGATGCACTACAGAAATCCTATAGTTTAATGTGATCCTGGCTCAGAAATGTGATGCAGTGGCCAGCGGGTATCTGTGAGGTCTGTAACTGGACTGGAGAATGTCCAGGATGGTCACTGAGTTGGCTTCTGCTCCAATCTTTTTTTTTTCATCCTTTTTTTTTTCACATTGACTTCTTTTATATAAAGCAGTCTGATAATTACATTACATGGAATGCTAAAGCTTTCCAACCAAATGATCAATATCTGGCCACTGGTGGTTATGTTTTGGGACTTCTGTAGGCTTCTCAGAGGCTCATTTCAATCTACTGAAATCTCTTTGTAAATGTTTCCTGCCAGCGAGAGATACAAGATAATTTCAGCTGAGCTTCCAGTTTAGCAACATGTTTGCATTCTGCTGACAATAAAGCTGGGGCTGCAATAGTTGTTCAACAGAATATGAATGATTTAAAGCTACTTTCACATTAGCGTTTTTCTTTTCCGGCATAGAGTTCCGTCCTAGGGGCTCTATACCGGAAAAGAACTGATCAGGCATATCCCCATGCATTCTGAATGGAGAGCAATCCGTTAAGGATGCATCAGGATGTCTTCAGTTCAGTCGTTTTGACTGATCAGGCAAAAGAGAAAAACGTAGCATGCTACGGTTTTATCTCCGGCGAAAAAAACTGAAGACTTGCCTGAATGCCGGATCCGGCATTTTATTCCATAGGAATGTATCAGTGCCGGATACGGCATTCAAAATACCGGAATGCCGGATCCGTCCTTCCGGTCTGCGCATGCTCAGACCTTTAAAAATGAGGGGAAAAAAATACCGGATCCGTTTTGCCTGATGACACTGGAAAAACGGATCCGGTATTGCAATGCATTTTTCTGACTGATCAGGCATTTTTCAGACTGATCAGGATCCTGATCAGTCTGAAAAATGCCTGATCAGTCAGAAAAAATGACATCCGTTTGCATACAGTTTGCCTGATCAGGCAGTCAGTTCAGGCAACGGAACTGCCTGCCGGAATCAAACAACGCAAGTGTGAAAGTACCCTAAGTATGACTGCCATACCCTCAAACTAAAATGCTGTGAAGGAGCACTCCTGTACTGCATATCCTGGCGCTGACTATTGGGAAGACACGATGGGATAAAACACAATGTGAAAACAATACTATATTAGTATCTTACATAGTTGGGACAAAGCTGCAGCAGTTTTACTTCATTAAGATATAATATAATATTCCCAAATCTGCAAAAATTCCTATTATGGTCTTCACAGTTCAGCTACATAGGCATAGCTGCATACTTATGATACTCAGCTCCTGGAGATTAGATAAGGAAGATTAGAGGTGGAGGGGAAACATGATGTTATAAGCCTGTAATAAATCTTCATAGAGGATGACAGTTATTATATAGGAGATATTGCAGAGGGACAACTCAAGCAGTAATGATTGTAGGACTCAATGAATCTCAGGATTGCCTGAGCATATACAAATACATTATGGTGTAATATATAATGTCAATAAGTCGTAGACCAAGTCCTTGGTCAACAATTAATGTATGACAAATGAGAAAATAAAAAAGCTTCCCATCCATTCCATACCATTCCACAACTCATCACAGTCAAATAAATACACAAGTAACGACTTGTATATATTATCAAATATATGGTCAATAAAAGTCAATATGAGTCCTAATATTTTGTTTGTTTGTTTTATAACAGGGCTTGATAGCGTTCTTTAAATCTAAATAATTTAGGCTTCTGTGTTGTTTAAAAAAAAAAGGAATGGTCAACAAGAGTGTGTTATAGGCTTCATGCACACGGCCGTTGTTTTGGTCCGGATCCGAGACGCCATTTTGGCGGCTCGGATGCGGACCCATTCACTTAAATGGAGCCGCAAAAGATGCAGATTGCACTCTGTGTGCTGTCCGCATCCGTTGCTTCGTTCCGTGGCCTCGCTAAAAAAATATAACATGTCCTATTCTTGTCCGCACTTTGCGGACATGAATAGGCATTTATATTGAAGGGTGTCCGTGCCGTTCCGCAAATTGCAGAACGCCCACAAGCATCCGTGTTTTGTGGATACGCGATTTGCGGACCGCAAAACACACCACGGTCGTGTGCATGCGGCCATAAGGTAAAGAAAAACCCAATTCACCTTTTGAAATGTCTTCTGTTCCAGCAAGGATCAACAGTGATTTACCATTCTCACACAAGTGACCTCTGAAGCCACTCAATGGCTGCATAGGTTTCATGCAAGGAACACAATAATTAAAAGTCTATGCACAGCCATGGATATTACATATAATACTAGAAGTCAGATTAATAACAGTAAATCCTACAGCAAACAGTAAACAGGAAAAGCATGACCTTTATTCAGTTTGGGTCAATGACATACAGTATAGGCTGGGACTGAGCAACCACTTGAATGGTATTTATGCTCTTTCTGATAATTGGCCCTATCCTCAACAAACAATGTATCTGGCTCTGGGACTGTGTGGGCTGTTAACGAAACATCAGGAAGGGGAAGGGTAAACCAAACAGAGGAAAGCAAGTATCAACAAGAGGTTGTGTATGACGAGTCGAACATAGAAGAGATTCTAAGTGGCATTTACTGTTGTGTAAGTATCTAGCCAACAGATATTAAAGAAAATATGTGCTTTTCCTCTGTTTGTTGTTCTGGATGGCAAGGAGTATTCAAATAACTTTATTAATATGCAGAAGAGTGGTGGACTTCCAATACTGAAAACTCACCACAGATGGTAACTCTGATCTGATCGCCTACATCTCATGTTCCCATCATGGTCACAATATTCCTGGAGGAACTGCGGCCAAATAGGTACTCTCAAATATATCCTCTGGGATTGCACCACCATAGCTCCCCTTTGGTCAGCCCACTGTCTTTTGATGGCAGGATGTGCAGGTGCTTAGTCTACATGAACATCTTTGGGTGTCCCTGCTGTGGAGGGGGTTAAAGCCTGGCAAAATGCTCCAGTGCTAAAAACTAGCTGTTACAGCCTCAATTCTTAGTGCAGGCTCTGCTTCACAGCTAGGGGTCACAGGACGCTCCAGTCCCAGCTGTTAATCCTTTATTCATGCCGTGGTCCATACTGTGGCATGACAAAGGGGACTCCCTTCTGCAATCAGGTCATTAGGTTTCCCAGGGACTAGTGTTTGGCTGAATTCCGCGTGTTCTCGAGCGTGATGCTCGAGACTCCTCCCCGCACGTTTGTTGGCTGCTACGCAGCCAATAAAAGTGCAGATATGTACTGCTATTCACTGTGATGCCGTAGCCATGTTGGCTGCTGGCATTACAGTGATTGGCTGGCCAGATTGCGTCATCGGGTGCGATGACACGTGTTTGGCTCACAGAGGCGTACATAGAAATCATTGGGCCCCATAGCAAGAATCTGAATTGGGCCCCTTAACCCCGCCCACTACCTTGGCCCATCCCACCTCCTGCCCTGGCTCCTCCCCTGCCACACCCCCATTTGCCAATAAAGAAACGTATACATGACCTACTGAGGACTCCAGCATAACGCAAACCGGACGGATCCGTTATGCAGGCCCTAGACTTCTATTATGACTGAATGAATAATGGAATGCCTATAAAGCTGCCTACAAAGGCATTCCGTCATGGAATTGCATTATGGTCCATGGTAACGGAATCCATAATGCAATTCACTATTTACCACCAAACGAAGCGTGAACGAATTTTAAAATATGAAATTTGCTCATCTCTAATTATGAACAGACTGGGGACGACTAATGCTGGCGGTTTTATTTGTGTTTTTGAGGTGACAGGTTCCCTTTAACAGCAAGCAGAGTTCATGGGGGGGGGTGAGGGGGAGGGCACATTCCTGAGTCCTCTATGAGCCTACAGTACCGCCCACCCCCACAGGAACTCTGCTTGCTGCTGCCCTCAGAAAGTCCTATACATGAAGTTCTGGAACTGGAACGTTTTATACAGTCTCTATTAGCACTAGCGTAATTAGAAATGACTGGGCCCCACAGGAAATTTTTGAACGGGCCCCACAGGAAATTTTTGAATTGCCCCCCTCCCAGCTGTCCGGCACCTCTGACCAGCAGAGACACTTGACTTCCCTAATACAGTCCAATTATCGTCCAATAGACAAGTCATGGAAATATAGAAAGTATACTGTACTAACCAGAAGACCTTTATTCTTACCTTTACTGTCAAAATATCATACTACAGTATACATATATTTCCATGACTTGTCTTTTGGACGATAATTAGAATTTGGACTGTATTAGGGAAGAAGTCAAGTGTCTCTGCCGGTCAGAGCTGCCAAACAGCTGGGGGGGGGCCCGTTCAAAAATTTCCTGTGGGGCCCACTGCCCAGTCATTTCTAGTTACGCCAGTGCTAGGAGACTGTTATTAGTACAGACTGTTATTAGTACACTACAGACATTTTTTTCATTAATGATCCCGGTTGTAAAGATAGTCCTACTGTGTGGACGACGGCTGGCAGTGGCACAGGTCCGGACTGGCTGTGAGATGATGGAAAAGGCACTGGCAGGTCTGTTGCGGCCGGGCAGCACAACTCACTCTAAAGTTCTTCCATGCTGGGTGCGCGCCTGCTGCCTGCACTGGCTGGGCCAATCAGCAGCAGGATCTTAACACACTGCTAATGCTGATTGGCCCAGTATGTGAAGCAGTGCAGGCGCAGCAGACGCACGAGCCGAGGGAACGCGGCTGGGTCCTAGGGAGCGCACAGTGTCAGTGAGTCAATGAGAAGTCAGACGGGGGGGGGGGGGGGGGCGTGTATTATCGGCGGCGCTGGGACTCGGAGCCAATTATAAGTGTGCAGAACGCCTCTGAGCCGGCCCTGCAGTGAGCGCAGTTGCAGGGGGCGGGGCCTTCCGAGCGCTCCGGGCCCCCCGGTGCCGCGGGCCCCATAGCAGTGGCGTACCCTGCCTCTATTGGCGGTACGCCACTGTTGGCTCAGCATTAGTCAGGGAGAGCTGGAGAGCAGAAGGGAGAGATAGCATAGGGATTGAAATAGCAATATTTTCATTTTTATACTTGTTATAGACCCAAAAGTCCTTTTAAGGACTATTGTGTGTGGCAGCAATATATATTTTTAGTGCAACCTGCGCTAAATTGCTAAAACTTGTGTTACGAAACTCTTTTACCCCGCTACAACCTGTTCAGAGCATTAACTTTGTCATCAGATGTAATTTCACATAATATCCTCACAAATGTGCATTGAAAGCCTTGTTACATGTATATGGCTGTAATTTCTATGTTCACCAGCAGATGGCAGCAATGTGTTAGCAAGGAATTAGAGTCAGTTTAGTGTTTATAGGCTGGAATAGTATATTCCAGTTTAGATCCCCCCTCTATAAGCAAAGTGGGCTGCGCCCATATCCTGCCTCATGGGGAGGGAAGGAAGTTTAAGTTAGTGTGTGCCAGCCACCCCTGCTAGGGGAAGGCTGTGCGTGTAGGAGCTCCCAGATATAGGGATCCAAGCCAGGATCTTGTCTCGGCTGAGACATTGATCATCATCCCCAGCCTGAGACTTGCAGCCTCAGCTGGAAGAAGCAAGCAGACCACTCCAGTTCCAGGAAGAAACATACCCTGTGAAGCTAACTGTGAATCAAAGTCCAGAGACCCAGGAGAAGCCATATTCCACCTCAGCTAGTCAGTCCCCAGACAGCAGAAGATAGAAAGTGCAGAAGCCAAATTCCTGCCACATTTTAGAGCTACTAAGCAGACATCCTTTTCCTGCAAATCTCCAGGCACATGATAGAGCAGAAGATATATTCCTGCCACACATTTCCAATACCTGCTGGGACCAAACACTAATGCTGTACCTTGCTTGGATGAAAGTTACAACCAGTAAAGACAAGTTTGAACTTTACCCAAGGTCTGGATCTCAATTACTGCTGCAAATTCCTCTATTACTCCTACTAGCACCACACTTAATTTATTGCAAGTGAGCCAGGATCCAGGAGTCCAGCCATACCCAGGTAGGAGACACCGTTGACACCATTACCACTACCATACAGAGACATTACAACACTCTGGCATTCCTAAACTGGGACGTGCATTATAACACCTTGAAGGGCCCTGTGAAAATACCCTGCGCACGCTGCAATTGGTGTCACAAACAATCTATAGACTATTATCACCCATATCCTGACCCACTGCATAATTTGGCGTCCGTGTAACTTTACCCACGGTCCGGCTCATTGCACTTGTTAGAGACCCAAAAGTCCTTTAAAGGACTATTGTTGTATCTGGCAGCAATATACACTGCTCAAAAAAATAAAGGGAACACTTAAACAACACAATGTAACTCCAAGTCAATCACACTTCTGTGAAATCAAACTGTCCACTTAGGAAGCAACACTGAGTGACAATCAATTTCACATGCTGTTGTGCAAATAGGATAGACAACAGGTGGAAATTATAGGAAATTAGCAAGACACCCCCAATAAAGGAGTGGTTCTGCAGGTGGTGACCTGACCACTTCTCAGTTCCTATGCTTCCTGGCTGATGTTTTGGTCATTTTTGAATGCTGCCGGTGCTTTCACTCTAGTGGTAGCATGAGACGGAGTCTACAACCCACACAAGTGGCTCAGGTAGTGCAGCTTATCCAGGATGGCACATCAATGCGAGCTTTGGCAAGAAGGTTTGCTGTGTCTGTCAGCGTAGTGTCCAGAGCATGGAGGCACTACCAGGAGACAGGCCAGTACATCAGGAGACGTGGAGGAGGCCATAGGAGCGCAACAACCCAGCAGCAGGACCGCTACCTCAGCCTTTGTGCAAGGAGGAACAGGAGGAGCACTGCCAGAGCCCTGCAAAATGACCTCCAGCAGGCCACAAATGTGCATGTGTCTGCTCAAACGGTCAGAAACGGACTCCATGAGAGTGATATGAGGGCCCGACGTCCACAGGTGGGGGTTGTGCTTACAGCCCAACACCGTGCAGGACGTTTGGCATTTGCCAGAAAACACCAAGATTGAAATATTCGCCACTGGCGCCCTGTGCTCTTCACAGATGAAAGCAGGTTCACACTGAGCACATGTGACAGATGTGACAGAGTCTGGAGACGCTGTGGAGAACGTTCTGCTGCCTGCAACATCCTCCAGCATGACCGGTTTGGCATTGGGTCAGTAATGGTGTGGGGTGGCATTTCTTTGGAGGGCCGCACAGCCCTCCATGTGCTCGCCAAAGGTAGCCTGACTGCCATTAGGTACCGATATGAGATCCTCAGACCCCTTGTGAGACCATAGGCTGGTGCGGTTGGCCCTGGGTTCCTCCTAATGCAATACAATGCTAGACCTCATGTGGCTGGAGTGTGTCAGCAGTTCCTGCAAGACGAAGGCATTGATGCTATGGACTGGCCCGCCCGTTCCCCAGACCTGAATCCAATTGAGCACATCTGGGACATCACGTCTCGCTCTATCCACCAACGTCACGTTGCACCACAGACTGTCCAGGAGTTGGCAGATGCTTTAGTCCAGGTCTGGGATGAGATCCCTCAGGAGACCGTCTGCGACCTCATCAGGAGCATGCACAGGCGTTGTAGGGAGGTCATACAGGCACGTGGAGGCCACACACACTACTGAGCCTCATTTTGACTTGTTTTAAGGACATTACATCAAAGTTGGATCAGCCTGTAGTGTGTTTTTCCACTTTAATTTTGAGGGTGACTCCAAATCCAGAACTCCATGGGTTAAAAAATTTGATTTCCATATTTTTTTTTGGTGTGATTTTGTTGTCAGCACATTCAACTATGTAAAGAACAAAGTATTTCAGAAGAATATTTAATTAATTCAGATCTAGGATGTGTTATTTTTGTGTTCCCTTTATTTTTTTGAGCAGTGTATATTTTTATCGCAACCTGCGCTAAATAGCTTGCAATTCTTTGGCCGCTGCAGACAGCGACATTACCTGCGCTACATCTCCTATTTATCAGTGACATTAATTCAGTGTAATTTTTTATTAGCCGCTGGTGACGGCGACATTACTTGCACTATACCTCCTGTATAACATTTGTGCATCCTAAATATCAGTGACATTAATTCAGTGTAATATTTTATTAGGCGGTGGTGACAGCGACATTACTTGTGCTATACCTCCTGTTTAACGTGTGCATATCCTAAAATATCTGTGAAATTCTGTGTACTTTATTTGCACATACACTTACAAAACCTGCGCTACTGTACGTGTGACATACTTGCAAGCATATATACCATTTAATATGCGCAAGGCGAGCAGTAAGGGACGGGGAAGTGGCCATACTGCTGATGGTGCATGCAGAGGCCGTGGCCCTGGGCGTGGTGAAACTGTGCCTGCTGCCAGAACACAAGAAACACACTCATCCACGATACCTAGCTTCATGTCCCAGTTTGCAGGGCGGCGCAGGACACCACTCTCGAAGTCAGACCAGTGCGACCAGGTGGTCGGTTGGATTACAGCAGATAATGCATCCAGTTGGTTAAACACCACCCTGTCTTCCACAAAGTCCAGTCTCAGTAGCCAAGAGCTTGGATATTCCGAGGAGCTGTTTTCATCGCCATTCCTTAATTTGGGCCTCTCGGCAAGCCCACTTGAAGAGGGACATGAGGAGATCTTGTGCCCTGATTCCAAAACTCTATAGCATCCAGAGTCAGAAGAAGATGACGGTGGGGAACGGCAATTAGTGTTTCACGAGGTGGATGATGATGATGAGACACATTTGCCAATAAGTCAACCACAATTAGTGTCTCAAGAGGTTCATGATGAGGATGAGACACAGTTGTCAATAACTGAGGTTGTTGTTAGGTCAAAAAGTCAGGAGGATGACCAGAGTGAGGAAGTGGAATAGGAGGTGCTGGACGATGAATTCACTGACCCAACCTGGGAAGGTGGCAAGCCGAGCGAGGACAGCAGTACAGAGGGGGAGGGATCCGCAGCACCGCAACAGGCTGGAAGAGGCAGTGGGGTGGCACAAGAGAGTAGGCGGGCCACAACAAACAGGCCTTTAACTGTTCCGCAATGCACCCCCTTGTGGCAATCTCCCTTGTCAAGGGGTAGATGTTCCGCAGTCTGGCACTTTTTCGAGGAACGTGCGGACGATAAAAGAATTGTAATTTGCAACCTGTGCCATACCAAAATGAGCAGGGGCATGAACACTAGCAACCTCATCACCACCAGCATGATCCGCGACATGGCATTAAAGCTGGGCCGAACGTCTGGGTCCACAACCAGTGTCTGCAGGTCACACCACTGCCTCCTCTTCCCATGTGCTATGTGCTGGCCAATCCCCTGTCCAAGACGCAGGCCTGGATGCCTCCCACCATGAACCTGGACCTTCGCAAGCACCATCAGCTAGCACATCCACTACTTTGTTCCACTGCAGCGTACAGATGTCTATACCCCAGGCCATTTAACGAAAGCGCAAATACCCAGCCACCCACCAACAGACCATAGCACTAAATGCGCACCTTTCCAAATTGCTGGCCCTGGAAATGTTGCCATTTAGGCTTGTGGACACTGAGGCTTTCCTCAGCCTGATGGCGGAGGCTGTCACGCGGTACTCTGTTCCCAGCCGCAAATATTTATAAACGATGACGACTGGCGATCTGACGTTGTTATTCCTATGACCCGCCGAGCTTCTTCCGGGAAACTAAAGTCTTTGGGTTCCGGGGGAAATATGGTTTCAAAGCTGACAAAGTACATTGTATGTCACAGATACATTTTTAAACCGCACACGTTACACTGCAGATGTGGCCCTGGTAAGGTCACTGTCAAAAGCGGACACCATCTAAGGAAAAATTACATTGAATGTCACAGATACATTTTTGAATCGCACACGTTGCACTGCAGATGTGGCCCTGGTAAGGTCACTGTCAAAAGCGGACTCCGTCCAAGGAAAAATTACATTGAATGTCAGAAATACATTTTTGAATCGCACATGTTGCACTGCAGATGTGGCCCTGGTAAGATCACTGTCAGAAGCGGACACCGTCTAGGGAAAATGTACAATGTATGTCACAGATAAATTTTTGAAGCGCACACTTTACACTGCAGATGGGTAGAGTTGAGCAGACACCTGGATGTTCGGGTTCGGCAGGTTCGGAACCCGAACCTGACCCCAAACCCCATTGAAGTCAATGGGGACCCGAACTTTTGGGCACTAAAATGGCTCTAAAATAGTCCTGGAAAAGGGCTAGAGGGCTGCAAAAGGCATCAAAATGTGCTTAAGAGCATGACAACTGTTCTGCAAACAAATGTGGATAGGGAAATGACTTAAAATAACATAAAATACAGAAAATTTTTAAATAACAATCTGGATCTAGGAGTAGGAGATTGAGGAGGCGGTGGATGGGTGTATGTGGCGGTGTAGGTTGACGCGGCGGTGAAGGAGGAATAGGTAGCCAACACTAATTGGGTTATTTTTTATTTTTAAATTGGGGTATCCCCCAAAATATTGGGACATATAACAAAATAAAACAGTACAAGAATGGATGGTTGAGGCTGGTATAAATGTCTATTCTGCACAAGGTACGGACAAGTCCTGTGGGATCTATACCTGGTTCATTTTAATAAACGTAAGCTTGTCCACATTGGCTGCGGCCTGTGATAATGCTCTCTGCCGTGCTAAACACACGTTCACACTATACACTGGCTGCAGGGCAGGTCAGCACCTCCAAGGCTGACAAAGCTTTTCCACATTTTGGCCATGCTAACCCTGCCTTCTCAGGTGCTGGTGGTGCCCCAGCTGTTTTGGAGACCTCTTCCTCCTCCTCTGCCTTCGCCTTGTGCTTCCACTGTGCCACCGCTGTCAGGTGGGAATGCTATCATCAGCGTGCGCTTGTAGTCGCGCATCTTCCGATCAGTAACAGATGTTTTCACAAAATTTCGTTCCCTGTCAGCAAAAGGGGGTTCTTGTCACCCAGCAAAAGAACAGAGGATTTTGAGAGATTTAGGCCCCTGTCACCCAGGCACAGCAGGGGTTCATTCACGGCAAAAGGGGGTTCTTGTCACCCAGCAATAGAACAGAGGATTTTGAGAGATTTAGGCCCCAGTCAGCAATGCAGAGCAGGGGTTCATTCACGGCAAAAGGGGGTTCATGTCACCCAGCAATAGAACAGAGGATTTTGAGAGATTTAGGCCCCAGTCAGCAATGCAGAGCAGGGGTTCATTCACGGCAAAGGGGGGTTCATGTCACCCAGCAATACAACAGAGGATTTTGAGAGATTTAGGCCCCTGTCAGCAATGCAGAGCAGGGGTTCATTCACAGCAAAAGGGGGTTCATGTCACCCAGCAATACAACAGAGGATTTTGAGAGATTTAGGCCCCTGTCACCCAGGCACAGCAGGGGTTCATTCATGGCAAAAGGGGGTTCTTGTCACCCAGCTATACAACAGAGGATTTTGAGAGATTTAAGCCCCTGTCACCCAGGCACAGCAGGGGTTCATTGACGGCAAAAGGGGGTTCATGTGCAGCACGCCAGACCTGCAGGGTATAGCGACATTGAGGTCACGGTATGGGCAAATCGAGGGTTACTCACTTTTCTGAAGAGAACCCTGGGCAGGCATGCGGCAGTGATAGGAGAGGCAGACACTAGTTCCTCTGGGGCACACTCTGTAGATAGGGACCAGGCCTGATGGTATGTGAGGTGCCCTGGGTGTTGTAGGTGTTTTGAGTGCCTTAGGTAAGGTCCCTTTAAGGTTCGTGACGCCAGTGCCTGTAACGGTGGCACACCAATTTGTAGAAGGATTAAATGAGTACACAGTTGGTAAACCAAACGTTGCTTTACTTGATGGAAAAACCGTCCAACTTTGTACACGTAGTTACAGTAAATGGTAATGCAGTCCCTTGAACAATACTCCACAAGCAGGTTGACTTTCGATAGTGGCAGGTATTAATCATGCAAGATACTTGGAGGGTAAACAGTTAATGCTTTGCAGTGCAATGCTGCTCTATCCCCTTCAGCTATTCTAGCTGGCTGGATCCCAAGGCCCGGATGCCTAATTGCTGGCTTAAATCCTTGGTATATAAATCCTTCCTCCAGTATTGGCGCTTGCTCTTTACTTTATAGTACCTCTGCCCATCAGGTTACTTATCTGACCTTGCTGTGTTGTCCTTACTTGGTAGGGAAGCTGCAGGTTTCTCCCAGGAGGTACATTCCTACTACTGGGGTAATCTTCTGAGCTAACTGAGGCTCACTTGATCTACAGGCAGGCTAGAGTTCTTCACTAGCCTCCTGGACGTAGCTAGCAGCCAGGGCTATCAAGCTGCATGTCAGGAGGAGGCCCTTAGCATATCTCTGGCAGGTGCCTTCTCACTTCTGTCTCCACAGACTCCTGACTATGAACTAACTCCTCCCTGTCTGGGCCTGGACATTTATACTAGGGGCTCCCTATCTCCCTCTAGTGTCTAGGATGTCTAATTACACCCAACTAGGCCTGCTAAGCATTAACACAGAGGAAACATTGCATGTAAAAACACATAGAAAAATACATTAAATGCATAGACAAATATAATATTACTGTCCCTTGTGAGCAGGAGTAACACGTCACCCAATTGACCCTTGTGTAGTGCCCACGCCTACCTAGTGGGACACTACACATGTCACCCAACAATAGAACAGAGGATTTTGAGAGATTTAGGCCCCTGTCACCCAGGCACAGCAGGGGTTCATTGACGGCAAAAGGGGGTTCATGTCACCCAACAATAGAACAGACGATTTTGAGAGATTTAGGCCCCTGTCACCCAGGCACAGCAGGGGTTCATTCACGGCAAAAGAGGGTTCTTGTCACCCAGTAATACAACAGAGGATTTTCAGAGATTTAGGCCCTTGTCACCCAGGCACAGCAGGGGTTTGTATATGCCAAAAATGGTAAAATGTCACCCGACAATTGAAAATAAGATTTTTTTTCAATTTAGGGCACTGAAATTGGCACTTTTTTGAATTAAAATGACTCTTGAAAAGGCTAGAGGGATATAAAAGGCAGTAAAATGTGCTTAAGAGCATGGCAACTGCTCTGCAAACAAATGTGGATAGGGAAGTAACTTAAAATGAAATAAAATAACTAAAAATTACAAATTATTAACCTGCAACTCAGAGAAGGAGGTGGATATGGAGTCGGAGGCTGAGGAGGCGGTGAATGTGGAGTTGTAGGTGGAGGCAGCAAAGGAGGAGGAGGAGGTAGCCAACAATGTTTTTTTTTTTTATTATTGGGGTAGGTAGCCCCCAAAATATTGGGACAAATAAAAAAAAAATAAAACAAAGAATCATTGCACTTGACTTGAGTACAAGAATGTATGTTTGATGATGGTATAAATGTCTATTCTGCACAAGGTACAGACAAGTCTTGTGGGATCCAAGCCTGGTTCATTTTAATGAATGTGAGCTTGTCCACGTTGGCTGTGGACAGGCGGCTGCGTCTGTCTGTAATGACACCTCCTGCCGTGCTAAATACACGTTCAGAGAGTGCACTGGCTGCAGGGCAGGCCAGCACCTCCAAGGCATACAGGGCAAGCTCTGGCCATGTGGACAATTTGGAGACCCAGAAGTTGAATGGGGCAGAACCATCAGTCAGTACGTGTAGTCGTGTGCACAGGTACTGTTCCACCATGTTGTTCAAATGTTGCCTCCTGCTAACACGCTCCATATCAGCAGTTGGGGCCGGTTGTTGCGGCGAGGTGACAAAGCTTTTCCACATGACGGCCATGCTAACCCTGCCTTCTGAGGTGCTGGCGCTGACACAGCTGCGTTGGCGACCTTTTCCTCCTCCCCTGCCTTCGCCTTGTGCTTCCACTTTTTTACCGGCGTCAGTCGGGAATGCTCTCAGTAGCGCGTCGACCAGCGTGCGCCTGTAGTCGCGCATCTTCCGATCACGCTCCAGTGAGGGAATTAAGGACGGAACATTGTCTTTGTAACGAGGATCCATCAGGGTGGCCACCCAGTAGTCAGCACACGTTAAAATGTGAGCAACTCTGCAGTCGTTGCGCAGGAACTGCAGCATGTAGTCGCTCATGTGTGCCAGGCTGCCCAGAGGTAAGGACAAGCTGTCCTCTGTGGGAGGCATATCGTCTGCGTCCTCCGTATCCCCCCAGCCACGCACCAGTGATGGGCCCGAGATGCGTTGGATGCCACCCCGCTGTGAACATGCTTCATCCCCATCCTCCTCCTCCTCGTCCTCCAGTAGTGCGCCCTGGCTGGCCAAATTTGTACCTGGCCTCTGCTGTTGCAAAAATCCTCTTTCTGAGCCACTTATAAAAGACTGGCCTGAAAGTGTTAGAGATGACCCCTCTTCCTCCTCCTGGGCCACATCCTCTTCCATCATCGCCCTAAGTGTTTTCTCAAGGAGACATAGAAGTGGTATTGTTACGCTGAAAACTGCGTCATCGCCACTGACCATGTTGGTGGAGTACTCGAAACAGCGCAACAGGGCACACAGGTCTCGCATGGAGGCCCAGTCATTGGTGGTGAAGTGGTGCTGTTCCGCAGTGCGACTCACCCGTGCGTGCTGCAGCTGAAACTCCACTATGGCCTGCTGCTGCTCGCACAGTCTCTCCAGCATTTGTAAGGTGGAGTTCCACCTGGTGGGCACGTCGCATATGAAGCGGTGAGCGGGAAGGTAGAAGTTACGCTGTAGAGCAGACAGCCGAGCGGCAGCAGGATGAGAACGCTGGAAGCGCGCACAGACGGCCCGCACTTTATGCAGCAGCTCAGACATGTCAGGGTAGTTGTGAATAAATTTCTGCACCACCAAATTCAGCACATGCGCCAGGAAAGGGATGTACGTCAAACCGTCTAGTCCCAGAGCTGCAATGAGATTTCGCCCATTATCGCACACCACCAGGCCGGGCTTGAGGCTCACTGGCAGCAACCACTCGTCGGTCTGTTGTTCTATACCCCGCCACAACTCCTGCGCGGTGTGGGGCCTGTCCCCCAAACACATTAGTTTCAGAACGGCCTGCTGACGTTTACCCCTGACTGTTGGTGCTGAAGGTCTGTCGCTGACTGGATGAGGAGGTGGTAGAAGAGGAGGAGGAAGCCGAGTAGGAAGAGGAGGCAACAGGAGGCAAAGAATGATGCCCTGCGATCCTTGGCGGAACGACGTACTGTGGGACAGCAAGCAACATGAGCTGTTTGAAGCTGTCCGTCTCCACCAGCCTGAATGACAGCATTTCAAAGGCCAGCAGTTTTGAAATGCTGGCATTCAGGGCCAGGGATCGAGGGTGGCTAGGTGGGAATTTACGCTTTGTGAGATGGAGAGCTGAACGCTTCCATGTGACATGGTGGAGATGCTTGGTGACGGAGGTGGTGTTGTTGGTGGCACATCCTCTGTTTGCTGGGCGGCAGGTGCCAACTTTTCTCCAGAAGCGGAGGAAGAGGCCGAGGCAGCAGCAGAAGAGGGAGCAGGAGGCGCCTGAGCCCTTTCTTGGTTTTGAAGCAGTGGCGTACCTCCAATAGTGGCAGACCACGCAGCTGCTATGGGGCCCCTGGGGGAAGGGGGCCCGCAGTGGAGATAGGCCCCGCCCACTAATTACACTTGTATGGCTACCTGAGAAAGTAAGAGTTGGAGAAGGACCTTTGGTGATGTCATCAACCATGTGACCAGTGCAGGAAGCCAATGAATAGCAGAGCAGCAGAAGTCTAAAGGACCTTTGGTGATGTCATCAACCATGTGACCAGTGCAGGAAGCCAATGAATAGCAGAGCAGCAGAAGTCTAAAGGACCTTTGGTGATGTCATCATCATGTGACCAGTGCAGAGGACTGGTGAAAGACCTGTGGCATATCACTGTGAGGGGGCGGAGCTTCTGTGTGGTGCCTGAAGGAGAGGTTAGTGGTGTTCTGGGATAACATAACATCCTAGAAAAGCTGGGAGTTGTAGTTTTGTCGTATTATATGTTTCTCAATGTAATTTAAACGTATGCCCTAGTACAGGCTGGTAATGCTGGGAGTTGTAGTTCTCTCCTCTTATACCCTCTCTTTGGAATGTATACTGATGACCCATAATAAGTCTGGCCATACTGGGGGTTATAGTTATTTCTTTTTAAAGCTCTTACCTGGTACAACTAGATGATGTCCTATAATCTGGACATGCTGAGAGTTGTAGTTCTCTTTTCTTAGGCTGGATTCTCGTCACAGTTTAGTTTTCCGTTTTGCATGCAGGACTTTTTTCTGTCTAAAATAACGGATCTCCGACAGAAATGGCATAAACGGATGCCAAATGTGCAGAACTGATGCTTGAAATACAGGATCATTTTTTTTCCTTTATTTTTCTGTTTATCTGACGGATCAGAAGAACTGAAAACGAAACGGTGATATGAACCCGGCCTTATACTCTGTGTAATATCTACTTGTATCTGATCATAACAGCCTGGACATGCTGGAAATTGTAGTTCTCTCCACTTTCACCTCTCCCTGTGTTGCTCCCTAATTTCCAATAATAATCTGGTGATGATGAGACTTGTAGTTCCCTTGTCACTATTATAATGTTCTGCAGCAGCTGAGGTGTGTATTACTTGTTCACTTCTGTGCTGGTGACGGTCGCTGTTCTGCCGTCATAGGAGCACAACAACGAAAATCACTGCAGTTCCGGATCTGGCACTTCATGGACGACAACACCTGACGGATCCCGCTGACTATGATGAGATCTGTCAGGTTTCCATCTTCCAGGCTATAAAATTGTGTCCAGCATTTATGACCTGATCCACGAATGAGGCCCCAACACAGATGTGAACGAAGCTTTATATATTCTGCAGCAGCTGAGGTATGCATTAGGAGGTTCTGACAGTTCATAAGGCAAGGGGGGCTATGGTGGCACTGGTATACTATTATGCCAGCACCACCATAGCACCCCCAATGAGCTGTGCCTGTGTGCTGCTTATAGTGGACAGTGCCCTCAGACAATGAATGGGGACAATCAAAAGCGGGTTTTTTCCCGGTATTGAGACCTTATGACGGATCTCAATACCGGAAAATAGAAACGCAAGTGTGAAAGTAGCTCCTAATGTCTACACGGCTGCAACTGCTGGGGGTATGGCAGGGGAGAAGCCAGGGCAGGTGGTGGAATGGGCCAGTGGACGGAGTTAGTGGGGCCCCATTAAGATTCTTGCTATGGGGCCCAATGATTTCTATGTACGCCCCTGTTTTGAAGGTGCTTACTCCAATGCAGCCCGTGTCTCGCATGTAGATGCCTGGTCATGCAGGTTGTGCTAAGGTTCAGAACGTTAATGCCTCGCTTCAGGCTCTGATGGAAC